>NC_133531.1:76316947-76633521 GCF_048544455.1 Silene latifolia
AGACGGGCGGATTCTTTAAGACGGGCGGATTCTTGCTCAGGACGCCCGGATTCAGTCACAGTCAAGAAATTTTCAAAATTCAGCTCAGTTCAGGACGGGCGGATTTTCTGCAGCACGCTCGGATTACTGAAGACGGGCGGATTCTGTGGAATCCGCTCGGATTCTTCCTCTGTGTACCCCGGATTCATTCCATCCGCGCACAATGCATTTCCCTTACCATTCTTCTATTCTTTCTTCAAGTCTTGTGTTCTTCATTGTGGGGGCACTACTAGGCATGGATAGCCTAGGCAATTGTCATCCCCACACTAAGCTAAAAGCACTACACATCAATTGAAATTGTTAGTCCCTCCCTCACTTCTCTCAAACATGACAATTATTTTGATCAAAGTAAATAAAAATCCAAAGATGACAAAAATGCAATACAAGAATTGAAATGTAAGTTAGGGAGTTAGAAATATTTACAAGTGGTGGTTTAGGGAGGACTCCACCAAACTCTCATTCTTGATGAGATGTCAAGGGGGCATGTCCAAGGTGTTGTTGATGTTGCTCAACACCTTGAAGAAGTAATCAAAGGCTTGTTCATTATCATGGTAGAGGTCCTCAATAGACCTTGGCCCTTGTTGTTGGTCTTGATCGATGGCATTACCAATGTAGGGATTAAAAATCCCCTCAAATTCGTCGTCCCAAAGACCACAAACTTCATTAAGTTGATCATTGAAAATCTCTTGCTTAGATGGAGACAACTCTCCCAATTTCTTCTCTTGGCCAATGAGGCCATCCTCTTCTTCCTTGATTGATTTTGATGAGCTTTGCAAGCTCTCCTTGTCACAATTCACTTGCTCTTTGAATGGAGCATCTTCAATTTTCTTCTTCCATTGGAGTTCCGATTTCTTCCTTTCATCCTTTCGGCTATAATGATCAATCATGAAACATGGTTCATGCAAATGAGGAGCTCTCATAGTCTTGTCAAGATTAAAAGTTATGCTTTCATCTCCCACTTCTAGAGTGAGCTCACCATGTTTCACATCAATCACCGCACCCGCGGTGTGTAGGAAAGGTCTTCCTAGGATGATTGGAATGTTGGAATCTTCCTCCATATCAACAATGACAAAGTCCAGCGGGATGAAAAACTTCCCAATTCGCACGGGGACATCATCCCATATCCCTAATGGTGTCTTCGTCGATCTATCGGCCATTTGGAGTGTGATGTTGGTGCATTTAAGCTCTCCCATCCCCAATCTTTCACTCACCGAGTACGGCATGACACTCACACTAGCCCCTAGATCACATAAGGCTTTGTTGATCGTTGTGTCGCCAATGGTACACGGTATTGAGAAGCTTCCCGGATCTTTTAATTTTGGAGGTGAACTCCCTTGAAGTATTGCACTACTCACCTTAGTGAAGGCGATAGTCTCAAGCTTCCGGATCGACTTCTTCTTTGTGAGGATATCTTTCATGTGTTTCGCATAGGCCGGCACGTGATTGATTAATTCCGTGAAAGGAATTGAGACTTCCAAATTCTTCACAATTTCCATGAACTTTCCAAGTTGATCATCAAATTTGGGCTTGGCTTGACGACTTGGAAAAGGGAGTCTAATCACAATGGGCTCCTTCTCCTTGGCCTTGTCTTCATTTTTCTTTGAACTTTCTTCTTTTGATGATTCTCCATCTTTGGAGCTTTGCACAATTTCTTCCTTTTCACTAGCTTCCACAACTTCATCCTCAACTTGCTTCTTCGGTGCTTCATACCTTGTACCACTTCTCAAGTGAATGGCACTAACCGTTTCATGTCTAGGGGGGATTACTTTGAGGTGGTAATTGCCCCTTTTGTCTTTGTGAGCTTGAAGATGCTAGTTGAGTCAATTGTGTTTCCAACATCTTGGTGTGAGCTAGAATGTTGTTGATGGTGGTTTCCTTTGCTTGGCTATCTTTTTGCATTTGAGTGAAAAACTCTTGTTGATTCTTTTGCATTTGGAGGACCGCTTTTTGGACATCGAAACCTTGGTCATTTTGGTGATTGTATGGATTTTGATTTTGGTAACCTTGGTTTTGATTGTAAAAGGGTATTTGATTTTGGTTTCTCATGGGTGGTGGAGTGTATGTTGTTTGAGGGTTTTGAACATTTTGGCTTTTGTATGAGAGATTTGGATGGAATTTGGTGTTTTCATTGTAAAAGTAGGAATAAGGGGTACCACTCTTGTATGCTTGGAAAGCATTCACTTGTTCATTTATTCCCCTACATTCACCTTGGTCATGTCCCAAAGTTCCACAATTCTCACATATCCCACTTGGGATTGATGAGGATGCCGTCATGGCATTAACATGATGCTTTGATGATTTTGAGTTTTCCTCAAGTCTAGCCATAGCTTGTTCAAACTTCAAGTTGATTGTGTCAATGTGAGCACTAAGTTGAGCACCCAATTGAGTAACGGAGTCCACTTCATGCTTTCCTCCTCTAGTAGCCTTGCGAGGTCTACTATATTGTGAGTTATGGACCGCCATTTCCTCAATCTTGTTCCATGTTTGATTGTCATCAACTTCGGTGAACATTCCATTTGATCCCATATTGAGAATGTTCCTAGAATCTTCATATAAACCATTCCAAAATTTTTGTACCAAAAACCATTTGCTAAGTCCATGGTGAGTACATGAGCGACAAATTCCCTTAAACCGCTCCCAAGCTTCATACAAAGACTCTTCATCCCTTTGCTTAAAACCCGTAATTTGAGCTCTTAGCATGTTAGTCTTTTCCGGTGGGTAGAATTTTTTGTAGAAAGCTAGAGCCAACTTCTTCCAAGAATCTATCCCGAGGGTGGCCTTATCAAGGCCCTTCAACCATTGCTTCGCGGTGCCGATTAAAGAAAAAGGAAATAAGACCCATCTAATTTGGTCTTGAGTCACGCCCGTTTGAGAGATTGCATCACAATAGTCGCAAAAGGTTTCCATATGAGAATGAGGGTCTTCACTAGGCATCCCCCCAAATTGGCTCCTCTCAACTAATTGGATGAAGGCGGACTTGGCAATAAAATTTCCGGTTAGATGTTGCGGTGTAGGAGTACCATTTGGTAGATTCTCCTCGGTGGGTACGAAGTGTGATGAGAATTTAGGCATTGTAGGTGGATTTTGTGGGGTATTGTGTAATGGGTTCTCTTCTCCTTCTATTGCGAAAGGATGGAAAAACTCACTAGTGGGTTGAACAACTTCACTAATACCTCTTAAATTCCTCCTAACAAGTCTCCTATTGTTCGTCAAGGTTCTTTCGATTTCACGGTCAAAATGTAACAAATCACCTTGTAACCTTCTAGACATGCAAAATATCAAACAACTCGAAAACAATTAGAACAAACCTTGAGGAGTTTTACTTCCCCAAGGCGAAGAAAGACACAACTAATAACAATAAAAAGAAATCTAAATCAAACAAACACCGTCCCCGGCAACGACGCCATTTTTGATGCGATGTCCGTTTCGTGTTCACAAATTAAGATGTGGTCGTTGAGTCACGGTCGAATCAAAACACAATTTATAGCTTCACAAACAACTCTACAATTAGTAAAGAGGCAAGTAAAAGTCGGATCCCAAGGGACGGGTATTGAAATGAGATTTCTATTGCAACTAGTGGTGTCTAAGGGGTGTCACAAATTAGGTTGATGTAGAAGGTCACTAAACTAAAAAAGTAATGAAAATAAACAAGCAAGATGAATTAAAGAGGTGTAAACAATTGATTAAAGGCACTAGGGTGTCATGGGATCATAGGGGAATCATGGGAATTGATCATACAAACATGTTCTCAAATTATAAGCAAGCAATTATTGTTGTGATGGATTGAGTTGGGTTATATCTTACAATCCTAGGAAAGTTTGGGTCCCGGAGTCGAATCGACTAGATTGTACAACACCTACAAGTCGACTTAATCTTCCCTACTCAACAACATGCATGGTCTAATGAGACTCAAGTTGGGTTATGTCTTACAAGTCTCATTGAAAAGATAGAAGATGATAGTAAATGTAAAGATTCATAGGCTTAGCATTTCATCAAATATAACATGTGCATGAGTTGAGATCAAAACAAGCAAGCAAATAAAACATGAATGCATATTAATTTAAGCATGAATCATTCCCCATGTTGGTTTCCCCTAATCACCCATTTAACCCTAGCTAAGAGACTACTCACTCATTATCATGTTGATCATGCTAGCAAGGTTGTCAATCATACCAACAATATGAAACATGATGAATAAATGAAAGTAATTAACAATAATTAAAAAGGGATTAAGAGATTATACCTACTAATGATTCCAATAATAAAGCAAAGATAAAAGAAGTACTTGAATGCTTGATTGAGAGGTTGTCAATCTCCCAACAATAACCCAAATAATCTTCAATTACCCAAAATAAAGGATGAACAAAAGAGAGATTAAGGAAATAAAACTTGTATTATAACTTGATTAATTGTTGATTACAAAACTAAAGAGAGATTTGATTGATATTAACTACTCTAATTATTGATAAGAAGAACATGCTCCTCTAATTAGACTAATGGGGTATTTATAGTGGAAATTAGGGAGGATGCATTAGGGTTAACTAAGGGCTAAACTAGTAATTACACTTTTTAGATTGAGCAAGGAGGAGCCGGTATTTTTCGAGAGAAGGGCTTCTTTCTTTGTAGCTTGGAGAAGAGGAAATCGTGCTGTGCTGGAATCCGGGCGGAATCTGGCATTGGAATCCGAGCGGATTCAAGGGAATCCGGGCGGATTGTGGAGGTGGAATCCGAGCGGATTCGTGCAAAGCCGCACAGATTGTGCAGTTGCGGGACGAACGGATTGGTGACAATCCGCTCGGATTGTCACTCAGCAACATATCTTCTTCTTTTCTTCCCTTTTCTTCATAAATTCCTTGGGGATTTCCTTGGGGACTCAAGGATCCTTTCTCAACATTGCTCTTCTACTATAATATGTACAAAGGCCTTCTAATCTTGTCTCTCCTTGATGCTTGGTCATTGAATTCGATCAATTTAGTCTCGTTTTGCCATGAAAATGCAAGATTCTTACTCCTTTCCTACCAAGGGATCAAAATCTCAAAGAATATGCAAAACAAGGAACTAAATATAAGAAATGACCCAAATATGCACTAAAAAGCATGGGAATAAGGCTAATTCGGGGGCTAAATATGCGCTAATTATGGTCACATCATACTCCAATTCGATTGGCAAATGACATGCTTTTCCATAGACAAGCTTGTAAGGGGAGGCTCCTATGGGAGTCTTATAGGCCGTCCTATAAGCCCAAATAGCATCATCAAGCTTTGTGCTCCAATCTTTTCGGGTCTTGTTCACAACTTTCTTAAGGATTTGCTTGATCTCTCTATTTGAAACTTCAACTTGACCGCTTGTTTTAGGATGATATCCCAAGCCGGTTCTATGTTGGACACCATATTTGGTCAAAAGAGATGCAAGTTTCTTCTCATGGAAGTGCGTTCCTCAATCACTTATGATTGCTCTAGGAACTCCAAATCTTGGGAAGATTATCTTCTTGAAGAGCTTGGTGACCGTTTTTGCATCATCATTTGGAGTGGCAATTGCCTCCACCCACTTTGAGATGTAGTCTACGGCTACAAGGATGTACTTATTCCCATTGGATGTCACAAAGGGGCCTTGGTAGTCGATTCCCCAAACATCGAAAATCTCCACCTCTAGAATGCCCCTTTGTGGCATTTCATTCCTCCAAGAGATATTCCCCGTTCTTTGACAAGCATCGCAATGAATGATGAATTCTCTTGTGTCTTGAAACATTGTAGGCCAATAGAAGCCCGATTGAAGAATTTTTGCAATGGTCCTCCTTGCTCCATGGTGCCCACCGTAGGGTGATGAGTGAAACCCCTCCAAGATTCCTTGGACTTCCCATTGAGGGATGCATCTCCGGTAGAGCCCATCACTACACTCCTTGTAGAGGTTTGGGTCATCCCAAAAGTACCTCTTTACTTCGAATAGGAACCTCTTTCTTTGATTGTGGCTCAAATTTGGAGGGAGTACCTTTCCAACAATATAGTTAGCATAATCGGCAAACCATGGGGTGATGTGCCTTTCAAGTTGTGTTTGAATGGCCATCAAAATATCGTCGGAAAATGAGTCATTGATCGGGGTTTCTCCATGTTCATCATAAAACCGGATCCTTGACAAGTGATCCGCCACTACATTTTCGGCTCCTTTCTTGTCTCTTATTTCCAAGTCAAATTCTTGAAGGAGCAAAATCCATCTCAACAACCTTGGTTTTGCCTCCTTCTTTATCAAGAGATGTCGGAGAGCACGGTGATCCGAAAAGACAATCACTTTGGATCCAAGCATGTAGGAACGGAATTTGTCCAAAGCATAGACAATGGCAAGAAGCTCTTTCTCGGTGGTATCATAGTTCACTTGGGAGGGATCAAGAGTCTTGCTTATATAATAGATGGCATGAAGAGCTCTTCCTACCCGTTGGCCAAGTACCGCTCCAATGGCGTAGTTGCTAGCATCACACATAATCTCGAATGGTAGTTCCCAATTTGGAGGTTGGATGATCGGTGCCGAGATTAGTGCTTCCTTGATTCTATTAAAAGCTTCAACACACTCATCCGTGAAAAGGAATTGGGCATCTTTAAGCAAGAGTTGAGTGAGGGGTTTCGCTATTTTGGAAAAATCCTTTATGAAACGGCGATAGAAACCCACGTGACCAAGAAAGCTTCTCACCCATCGAACGTTCACGGGAGGTGGGAGTATCTCTATCACCTCAACTTTAGCTTTATCGACCTCGATGCCCTTTTACGAGATTAAATCACCCAAAACAATTCCTTCATTGACCATGAAGTGACACTTTTCCCAATTTAAAACAAGACTAACATCTTCACATTTTTGCAACACAAGAGAAATATTATGCAAACATGAGTCAAAGTCCTTTCCATAAACACTAAAATCATCCATAAAAACTTCCATGATGGTCTCTAAGTAATCGGAGAAGACACTCATCATGCATCTTTGGAAAGTGGCGGGGGTATTACATAAACCAAAAGGCATCCTCCTATATGCAAAAGTACCATAAGGGCATGTGAAGGTGGTCTTATGTTGGTCATCCGGGTGTATAGGGATTTGAAAGAATCCCGAATACCCGTCAAGGTAACAAAAGAATTTGTTGGAGGCTAACCTCTCAAGCATTTGGTCAATGAATGGTAGGGGGAAATGATCCTTTCTTGTTGCGAAATTCAATTTTCGATAGTCAATGCACATACGCCAACCGGTGATCATCCTTGTGGGTATTAGCTCATTCTTTTCATTCGTCACCACCGTGGTGCCTCCTTTCTTAGGTACCACTTGAACGGGGCTAACCCACAAAGAGTCCGATATGAGGTATATGATTCCCGCATCAAGTAATTTCATAACCTCTCCTTTGACAACTTCTTGCATGTGGGGGTTCAATCTTCTTTGAGGTTGAATGGTAGGTCTATGGTCCTCCTCTAGATGAATTCTATGCATGCCAAAGTTGGGACTTATCCCCTTAAGGTCATCTAGACTATAACCTATAGCCTTTTCATGTTTTATCAAAACATCAAGCAATTTTCCCAATTGGTTCTCATCAAGTCTATCATTAACAATCACGGGTTTGGTCTTTGATTCATCAAGGTAAGCATATTTCAAATTTGGGGGAAGGGGTTTTAAAGTAGGGGTTTGTACCTCACTTTCCTCCTTTGGAGTTTCATTGAGAATTTGCTCCATCTCCATTAGACATTCCATTCTCATAGCATATTCAACTTGTTCTTCATTCTCATCAATCTCATCACATTCAAATTCCATGATGGATTCCTCTTGCTCTTGAGCTTGTAAAATATCTTCTAGGATGGATTGCTCATCCTCTATGGGTTGACATGCTTCCACAAGGATGTTATGCACTAATTCGGATTGTGCACGAGTAAGTTCCTTGTTAGCTAGAGCGGCCTCAAAAAGATCCACCTCCAATTCCCAATACATATTTTTAGCCTCACTTGCTTCCAAGGCTTCCAATGCTTGCATGGGATCTTTGAAGAAAGGTATGCTTAAGTGGTCCTCTACAAAAAAATCTATAAAGTCCATCTTGCAAAATATCAAACAACTTGAAAACAATTAGAAAAAACCTTGAGGAGCTTTACTTCCTCAAGGCAAAGAAAGACACAACTAATAACAATATAACGAAATCTAAATCAAGTTAACATCGTCCCCGGCAACGGCGCCATTTTGATGGGACAAAGAGTTGGTCGTTACACATCCAATCAAACATAATTTATAACTTCACAAACAGCTCTACAATTAGTAAAGAGGCAAGTAAAGGTCGGATCCCAAGGGACGGGAATTGAGATGAGATTTCTATTGCAACTAGTGGTGACTTAGGGGTGTCACAATTTGGGTTGATGTAGAAGGTCACTAAACTAAATAGCAATGAAAATAAACAAGCAAGATGAATTAAAAGGGTTGTAAACAATTGATAAAAAGCACTAGGGTGTCATGGGGTCATAGGGGAATCATGGGAATTGATCATACAAACATGTTCTCAAATTATAAGCAAGCAATTATTGTTGTGATGGATTGAGTTGGGTTATATCTTACAATCCTAGGAAAGTTTGGGTCCCGGAGCCGAATCGATTAGATTGTAAAAACACCTACAAGTCGACTTAATCTTCCCTACTCAACAACATGCATGGTCTAATGAGACTCGAGTTGGTTTATGTCTTACAAGTCTCATTGAAAAGATAGGTGATGGGTAAAAAATGCAAGGATTCATAGGCTCGCATTTCATCAAACATAACATGTGCATGAGTTGAGATCAAAACAAGCAAGCAAATAAATCATGAAAGCATATTAATTTAAGCATGAATCATTCCCCATGTTGGTTCCCCCTAACTACCCATTAACCCTAGCTAGGTGACTACTCACTCATTATCATGTTGAACATACTAGCAAGGTTGTCAATCATACCAACAAAGTTAAACATGATGAATAAATGAAAGTAATTAACAATAATTAAAAAGGGATTAAGAGAATTATACCTACTAATGATTCCAATAATAAAGCAAGAATAAAAGAAGTACTTGATGCTTGATTGAGAGGTTGTCAATCTCCCAATAATAACCCAAATAATCTTCAATTACCCAAAATAAAGGATGAACAAAAGAGAGATTAAGGAAATAAAACTTGTATTAAAACTTGATTAATTGTTGATTACAAAACTAAAGAAAGATTTGATTGATATTACTACTCTAAAGATTGCTAAGAAGAACATGCTCTTCTAATTAGACTAATGGGGTATTTATAGTGGAAATTAGATGGATGCATTAGGGTTAACTGAGGATAAATTAGAAATTACACGTTTTAGTTTTGAGCAAGGAAACGCCGGTATTTTTCGAAGGAAGGGCATCTTTCTTTGAAGCTTGAAGAAACGGATTTTGCGCTGGACTGGAATCCGTGCGTCTTAGGCACGGGACGGCCGGATTTGTGAGTCTCTGCCCGGGCGTCTTTGGGAGAAGACGCACGTCTTCTAGTAGCTGCTGCCCGGGCGTCTTTGAAGGAAGACGCACGGATTGTGGTGCTGGGGACGGGCGGATTCAGGACAATCCGCACGGATTGCTCCTCAGTCTTGTTTCTTCTTCTTTTCTTCCCTTTTCTTCATAAAATCCTTGGGGATTTCCTTGGGGATGCAAGGATCTTTCCTCATTATTGCTCATCTACTATAATATGTACAAAGGCCTTCTAATCTTGTCTCTCTTTGATGCTTGGTCATTGAATTCAATCAATTTAGTCTCATTTTGCCATGAAAATGCAAGGTTGGCACTCCTTTCCTACCAAGGACACAAAACCTCAAAGAATATGCAAAACAAGGAACTAAAGACAATAAATGACCCAAATATGCACTAAAAAGCATGGGAACAAGGCTAATTTGGGGGCTAAATATGCTCTAATTATGGTCACATCAAGCACGCATCAATATCTTCTTCAGACAACTTCTCCACCTTTTGCTTGAATGAGATCCCCTCTTGAGGGATGATGATTCAGAGACCAGAACTAGGATCTTAACATCATCTGAAACGAGCACTAGGCTAAGGTGGTTTATTTTGGACTTTCGTTGAGACCTAAAGGATGTTTGAGGATGAAGGACGCGTAGCGTCTCGGAAAAGAAGCCTCCGGAGTGAAAAGATGGCAATTTGGCTAAAGGAAGACTGGGCGACGTCTTCAAAAAGAAGCCCCCAGTAAAGAGGTATAAGATTAAGTTTGCAGTTAGGCGAGCCGGTCTTGGGATTTGATGGTGATGGTTGAGACTGAAAGGGGTTGTTTTAAGGGATTGGAAATGATGGCTTGAATGTGATGGAGTGGGAGTGATGTTTGGAAAGAATGGTTACGGAGGATTGGAATTGGAATTGGAAAGTTGTAAAATGGGTGTGTTTGTGAAAAGGGTGCGTTTGTGAAAAGAGTGTGCCTTTGTGAAAGGGTTGTGCGATTATGTCCTTGTAATAGGACTGCTTACGTATTTGCGTGTTGCGAAATCAAACCAGATCATAGTTCTTGCTGATATGAAAGAAATTGATTGAAAATTGAAGGTGTGAAAGGGTTGTGGTTGTGTCCTTGTAACAGGACTGGCTACGTATTCGCGAGTCGCGAAATCAAACCAGATTGTAGTTCTTGCGTGTGTGCCTAAGCTGGTTGTTAGGGTCTTAAAGTGTGAGGGTCACGACGATATATCCCGTTTGGTGACTCGAAAAAATAATTTGAGAGAGTTCCCCCCTTGATCATGAATCGAGGAGGTATAATTTGTGAAACTGTTCCTTATCGTGTGAGCACACTAAGAAGTGAACCCTAAGGGTGGATTGGGTGTCCCGTTCTGGGTAGCAAAGTATTCAAAGACTCCGTATCTGGGTCAGGGTGAAAATGGCTTGGATATTTAGAATGTGAATCTTGGTAATAAGAGGCTTGTTTCGCATATAAAAATATGAAGCTTGTATTTTTGTGGCATTTAGGCTAATGGGTTACGACATGTGATGTGGTGCGGAATGAGGTCTCAGGCTTGATGTGGCCCGAACACGAAATGGTTGGCAAATATTGCGGGATCAAATTTCCATGTCTGGAACTTAAAGGTTAAGGTGTAATATTACGAGTTTGAGGGGAATCCTCAGAATCCTAGATAGGTCTCCCTATAACAGTCTCAAGAAGGACTTAGGGGCGAAGAAAGGTTGGGTGTTGTTAGTTGGCTAGTCTTGAGCTATTATTTTAGCTCTTTGATCTGAAGTTTTAGTGTTTTGGTGTCTTGGACTTATTGGTCCTGGATTTTGGTGTGAAGGTTGGGTGTGTTGTTAGTTGATAAGTCTTGAGCTCTTATTTTAGCTCTCTGATATGAGGTCTTTGTGTTTGGGTGTTTGGACTTATTGGTCCTGGATTTTGGTGTTTTGGATTTATTGGTCCAAGATTTTGGTGGGAAAGAGGTTGGATGTGTTGTTAGTTGACCAGTCTTGAGCTCTTATTTTAGCTCTCTGACATGAGGATTTGGTGTTTGGGTGTTTAGACTTATTAGTCCTAGATTTTGGTGTTTTGGATTTATTGGTCCTTGATTTTGGTGGGGAAAGAGGTTGGGTATATTGTTAGTTGACCAGTCTTGAGCTCTTATTTTAGCTCTCTGACATGAGGTTTTGGTGTTTGGTGTTTTGGACTAATTGGTCCTGGATTTTGCCTCTGATGCTTTCTTTAGGCTTTGGCCTTTTGAAAAGGGTTTCAGTCTTGTTTTCTTTTAATTTTGCCTTGGCCTTGACCTTGGCTGAGTAGCTTTTGGTTTTGGCTTTTGCTTTTGCATTGGATTTGGGTAAATTGCATTTTGACTTCGGCTTTGGCTTTGGCCTTTTGCATTGGCTTTGGGTGAATGGCTTTTGGCTTTTGGCTTTTGTAACACCCCCACATACCAAGGTGCCTTACCAAGGACCACCCTAGCATAAGCAGCTGTTACCATCTCGGTTGTCCGAGGTTAGTATATCAAAAGTAACCATTCTGAATTATTTATTAAAGTATAAAGTATAAACGATTACATTGTCTCAAAGCAAAACTAAAAGAAAGTGTACATGAATCTCAATACATTTGAAACCAAAAGAGCTAAACTCGTAACAGCGGAAGCTAGACTCGAAGTGATGACATCCCATCTCGTCCCCGTAGCTAAAGACAACCATCACCTGTCACAATATGCTCACCATCCCCGAATAGATCACCACAGTTTTACAAAATAACAACGGGGTCAGTTCACTGTATAATTAAGATAAGCAATTACAATAAAAGCAATGGCAACAATTCCACAAACATTCTCCATTCCCAATCATTTCTCATAACTGACTACACACTTAAGTGCGTAGTCTTGCCAGATTACTGCCGCGACAGATAATCCACACCGTCAGTGGGGGACCGCAGCATTGCCCACCTAAGCCTCGCTCATTTCAACGAGCAATAACCCATGTTCCTTAATGTGCACATCCCCTCTTGTGACGGGTTCCACAAGGGGCAAATCAAGGGCGTGTAGCCACTCCCGCAAGTGACTCCACTCAGCAGAGGACGCACGTCACCAACATAATCAATCCACCACAACTTCAACAATTAACAATACAATTTAACAACAATACAAATCATGCCAATTAAATCAGAATCATCACATTTTAAATCAAATATGCAATCAAATGAGTAGGGAAACCCTAGCTTAGCACAGTTCCGATTACGAGTCAACAAATGGAAGCTAGAATTGCTCTTCTAAAAATTCTCCACCTAACAACAATCATAACAATCTATTACAATATGAAATCACCCCTTTTCCCCAAATTCCAATACTAAGGTAAATCTCTAAAAGACAAAACAGACAAAAGGTATAAGACTAGTGACTTACCGATGCAACCGATGGAAGAGAGAAAAGAACAAGGACTCACGAACAAACAAAGATCTTGGGAGAGATTAGAGATGATTAGAGTACGTAGAAATGTTTTAGGTTTTGGTCAAAGTGAAAAGTGAAACTGTTAATCGTAATTTATATCTCTAATCATCCTTAATCAAACCGCGGAAATAATTCCCGTCAGACCGGATACTCGGTCGAGTATTGAGAATACTCGGCCCAGTACCTCTTACTAGGTCGAGTATTACCATAATCAGCCGAGTGTTCCTGGACAATAGTCTGAGCAGAAAACACACGACGCATTACTCGACCGAGTTAGCCCTATTCGGCCGAGTAACAGAACTCAGAAAAACGTGGTATTATAGTCTTCCCTCCTTAAAAGGAACTTCGTCCCCGAACTTCATACCATACCCGAAACAAAACCATCCAACACAACACTAACTGCTCAACAACAACAACTACTCCAAGTACCAACAAGTCCAACTATACATGACAAATTACTCCACTCAAACTACAAAACGCAACTATGTTAACTTCAACTAACCCAAAAACAAGGATGCGACCATCTCCTACCCCCTTTTAAAGACAACGGTTACGTCCCCGTAACCAAACATACCTGATCGAAAAGGTGAGGAAAACAATCTCTCATCGACTCCCCTGGTTTCCATGTGGCTTCTTCCACATTGTGATTAGTCCAAAGTGTTGGGAAATGTGTCCTCAACAATAGTGCGATCACATGATTTAAATATCATTATTAAATCTCATACCAAGAATACGAAAGGGAAGATACATTACATATATATATAGTCAACTGGTCCACACATATCGGTAATGATTGGCTGGCTAGAGTTTGACATTAATGTCGTGCGACGGTGGTGATCAGTTGATCCCTTGAGGTCACACCTAAAGGACGATTCCCTTAATTGAAAAGGTTAATTAATTGTATACCGATACAGATTAATTAATTCCTTAAAATTGAACAAATTATTATAAGAGAGAGAATAATGACATCTTATTATAATGTGATTAAATGAGATTTCATTTAGTAATTTAAGAAGTTATATTACTAAAATTAATCGGTTTTTGCGAAACACGCGAGATGAGAATGATGAGTTAGTTATAATTACAAGATATTGTGAATTATACTAACTAGTAATTAAATGACCATTTTATGAGAAAATAATTTTATATTACTAGTCAATTTGTTAAATATGATTTATTTACTTTATAAATGATATTTAATTTGTTAAATATGCATTTTAAATTAAAACAAGACATAAGACATGTCACATGTCACATGACATACAATTGTACAATTGACAAAAATAAAATGGACTCAATATTACAAGGAAAACCGTTTTATATGTAGTGAGTGGGTGTTGATGGTTTTTGTTATTTAAATAATAAAATAAACATCATGATGACACCTACTACTAGCTAGCTTTTCTTGTGAAGAACAAAAAGCAAATTGGGAAGAAAAATTTGACTATCCTATGTCCTCCCAACCGGTTTTCCATATAGAAAATGAGAGAGAATTTTCTCTAATTAATTCATTCTTACTTTTTATGAAAAACCTCCCTTCTCTCTCTTGTTCTTCACAAAATTCATTTTTGTGAATCTAATTTGTTTAAATCAAACACTAATAATACTAAAAGTAGTATATGAGTATTAGTAATAGATTTTAAGGTAAACCACAATATAAACATCTAGTACATGTTAGTTTGTGGGATTAAGGGATAGTTTTGGGTGCAACTAATTGGAGGGCTTCTATTTTGAGGTCATGTATGTTCATCCATTAATGGAAAGCTCAAGAACTAACAAGAAGGAGATCTTGTTGGTGCCCAATATGACCGAAATTATTATGGTGAGAAAATGTTTTCTTATCTTCTTTTATTAAAGTTTGCATGCATAAATTCCATCTTTAATTTTATGACAAATTAATTTAAGACATATATGAATATGTTAAGTATATAGATCTACATTTTCTTCACAAAGTACCTTTAGTAAGACGGTATCACTGTTCCTTGTCTTGCGCATTTTCCGGTCTAACATCTCCTTGGGAACCTCCGCATAAGTTAGAGACTCATCTAACTCTATGTTCTCAACCTCAAGCACATGTGATGGATCGCTCACATACTTCCGGAGTTTTAAAACATGAAACACGTTATGGACTCGATCCAGCGATGGTGGTAAATCAAGCCGGTAGGCTACTTCACCTATGCGGTCTAAGATCGCATATGGACTGATAAACTTCTGGCTCAATTTCCTTTCTTGCCAAGCCTTATCACCCCTCGCATAAGTGACACTTTCAAAAGGACCTTGTCACCTACTGCGAACTCAATGTCCCTGCGGTGCAAATCTACATAACTCTTTTGACGATCTTGAGCTACTTTCATCTTTTGGCGAATCATGTGAACTTGCTCAATCACATCCTGCACCATCTGTGGTCCTAATACCAGTGTCTCAGCACTATCGTCCCTATAAACCGGGCTACTGCACTTCTTGCCATACAAAGCCTCAAACGGTGTCATCCCAATGCCGGTGTGATAGCTGTTGTTGTATGAAAACTCAATTAAGTCCAGCCTATCTTCCCAACTTCCACCAAACTCCATGGCACAAGCCCTCAACATGTCTTCCAAAGTCTTAATAGTCCTCTCCGTCTAACCATCTGTCGTAGTATAAAAAGCTGCACTCATCTTCAAGGTAGTCCCCATCAAATCCTGCAAATCTTGCCAAAACCGTGATATAAATCGCGCATCTCGATCTGACACTATGTCTTTTGGCACACCATGTAACCGAACCACATGCTTCCTATAACCCAAAGCTAGTTGTATCTTGGTCCAAGTATCCTTCATCGGGATGAAGTGAGCTGACTTTGTTAAACGGTCAACAATCACCCAAATCATATTGTTACCTTGTTGAGTCCTTGGTAACACCATGATGAAGTCCATAGAGATCGACTCCTATTTCCACTCCGGCATCTCAAGTGACTGAATCTTACATTGTGGTCTGCGTAGCTTACCCTTTATTCTTTGGCAAGTTAGACACTTCGCCACAAACTCGGCCACATCCCTCTTCATATTAGGCCACCAAAACGTTTTCTTTAAGTCGTTATAAAGCTTATCACCCCCCGGGTTAACTGAATAAGGAGTGCAATGAGTCTCCATCATGATCAACCTTTTCAAGTCCGCATCACTAGGAACACACCATCTCCCATCAAAATGAACACTCCCGTCTGTGTGGATAGAAAACCTCGAAACTGTGCCACTCTCTACCCTTGACTTCCACTCTTGAATCTTAAGATCCAGCTCTTGTTTCCTCTTTATGTCATCATACAAGTCTGGTTCAATAGTCAAGTCTCCGATGGCATCCCCCCTTTCAAATCATATGAATCCCCATCCTGGACATCTCATCCCTTAGTTTCAGCAAAGACAGCTATACATAACGAATGTACACTCTTCCTACTCAAAGCATCTGCCAGATATTGGCCTTAACCTCGTGATAGATGATCTCCATGTTATAGTCCTCAATCAACTCCATCCATCGCCTCTGTCGCATGTTCAACTCTTTCTGTGTGTAGATATACTTTAGACTCTTATGATCGGAAAATACCTTAAAGGTTGCCCCCATAAAGATAGTGCCTCAAAATCTTTAGAGTAAAAAGAACTGCACCCAGCTCCAAATCATGAGTAGGATATTTCTCCTCGTACGGCTCCAGCTGCCTCGACACATAAGCTATAACTTTCCCATTTTGCATCAACACGCAACCCAAACAATTCTTTGAAGCATCGATGTATACTTCAAAGTTCTCACTTCCCTCAGGTAGAGTAAGAATAGGAGCTGTGGTCAAATGCTCCTTTAAGGTTTAGAATGCCGTGTCACAATTCTGATCCCAGTGAAATATGGTCTCTTTCCGCATCAACGCTGTCATAGGTCTCGCAACCTTAGAAAAGTCTTTCACGAACCTCTTGTAGTAGCAAGCTAAACCCAAGAAACTCCGAATCTCAGCAGCATTCGTCGGTGATTCCCACTTAGTAACTGCCTCAATCTTGCTAGGATCCACTAAGACACCCTTCTTAGATATCACATGACCCAAAAAAGCCACTTTCTCCAACCAAAACTTGCACTTAGATAGCTTAGCATATAACTGATTATTTCGCAAAGTCTGCAGAACTAACCTTAGATGCTCCTTGTGCTCCTCCTTAGCCTTAGAGTAGACCAAGATGTCATCGATGAAGACGACCACAAACCTATCCAAGAACGGACTGAAAATCCGGTTCATAAGATCCATGAAAACTGCTGGTGCATTCGTCAACCCAAAAGGGATCACTACATACTTATAGTGACCATATCGTGACCGAAAAGCTGTCTTAGGAATATCCTCATCTGCTATCCTTAACTGATGATAACCCGACCTCAAATCAATCTTAGAAAACACCCCTGCACCACTCAGCTAGTCAAAAAGATAATCAATCCTTGTCAAAGGATACCTGTTGTTCACCGTTACATGATTCAGCTCCCTATAGTCGATGCATAGCCTCATGCTCCCGTCTTTCTTTTTCACAAACAACACTGGTGCTCCCCACGGTGACACACTAAGCCAAATATACCCTTTGTCTAACAGGTCATTCAGTGCTTCTTCAACTCTTCCAACTCTTTAGGTCCTATAAGGTACGGTGCTTTAGATATAGGCCCCGTCCCCAGTTTGAGCTCAACATTAAAGTCGAAATCTCTCTTACGCGGTAACCTTGGTATCTCATCTGGAAAAAAGTCACTAAACACCCCAACCACAGGTATATCAGATGCCGACGGCTCCTCCACACGCATATCTCTCACTTGGAAAAATAATCAAAGGACACTTCTTCCTCAAACATGACTTTAATGTCATCACCGCGATAAACTTACACTTTGGTCTCACTATGAAACCCCTATATGATACTTTGACTCCCTTAGGACCCTTTAAAGACAACCTCTTTTGTCTGCAATCTATCTTAGCATCATACTTGCCCAACTAGTCCATCCCGACGATGACCTCAAACCCATCCATAGGAAACTCTAACAAGTTGACTGGTAAGTCCACCTCCCCCACCAACATGGATACATATCTATACAACTTAGAACATAACACCAACTCCCCTGAAGGTATAAACACACTACCTTTTACAAGGTCATACTCTCCCAAACCCATCGCTAAAGCAAGACTCCTAGACACAAAAGAGTGGGTTGCCCCCGAATAAAACAGAACAAAAGATGGCGTATTATGAACAAGAAAGGTACCGGTAACAACACGAGCATCGTTCTCTGCCTCCTACTTGCCCATCATAAAGAGCTTCCCACTGCTTCTCTGACCTCCACCCTGGATCGTGGTAGTCGAAGTAGTCGGCTTAGCTGCCGAGTTCTGAGTCGCACTATTGTTCGGACGCTGATAGGACCCTGCATTGTTGCGGTTGTAGCCGCCATTGTTGTTGTTCTGCCCTCCACGATTGCCTCATGACCTAGATGGCTTGTTACTAGCAAAACTTTGGCTTGGAGCCTGCGAAAAGTTCCCCTAATGTGTCCCCGGAAACCCTCCTCCTCCTCTATCACGGGTGCACCCATGCCTCTTATGATCTCCACTGCGCCACAGTTAAAGCAGGTAAGGTTGGAGTTGTCACTAGTACTCCGACCACCTCCTCTTCCCCAAGCCCGAGATCCCCCTGCATATCCAGACCCTCCATAAAAAGCCCTAGCTTGACCGTGATTGCCCTTCTTGTGGCCCGACTTGTTGCCACTCTCATTCTCTACCTTTTCTCTTCTCAGCATTCCTTTCCTTAGCCTCCTTGTCCAAGTCCACTAACCTCTCAGCATGCCCAGCTCGTGCATATACCTCTTTCAGATCGGTGAGTACCCTAGATGGTAGTTCATCCATGATCTTCGGTTCCAACTCCTTTTCAAAACGAAGAGCTAAACCTCGTTGACCCAACTGCTTATCCTCTGCGTAGCGTGACAACTCTAGGAACCGGTGATAGTACTCCGTGACGGTCTGTAATACTACGGTTTTATGTGTCTTGGGGTACTCTATCGAGTGGGGGTTACTCTGTCAAGTAACTAGTTTTTGACGCAAAATAGTAGTCTGCCTGTAGGGTACTTGATCGACTAATTTGGGTACTCGATCGAGTAAGGGGCACTCGATCGAGTAAGTGCCTTACTCGATCGAGTAAGTGAGTTTACGGGCTGAGTTTTGACGGGTTTTGTTAATGATGCGGTATTGGTATATAAAGACTTCTGTCACTTTTCATAAATCTTTTTATCATTCTAAAAACCTAAATTGAGAGAAGGAAGTTACGTAAGTTGATTCATCGCATCATTAGCAAATTCCCAAGGCTAGGAGAGTCGGATCATCGTGTTCTTTACGCCGTTGTGATCCTTGTGTCGAGGGTAAGTTCCTTATACCTTTTTATGTTGGGATTCGTTGGGTTCCTTTAAAACCCTAATTGGGTAATTTGGGGGTTTTTGTGGTATATCTGATTATAGTAGTAATTGTATGCATGTATGTTATGGGAGGAGGTTTCGTTGAGGAAAGATTCTGATTAGCTGCTAAGACCGTCTGTGGTGTTTGCTTTCCAGGTAGGATTTTCCCTACTCATTATTAATTACATAAGTGTGGTTGGTGATTACTGTTGTTGTTGTATATCGTATTAGTATTGGATTCTGATTTGGTGGTTGTTGATAGTGTAGTATAATTATTGTTGTATAACTGTCTGTGATCTTCGGGGCGCGTCCCTGGCTGAGTGGAGCCACTTGCGGGAGTGGCTTCACGCCCTTGGTTTGCCCTCTGCGGAACCCGCCGCAGGAGGGGATGTGCACATTAAGGAAACTTGGGTTTATCGCTCAGTGGTGATGAGCGGGGATTTGGTGGGTACGGCTGCGGTCCCCCACTAGCGGTGTGGAGTACTTGTTGCGATGGGTACTCTGGCAAGACTACACACTTTAGTGTGTAGTCAGTTGTATGGAGATTGGTTATGGAGACTAGGGAATTGTTGTGTTGTTGAGCTGTTTGACATTTGTTTCGTTGTGGCTTTGTTTTATGTAACTAGTACTGACCCCGTTAATTGTTTTAAAAACTGTGGTGATCCATTCGGGGATGGTGAGCAGTTATTGAGCAGGTATGACATGACGTGTATGGGATAGCAGGGATGAGTCATCACGTGGCAGTTAGAAGTCTTACGCTGTGTCAGACAATGTTTTGTAGTTTTGATAGTTTTATCAGTAGACTATTTTGAGAACCTTATGTTTCAGTTTAACAGTTTTGGAGTTGACATGTAATCACTTTAAACCGTATTTACTTGTAAGTATGTTTCGTTATTGTCTTATGATTATCATTGCCTCGGGTATCCGAGATGGTGACGTTTCCATACCTCAAGTGGTCCTGGTAAGGCACTTGGAGTATGAGGGTGTCACAAAGTGGTATCAGAGCGACGATCCTGAAACCTGTAACCAATGAACCTAATGAACATAGGAAGTTAAACTAAAATGAACCCGGGGTAGAAGTTGTAGGAGCTAATGCAAAGGCTTGGGAGACGTTCTAAAGTCGCGAACTCGCCCTACAATTTTGAACCGGTCACATGGGGTACGTATCGGGATCATTATGTGTTATTTTCTTATTTGCATATCTATATAATAACATGTGGCGTGAATCGGTGGATGCATGAATGTGGAGGATATGAGGTATGGAAAAAAAAGGTGATGATTATGTGATTTGTATGTTGGATGATTGAAGGCATGATGTTTGATTTATAACGTGGTATGTTAGAAATACGGAAGTAAGTTGTTTTGTTTGAGTATATAAAGAGTTGCGTATATATATATATATATATATATATATATATATATATATATATATATATATATATATATATATATATATATATATATATATATATATATATATATATATATATATATATATATATATGTTGTTGTTGTCATTATGCTAGTAGTATAGAAAGTTGGGAAAGTAAGATGAACATGCGGGTAGTGTATACGAGTCTGCATGACTCGATCGAGTGGGGGGGGGGGCACTCGATCGAGTAGGTGAGAGGCTCGATCGAGTGGGTCTGACTCGATCGAGTAGGTAGTTTTCATTTTCTGGGCAGAAGCAAGTTTTTGGGCGCTCGATCGAGTAGGTGGTGGCACTCGATCGAGTGGGGTCGGCTCGATCGAGTGGGCAGTCAGCTCGATCGAGTGCGTTTTTGGGAGTTTTCTGATCAGGTTCTGGAGTCGAGGCACTCGATCGAGTAGGAGGGGCAACTCGATCGACTGACCTCAACTCATTCGAGTAGGTTGAGGGACTCGATCGAGTAGGTTCTATACAAGTTTTATGCGTGTTTTGAGATGTGGAATGAGTGTTTATGTTCAACTTTCTCTTATATAGTTACAAGATGCTGCCAAAGAGGAACGCTTTGTATGCTAGAGCAGAGAGTATGACTGTTGATGATATAGTAAAGATGTTGGAGCACCAGGATGCTCTCACAGATTCTTTGAAAAGAGGGGGAAAGGATAAGGATGTCGATCACTCCAAGATCAGCATTCACATAGCTAGGTTCAACCCTAAGGAGTATAAGGGGACAGGGGCGCCAATTCTGCCGGATAATTGGCATAGAGAGATGGAGAATATTCTCGAGTTAGTTCATTGCCCGGAGGAGTTGAAAGTGGAACAAGCTGCGTTCTACTTGAGGGAAGCGGCCGGTAAGTGGTGGGATAAGGTTAAAGTGAGTGCTCGGGAGATGTATATGAAGCAGGGGCTACCTGCGATACCTTGGGATGAGTTCAGGAAAGCGATGAGGCATGAGTTTGTGCCAGAGCATGTGCGTAGTAAGCTGAGGGAAGAGTTTGATGATTTTAAGATGACATCCGAGATGACGGTGGTTGAGTACTACCGCAAGTTTAATGAGAAGTCCAGGTATGCTGAGGACATGGGGCTGAGTGAAGAGAACTTGTCATTGAGATTTGAGAAGGGTTTGACCCCCAAGATTATGGAGAAGTTACCGGTGGGAGTTCTTACATATGTGAAGGAGGTTTATGAGCGTGTTGGGAAGGCTGAGAGGTTAGTTGAGATGACCAAGGAGAGGGGTGCTGAGAAGAGGAAAGCTGAAAGCGAGGGTGGTGGTCAGTTCAACTACAAGGGTGGCCATAATCAGGCGAGAGCATATTCATCGGGCTCGGGGTTTAGTGTTGGGGCTTCATACGGGCATGGTCGTGGTAGTGGTGGTAGTAGTTGGGGTATGACCTGTTATAACTGTGGTAGTGTGGACCACAAGAGACATGAGTGCACCAGCGTGGTGAGTGGGGGTTTTCAGAGACCGTCGCAGGGGAGTTTCTCACAGAGTCCTACGCAGAGTTATGCTAGTAATAGGCCGGCTGGGTCGTGGAACAACAGAGAAGGTCAGAGTAACAACGGTGGGGCTAACCGCAATGGCGGTAATTTATATCAGAGACCGGCGACGAACACCAACAACAACTAGGGGTCGGCTGCTAAGCAGGTTACCTTAGTTAGTATTGTCCAGGGAGGTGGGCAGAAGACCAGTAGCAAGCTGTTTATGATGGAGAAGAAAGCAGCTGAGGATGATGCTCACGTTATCACCGGTACATTTCTTGTTAATGGAATTTTTAGCTTTGTTTTGTTTGATTCGGGAGCGTCACAATCATTGGTATCATCGAGTCATGTTAAACGGTTGGGTTTGAGTGAGTATGAGTCTGTAAGAGAGGAAGTTTTTATACCTTCGGGGGAGTCTGTATCTTATGGGCGGCTGTATAGAGGTGTTTCTATGTTAGTTGGACAAGTTGATCTACCTGTAGACTTGTTAGAGTTCCCTTTAGATGGTTTTGAGATGATAGTTGGGATGGATTGGTTGGGAAAGTACAAGGCTAAGATAGATTGTCATCAAAAGAAGGTCTCTCTGAGAGGTCCTAAGGGGATTAGTGTATCTTATCGTGGGTTTGTTGTCAAACCCAAAGTTAAGTTGATTGCAGCAGTGACCTTGAAGTCCTATCTAAGGAAGGAGTGCCCGTTGATCTTATGCCATGTGAGAGATCATAGAGTGGAGATTCCGACAGTTGAGCAGATACCAGTGGTGGGAGAGTTTCCAGATGTCTTTCCAGAGGAGATTCCAGGGTTGCCACCGAAGAGGGAAATAGATTTCAGTGTTGAGCTGAAACCGGGGACGGGGCCAATCTCTAAGGCACCGTACCGTATGGGTCCTAATGAGTTGGAGGAGCTAAGGAAGCAGTTGGATGATCTGATTGAGAAAGGATACATTAGACCTAGTGTATCACCGTGGGGAGCACCAGTTCTATTTGTAAAGAAGAAGGATGGAAGCTTGAGGTTGTGCATCGACTATAGGGAGCTGAACAGAGTGACGGTAAAGAATAAGTATCCTTTGCGAAGGATAGATGATTTATTTGATCTATTGAGCGGTGCAGCAGTCTTTTCTAAGATTGATTTGAGGTCGGATTTGTTGGAATATGTGTCCTCCGACAATAATGCGATCACAACTGTTGATCATGATGATCACATGTTTAAGTCTCATTTTATAGAATACAATTGGGAAGTATTTTTACTGTCAACTGGTCAACATATATCGGTAATGATTGGCTGACTAGAGTTTGACATTACTGTCGTGCAAAGGTGGTGATCAGTTGATCCCCTGGGTCATACCTAAAAGATAATACTCTTAATTGATCATTTAATTAATCGTATAACGTTACGAGTTAATTAAAAATAATTGACGGATAATTTTGGAAGTAAATTTACGTATCTCATTATAATCTGATTAAATAAGATACGGTCTAGGTAGTTGAATTGTTTCACTACTTAGATGAAATTATTGTTCAAGGAAACAATTGAAATTGAATGAATTATTATAAATACAAGTTATTGTAATTTATAATTGGTAAATTATTTTGGTACAAGTAATTGTGAATTACTAAGTCAATTTTTTGTATATGACGTATTTTCATTAATACGTTGATTTTTAATATGTAAAAAATACATAACAATTTTATGTAACATATGACATGTGACATATTGACAAATTGACAAAGATAAAATGGAATCCATTTTATCCTCAAATGGACCGAAATATTGGGTGTGATTAACAATTCATATAATGTTAATTAAGATTAGTGGAATATATGATTATTTCTCTACACTAAGCATGCATACCTAGTGTCTCTTGTGGAAGAGCACCAAGTCCATGCATTGGCCATTCCTCCACCCTCCTACCCGGTTCCCCTAGAAAAGAACAAAGGGTCTTTTGCTTAAAAATTGATCATTCACTACATGCTTTAGTGTGTGATTTATTTTATTCATTCTATCATTCAAACATTATTTTTAGAGAGATAAAAATAATTCTTCCTTCTTCATCCTCTTCTTGACCGAAATACAAGAGGACCAAAATATTTTTGGGTCTTTTATTTAAGTTAATATTATTCTAGTTTTGATAATACTAATTTTATTAAGGGTATATCTTGGGTATTAATCCTTGGGAGGGATACTATACTTGTATCCTCTTTGTTCATCCATTTAAGGAGAGCTCAAGAACAAGAGAGAAGGAGAACTCTCTTGTGCCCTATTGATCCGAAAATCACAATGTAAGATGATGATTTCTTCTATAAATTGTTTATAAGTTTGCATGCATAAGATCACTTATTATTTTATGACAAATTAAAATGAAACATATATGAATATGTTAGTATATAGATCTACTTTTCTTTCAATCGGTATCAAGAGCCATGGTTGTTTGCATGCAAATCGGTTAAATGTTTTTCCGAGTTATACGATTAACATATAAAACTTGTTTAATTTGTGTTATTATGATATATCACGAAAATAATTTTGCATGTTAACGTTTATGGTCCTAAAATGTTTTTAGGATATTTTGGTTATTTTATGGATTTTTATTGTTCATATTACATAATAATGGCATTAAAATATGATTTTATGAATAAAATGTCATTTTCGGACTAAAATTAGCTAATCTTCGAATTTTCCAGTGATTTTTGGATATGTTATCACATATATTATTTTGAGATGACCTGTAAATTTTCATAATTTTTGGACTTCTTATGCTCGAAAAATGGATTTTTCATTATTAAAATCGATTTTAGGTGAAAAATAGGTTAATATGAGATAAATTTCGAATCTGGTCATAGAAATTTAGTATGTTGTCACATGCAATTTTACAAGATGTATGTAAAATAATAGGCTATATTGAAGTCCTTTTGCATGAT
The DNA here is from genome assembly GCF_048544455.1 of Silene latifolia. NCBI lineage: Eukaryota > Viridiplantae > Streptophyta > Magnoliopsida > Caryophyllales > Caryophyllaceae > Silene > Silene latifolia. The sequence goes on from NC_133531.1 coordinate 76,342,122, forward strand.
TTATGGATTTTTGAAGAAAAATAGCATGAATAGTGACTTAATTAGTGAAATATTAATAAAACATACTCCATGACTAAGGAAAAATGTCACATGTTGCATTTTATTATCTTTTTCAGATCTAAAATTGAAAAGTTAAAGAATATAATTTTTCTCATGTTTTTATGATTATTTTGTTAAAAACCGATAAACCGCAACATTGTTTTTCCGGGAAAAATTTCGAAATTTTAACCTAAGTTTTTGAACATTATGAGTGTCATGGTATTTTTCCAGAATTTTCATGAGTTTAAATTTCAAATTTTGAATTTATTTGAAATTTTTGTGATTTATTTGAAGTTTATAGCTTTTTATTATAATTTTAAGTCCATTAATGAACAAATATTAGAAATATGAGTTAATTATGGTCAAATAATTAGTGAAGACTAAATTTTGAGTCCTAAGAGGTTAGGATAATTAACTTATGCATAAATATGAGTTTATGTAATTTTTGTGATTATAAAACGTTGAATCACGCAAATCCGTAAAAACCGAGTAATTTACGATATTGGCTATTTAAAGGCGATTTAGCATAAAATTGGGCATGTTCATACATATTATAATGCTGCATTTTCTTTATGATTGTCATATTTTTTTATTTATGTAATTTTGAATTATGTAATTTTTACTTAGTATGGCCTTAGTTTTTAATTGGTATTACCCGAAATGTATGGGAATATCGATTCGGTAGTAATTTTATTGTGATCTCGTATCACCGTTTTGTAATTTAATAGATTTATTTTATTTTAGTTACAAATGTATAATAGAAAATTATGTCATTTTTTTGTAATTTTATTTATTCCGGAGTTCCCAAAGACGGATTTCTTCAAGATGGCGATACATAAAGACGGTGTTACCTCGAGATGCGTGCCACAACCGAAGTTCAAGGGACCAATGGAGTTGGTTTCCGAATAAGTAATAGTTAATTAGATTTTCTATTTTAGGAAGGCCATACTAGGATTTATTTTATGTTTTGCATTTTATTTATATGTCACTTGCATCGCTAAATCGCCATAACTAAAACATGCATCTTCTTTCATCGAGTTTATCGACCGTGTCAATTACAGTTATCGTAGTTCACCGCTTTAATTCACTTAAAACGTGATAGATAATAAATTGACATGACCTCTCGCGAAAACAATCAATTGAGACATAGCCTTACCAAATAGTAGAAACCATGAAAACCTATTTCGCGAGGGAGTGCACTCGGCTACCCCGGGGTACAAACCTTGTTACGTAGGGGAAGTGGGTGATAAATGTCTATCCACCGAATTCATGTTGATGAGGGTTTCATCGGCTACCCCGTGCCCAAGTTAATGTGGGTTTGGATCATGGACACATTTATTCGAAATTTGGATTGAACTCAACAAAAGTTTTTGAAAGGGTTTCATCGGCTACCCCGTGCCCTTGTCGGATGTGTTTTGGGCTATAGATAAATAATTAGAGTAATTTTATCGACCGAGAGTTCTAAAAGTAGAATCGATTAAAAGTTAGTCCACCGAGTTATATTGATAAGGGTTTCATCGGCTACCCCGTGCCCAAGTTAATATGAATTTAGATCTCGGAATCATTTATAATAGTTGGGTAGAGGTCACTATATAAATGCTCATATCTTGTTAATCTTTTTACAAGTATGATTTAAAAAGACAAATGTTAATATTTCCTTTTCCTCCATACTTGTAGTTCATTACAATGAATCCATCAAATGCTACCGCACCGATAACTATTGAGTCTTACCACAATGTTTTTGACGACGTTTGCTCCAACAATGATTTCGACACTACTAGAGAAATTCATTTTGGGATAGGTTCGGATGGAAACCTTAACTTCATCACTTCTTCTAAACCACCTACTACTACTAGATCTCGTGTGAGCCCGTCTCAGGAAGACTACCTCATACAATCTATAGGGTCTTTGTCTCTGGAAGATAAAGATGCCAAAACTAGTGGGAGCTCAAGCAATCAAGTTCTTGCTTCAAAGGGCAAAAAGTTCAAGAAGAAGGGAAAGAAAATCAAAAACTTCAAGCAAGTTAATGATGAGTGCCATTATTGCTAGTGCATGGGACATTGGCTTAGGAATTGTCCCGTATATTTGCGAAATATAAAGGAAGGAATCATCACTCCAAAAGGGTTTAAGAGATGTGGAGAGGCTTAGCAAGGGAGATGTGGATCTACGCCTTGGAAATGGAGCTCGAGTAGCGGCCGAATCCAAAGGAACTTATGTTTTAGCTTTGCATAATGGATTTGAGTTGTATTTACATAATTGTTTTTATGTGCCTACACTCTCTAAAAACATTATTTCAATCGCCATGCTAGACATGGACGGTTTTTGTTTTGTCATTAAGAACAATCGTTGTACTATTTCAAGGAATGATTTGGTTATAGGCCAAGCTTCTTCCATCAAGGGCATTTATATTTTAGAGACCTCAAATCCAACTAATGATATTTATAACATTCAATCAAAGAAACTCAAATCAAGTGACCCAAGTGAAGCGTTCATTTGGCATTGTCGATTAGGTCACATAAACGAGAATCGCATCAAAAGATTAATTTCGACTAATGTGATTACACCATTTGATTATCAATCATATGGTACATGCGAATATTGCCTACTTGGCAAAATGACTCATAATCCTTTTAGTGGTAAAGGGACACGAGCTAGTGAACTATTGGGACTCATACACACCGATGTGTGTGGACCAATGAGTATCACCGCTCGTGGAAGTTATGACTACTTCATAACTTTCACCGATGATTTAAGTAGATATGGGTATATCTATTTAATGAAACATAAGAGTGAACCGTTTGAGAAATTCAAGGAATTTCAAAACGAAATAGAGAACCAATTGAACAAAAAGATTAAGGCACTACGATCCGATCGTGGTGGACAATATCTTAGTCTAGAATTCGATTCACACTTGAAAGGTTGTGGTATTATATCACAACTTTCTCCACCCGGAATGCCACACCTCAATGGTGTTGCCGAAAGGAGAAATCGAACCCTACTTGATATGGTTCGATCCATGATGAGTCAAACCGAGTTACCGAGCTCGTTTTGGGGATTTGCAATCCTAACTGCAATTCTATCTTTGAATAATAGTCCCACTAAAGCCACCAAAAAGACTCCATTTGAAATGTGGAAAGGAAGAGTTCCTAATCTATCCTATATGAAAATTTGGGGATGTGATGCTTATGTCAAGGCAAAAACCGACAATAAGCTTGCCCCAAGATCCGTAAAATTCATCTTTGTAGGTTACCCTTTGACCTCTCGAGGTTACTACTTCTACAAACCTCAAGAAAACAAAGTGTTTGTGTATTCCAAGGCTATCTTCTTAGAAAGCCAAATTATTTCTAAGAGACAGAGTGGGAGAAATTTTGAACTTAATGAAGTTCAAGAGCCACAAACCGAGGAAGAGACGCAAGAAGATGTTCCTTCGTCGTCTAACGCGGTTGTACCTCCTCCACTAAGAAGAACGAGTCGAGTAATTCGCCATCCCGATCGATATGTGGGACTTATCGAAGAAGATGGGACACTCGATGTGTTGCTTATAGAAAGTGACGAGCCCGCCACCTACAAGACTGCAATCTCTAGTCCAAATTCCTCCTTATGGCTTGAAGCCATGAAGTCCGAAATGGATTCTATGCATGAAAACCAAGTTTGGGACTTGGTAGATTTGCCTAAAGGGGCAAGACCCCTTCAATGCAAATGGATATTCAAAGTCAAGAATGACATAGAAGGACATGACGATGTCTACAAAGCTAGGCTAGTGGCAAAAGGATTTACCCAAGTCCATGGTCTCCATTATGATGAGACCTTCGCCCCCGTAGCCATGCTAAGATCCATACGGATTTTGTTAGCGATCGCCGCATTTCATGATTATGAAATATGGCAAATGGATGTCAAAACCGCTTTTCTAAATGTGTATTTAAAAGAGGAGGTGTACATGATACAACCCGAAGGTTTTGTTGATTCTAAAAATCCTAACAAAGTGTGCAAGCTTAAGAGATCCATTTATGGTCTTAAGCAAGCATCTAGAAGTTGGAATCATCGATTCAATCATGTTATAAAGGAGAATGGTTTCACTCCAAATGTTGAGGAACCATGTTTATACATGAAATTTAGTGGGAGCAATGTTATGTTCCTAATCTTGTATGTCGATGACATACTACTCATTGGAAATGACATTCCAATGTTGTCTTCTGTTAAGAAGTGGTTAGGTAACCACTTCCAAATGAAGGATTTAGGAGAAGTACAACGCATATTAGGTATCCGGATCCATAGAGATAGATCCAAGAGGATATTGGCACTAAGTCAAGAGTCTTATGTTGATAAGATTCTTCGACGATTCAGCATGGACAAATCCAAATGGGGTTTGGTACCTATGGTAACCGGGACGATATTGACCAAGACTCAATCTCCCTCCAAACCCCATGATGTTGAACGCATGAAGACGATCCCTTATGCTTCTGTTGTCGGATCAATCATATACGCCATGATATGCACACGTCCTGATGTCTCGTATGCCTTGAGCATGACGAGTAGATATCAAGAAAATCCAGGTGAGAGTCACTGGATTGCTGTCAAGAACATCCTTAAGTACTTGAGAAGAACTAAGGATTCTATCTTGGTGTTTGGAGGAGACACTGAGCTACGTGTTAATGGATACACGGACTCGAGTTTTCAAATAGATAGAGATGACATGAAATCGCAAGCTGGTTTCGTTTTCATGCTCAATGGTGGTGCCGTTAGCTGGAGAAGCTTCAAGGAAGGCATGGACCGGATTCAACAACGGAGGTTTAGTACATTGCGGATCGAAGCTGCCAAGGAAGCTGTGTGGATCAGGCAATTCACGGAAGGTCTAAGAGTAGTACCTACCGCCAACGATCCCATCACTCTCTATTGTGATAATAGTGGGACAATCTTCCAAGCTAAGGAGCCAAAGTCTAGTAATAGATCTAGACATGTACTTAGAAAATATCATGTAATAAGAGATTTCATTGAGAGAAAGGAAATTGCGATTTGTAAGGTTGGGACGGATGACAACGTAGCCGATCCGCTCACCAAGCCTTTATCGCAGGCTAAGCATGATGGACATGTTGCGTCCATGGGACTTAAACGTGTACCAAATTTTTGTTAGATTTTGAAATGAAATAAAAGTGTTGTTTTTGTTCATGTTCACAATCACATTTGTCTTTTATCTTTAATTTATACATTGTTACATCCAAACGGGTTGTAGTGACAATTGAACCCCGTTAAAGTGAACACGGATTAACATAGTATTTGCCCATAGTCACTTGTATGAGGTGACGTCTCGAAGTGACTAGAGTGTGATGCGATTGATGGCAAGTTCAAGTGCCATAGAGTCATGTGAGATGACTAGTTGATCACATAGGCAGACTCAGTGGAACATTTTGTCGGGCATTATGACCGCTTATAGAGTTCTGGCAAATTTATATAGCCTGGTCGTGGCGAGAGCTGCTATAGTATTCAAATGAGTCGATTCTTTTGACTAAAGACTATTCGCCTAAGATGGCACAGTTTCAGATTAACTTTGATTTGTGTTACTACGACCTTCGTAAATGGGTCAAATGGGCATATTTTGGGTTATGATGGCTGTGGCTAGTTGAAGGGAATGAGTGCAATAGGAATTGTCCACCCCTAGTCAGGGTTATAACAATATCTCAGGGCCACTCGAGGAGTAATGAACTGGAAATGTGTGGCCACGCTCGGAAGGTATCTATGATAGATAAATCCGGTCAATCAGTTATTCTCCAGATCGAGGAAACCACTCTCGATATGATCACTTGCAAGTACGACCTGAAAGACACCTTGCATTGAGTGGGAGATAGTAATAGGACAAGAGAATTGGTGACGCACACTTGTCGAGGACAAGTGGGAGATTGTTGGAATATGTGTCCTCCGACAATAATGCGATCACAACTGTGATCATGATGATCACATGTTTAAGTCTCATTTTAAAGAATACAATTGGGAAGTATTTTCTACAAACTGGTCAACATATATCGGTAATGATTGGTGACTAGAGTTTGACATTACTTGTCGTCTGCGACGGTGGTGATCGATTGATCCCCTAGGTCATACCTAAAAGATAATACTCTTAATTGATCATTTAATTAATCGTATAACGTTACGAGTTAATTAAAAATAATTGACGGATAATTTTGGAAGTAAAGTTACGTATCTCATTATAATCTGATTAAATAAGATACGGTCTAGGTAATTGAATTGTTTCACTACTTAGATGAAATTATTGTTTAAGGAAACAATTGAAATTGAATGAATTATTATAAATACAAGTTATTGTAATTTATAATTGGTAAATTATTTTGGTACAAGTAATTGTGAATTACTAAGTCATTTTTTTGTATATGACGTATTTTCATTAATACGTTGATTTTTAATATGTTAAAAATACATAACAATTTTATGTAACATATGACATGTGACATATTGACAAATTGACAAAGATAAAATGGAATCCATTTTATCCTCAAATGGACCGAAATATTGGGTGTGATTAACAATTCATATAATGTTAATTAAGATTAGTGGAATATATGATTATTTCTCTACACTAGGCATGCATACCTAGTGTCTCTTGTGGAAGAGCACCAAGCCCATGCATTGGCCATTCCTCCACCCTCCTACCCGGTTTCCCCTAGAAAAGAACAAAGGGTCTTTTGCTTAAAAATTGATCATTCACTACATGCTTTAGTGTGTGATTTATTTTATTCATTCTATCATTCAAACATTATTTTTAGAGAGATAAAAATAATTCTTCCTTCTTCATCCTCCTCTTGACCGAAATACAAGAGGACCAAAATATTTTTGGGTCTTTTATTTAAGTTAATATTATTCTAGTTTTGATAATACTAATTTTATTAAGGGTATATCTTGGGTATTAATCCTTGGGAGGGATACTATACTTGTATCCTCTTTGTTCATCCATTTAAGGATAGCTCAAGAACAAGAGAGAAGGAGAACTCTCTTGTGCCCTATTGATCCGAAAATCACAATGTAAGATGATGATTTCTTCTATAAATTGTTTATAAGTTTGCATGCATAAGATCACTTATTATTTTATGACAAATTAAAATGAAACATATATGAATATGTTAGTATATAGATCTACTTTTCCTTCAGGATTACCATATGAGATCTTGGATCGTATGGGTGATGTTGGTTATCGGTTAGCTTTACCATCTGCTTTGGATAGAGTGCATAATGTGTTAAATGTGTCTCAGCTGCGGAAGTATGTTAGTGATCCATCACATGTGTTAGAGGTTGAAAACATCGAGCTGGATGAGTCTTTGTCTTATCTTGAGGTGCCAAAACAGATTCTTGATCGGAAGGTTAGGAAAACTAGACATGGTGAGACAGTGTTGCTTAAAGTTCTTTGGTCTAACCATGAGGTTGAGGAGGCTACATGGGAGGCGGAAGAGGCTATGAGGGAGCGGTACCCGTCTCTGTTTGATCAGGTATGTATGGTTACGAGGACGTAACCTTGTTTCTTTTAGGGGGGTAGAAGATGGTCGCATAGAGTTTTTGCATGTTTTCATAGAGTTTTGTATGTTTGATGTTGGTTTTGGTACAGTTGGTAGTTGCCTTGAGTCGGGTTGACAATTGTTTTGAGAGGTGAGCTGGGAGTTTGGTATTGAGTTTTGTTTATATTGTTGTGTCGGGAAGGTGTCGGTGTATTTGTTTTTGTTTGTGGTTTGAACTTTGAGGACGAAGTTCTTTTTAAGGAGGGAAGACTGTAATACTATGGTTTTATGTGTCTTGAGGTACTCTATCGAGTGGGGCTTACTCTGTCGAATAATTAGTTTTTGACGCAAAATAGTAGTCTCCCTGTAGGGTACTCGATCGACTAAGTTGGGTACTCGATCGAGTAAGTGCCTTACTCGATCGAGTAAGTGAGTTTACGGGCTGAGTTGACGGGTTTTGTTAATGATGCGATATTGGTATATAAAGACGTCTGTCACTTTTCTTAAATATTTTGATCATTCTAAAAACCTAAATTGAAAGAAGGAAGTTACGTAAGTTGATTCATTACATCATTAGCAAATTCCCAAGGCTAGGAGAGTCGGATCATCGTGTTCTTTACGCCGTTGTGATCCTTGTGTCGAGGGTAAGTTCCTTATACCTTTTATGTTGGGATTCGTTGGGTTCCTTTAAAACCCTAATTGGGTAATTTGGGGGTTTTGGTGGTATATCTGATTATGGTAGTAATTGTATGCATGTATGTTATAGGAGGAGGTTTCGTTGAGGAAAGATTCTGATTAGCTGCTAAGACTGTCTGTGGTGTTTGCTTTCCAGGTAGGGTTTTCCCTACTCAGTATTAATTACATAAGTGTGGTTGGTGATTACTATTGTTATTGTATATCGTATTGGTATTGGATTCTGATTTGGTGGTTGTTGATAGTGTAGTATAATTATTGTTGTATAACTGTCTGTGATCTTTGGGGCGCGTCCCTGGCTGAGTGGAGCCACTTGCGGGAGTGGCTTCACGCCCTTGGTTCGCCCTCTGTGGAACCCACCACAGGAGGGGATGTGCACATTAAGGAAACTTGTGTTTATCGTGAAAGAAAAGTAGATCTATATACTAACATATTCATATATGTTTCATTTTAATTTGTCATAAAATAATAAGTGATCTTATGCATGCAAACTTATAAACAATTTATAGAAGAAATCATCATCTTACATTGTGATTTTCGGATCAATAGGGCACAAGAGAGTTCTCCTTCTCTCTTGTTCTTGAGCTCTCCTTAAATGGATGAACAAAGAGGATACAAGTATAGTATCCCTCCCAAGGATTAATACCCAAGATATACCCTTGATAAAATTATTATTATCAAAACTAGAATAATATTAACTTAAATAAAAGACCCAAAAATATTTTTGGTCCTCTTGTATTTCGGTCAAGAGGAGGATGAAGAAGGAAGAATTATTTTTATCTCTCTAAAAATAATGTTTGAATGATAGAATGAATAAAATAAATCACACACTAAAGCATGTAGTGAATGATCAATTTTTAAGCAAAAAACCCTTTGTTCTTTTCTAGGGGAAACCGGGTAGGAGGGTGGAGGAATGGCCAATGCATGGGCTTGGTGCTCTTCCACAAGAGACACTAGGTATGCATGCCTAGTGTAGAGAAATAATCATATATTCCACTAATCTTAATTAACATTATATGAATTGTTAATCACACCCAATATTTCGGTCCATTTGAGGATAAAATATATTCCATTTTATCTTTGTCAATTTGTCAATATGTCACATGTCACATGTTACATGTTACATGAAATTGTTATGTATTTTTAATATATTAAAAATCAACGTATTAATGAAAATACGTCACATACAAAAATTGACTTAGTAATTCACAATTACTTGTACCAAAATAATTTACCAATTATAAATTACAATAACTTGTATTTATAATAATTCATTCAATTTCAATTGTTTCCTTAAACAATAATTTCATCTAAGTAGTGAAACAATTCAATTACCTAGACCGTATCTTATTTAATCATATTATAATGAGATACGTAAATTTACTTCCAAAATTATCCGTCAATTATTTTTAATTAACTCGTAACGTTATACGATTAATTAAATGATCAATTAAGAGTATTATCTTTTAGGTATGACCTAGGGGATCAACTGATCACCACCGTCAATTTGTTGACGTAATGTCAAACTCTAGTCACCAATCTTTACCGATATATGTTGACCAGTTGATAGTAAAAAAATACTTCCCAATTGTATTCTTTAAAATGAGACTTAAACATGTGATCATCATGATCAAGCTTGATTGTGATCGCATTATTGTCGGAGGACACATATTCCAACAATCTCCCACTTGTCCTCGACAAGTGTGCGTCACCAATTCTCTTGTCCTATTACTATCTCCCACTCAATGCAAGGTGTCTTTCGGTCGTACTTGCAAGTGATCATATCGAGAGTGGTTTCCTCGATCTGGAGAATAACGATTGACCGGATTTATCTATCATAGATACCTTCCGAGCGTGGCCACGCATTTCGATTCATTACTCCTCGAGTGGCCCCGAGATATTGTTATAACCACGACTAGGAGTGGACAATTCCTATCGCACTCATTCCCTTCGACTAGCCACACCATCATAACCCAAAATATGCCCATTTGACCCCATTTACGAAGGTCGTAGTAACACAAATCAAAGTTAATCTGAAACTGTGCCATCTTAGGCAAATAGTCTTTAGTCAAAAGAATCGACTCATTTGAATACTATAGCAGCTCTCGCCATGACCAGGCTATATAAATTTTCCAGAACTCTATAAGCGGTCATAATGCCCGACAAAATGTTCCTAATTGATCACCTATGTGATCAACTAGTCATCTCACATGACTCTATGGCAATTGAACTTGCCATCAATCGCATCACACTCTAGTCACTTCGAGACGTCACCTCATACAAGTGACTATGGGCAAATACTATGTTAATCCGTGTTCACATTAACGGGGTTCAATTGTCACTACAACCCGTTTGGATGTAACAATGTATAAATTAAAGATAAAAGACAAATGTGATTGTGAACATGAACAAAAACAACACTTTTATTTCATTTCAAAATCTAACAAAAATTTGGTACACGTTTAAGTCCCATGGACGCAACATGTCCATCATGCTTAGCCTGCGATAAAGGCTTGGTGAGCGGATCGGCTACGTTGTCATCCGTCCCAACCTTACAAATCGCAATTTCCTTTCTCTCAATGAAATCTCTTATTACATGATATTTTCTAAGTACATGTCTAGATCTGTTACTAGACTTTGGCTCCTTAGCTTGGAAGATTGTCCCACTATTATCACAATAGAGAGTGATGGGATCATTGGCGGTAGGTACTACTCTTAGACCTTCCGTGAATTGCCTGATCCACACAGCTTCCTTGGCGCTTCGATCTTTGCAATGTACTCAGCCTCCGTTGTTGAATCCGCGATCACAGCTTCCTTGAAGCTTCTCCAGCTAATGGCACCACCATTGAGCATGAAAACGAAACCAGCTTGCGATTTCATGTCATCTATATCTGTTTGAAAACTCGAGTCCGTGTATCCATTAACACGTAGCTCAGTGTCTCCTCCAAACACCAAGATAGAATCCTTAGTTCTTCTCAAGTACTTAAGGATGTTCTTGACAGCAATCCAGTGACTCTCACCTAGATTTCCTTGATATCTACTCGTCATGCTCAAGGCATACGAGACATCAGGACGTGTTCATATCATGGCGTACATGATTGATCCGACAGCGGAAGCATAAGGGATCGTCTTCATGCGTTCAACATCATGGGGTTCGGAGGGAGATTGAGTCTTGCTCATTATCGTCCCGGTTATCATAGGTACCAAACCCCTTTTGGATTTGTCCATGCTGAATTGTCGAAGAATCTTATCAACATAAGACTCTTGACTTAGTGCCAATATCCTCTTGGATCTATCTCTATGGATCCGGATACCTAATATGCGTTGTGCTTCTCCTAAATCCTTCATTTGGAAGTGGTTACCTAACCACTTCTTAACAGAAGACAACATTGGAATGTCATTTCCAATGAGTAGTATGTCATCGACATACAAGATTAGGAACACAACATTGCTCCCACTAAATTTCATGTATAAACATGGTTCCTCAACATTTCGAGTGAAACCATTCTCCTTTATAACATGATTGAATCGATGATTCCAACTTCTAGATGCTTGCTTAAGACCATAAATGGATCTCTTAAGCTTGCACACTTTGTTAAGATTTTTAGAATCAACAAAACCTTCGGGTTGTATCATGTACACCTCCTCTTCTAAATGCCCATTTAGAAAAGCGGTTTTGACATCCATTTGCCATATTTCATAATCATGAAATGCGGCGATCGCTAACAAAATTCGTATGGATCTTAGCATGGCTACAGGGGCGAAGGTCTCATCATAATGGAGACCTTGGACTTGGGTAAATCCTTTTGCCACTAGCCTAGCTTTGTAGACATCGTCATGTCCTTCTATGCCATTCTTGACTTTGAATATCCATTTGCATTGAAGGGGTCTTGCCCTTTTAGGCAAATCTACCAAGTCCCAAACTTGGTTTTCATGCTTAGAATCCATTTCTGACTTCATGGCTTCAAGCCATAAGGAGGAATTTGGACTAGAGATTGCAGTCTTGTAGGTGGCGGGCTCGTCACATTCTATAAGCAACACATCGAGTGTCCCATCTTCTTCGATAAGTCCCACATATCGATCGGGATGGCGAATTACTCGACTCGTTCTTCTTAGTGGAGGAGGTACAACTGCGTTAGACGACGAAGGAACATCTTCTTGCGTCTCTTCCTCGGTTTGTGGCTCTTGAACTTCATTAAGTTCAAAATTTCTCCCACTCTGTCTCTTAGAAATAAATTGGCTTTCTAAGAAGACAGCCTCGGAAGACACAAACACTTTGTTTTCTTGAGGTTTGTAGAAGTAGTAACCTCGAGAGGTCAAAGGATAACCTACAAAGATGCATTTTACGGATCTTGGGGCAAGCTTATTGTCGGTTTTTGCCTTGACATAAGCATCACATCCCCTAATTTTCATATAGGATAGATTAGGAACTCTTCCTTTCCACATTTCAAATGGAGTCTTTTCGGTGGCTTTAGTGGGACTATTATTCAAAGATAGAATTGCAGTTAGGATCGCAAATCCCCAAAACGAGTTCGGTAACTCGGTTTGACTCATCATGGATCGAACCATATCAAGTAGGGTTCGATTTCTCCTTTCGGCAACACCATTGAGTTGTGGCGTTCCGGGTGGAGAAAGTTGTGATATAATACCACAACCTTTCAAGTGTGAATCGAATTCTAGACTAAGATATTCTCCACCACGATCGGATCGTAGTGCCTTAATCTTTTTGTTCAATTGGTTCTCTACTTCGTTTTGAAATTCCTTGAATTTCTCAAACGCTTCACTCTTATGTTTCATTAAATAGATATACCCATATCTACTTAAATCATCGGTGAAAGTTATGAAGTAGTCATAATTTCCACGAGCGGTGATACTCATTGGTCGACACACATCGGTTTGTATGAGTCCCAATAGTTCACTAGCTCGTGTCCCTTTACCACTAAAAGGAGTACGAGTCATTTTGCCAAGTAGGCAATATTCGCATGTACCATATGATTGATAATCAAATGGTGTAATCACATTAGTCGAAATTAATCTTTTGATGCGATTCTCGTTTATGTGACCTAATCGACAATGCCAAATGAACGCTTCACTTGGGTCACTTGATTTGAGTTTCTTTGATTGAATGTTATAAATATCATTAGTTGGATTTGAGGTCTCTAAAATGTAAATGCCCTTGATGGAAGAAGCTTGGCCTATAACCAAATCATTCCTTGAAATAATACAACGATTGTTCTTAATGACAAAACAAAAACCGTCCATGTCTAGCATAGCGATTGAAATAATGTTTTTAGAGAGTGTAGGCACATAAAAACAATTATGTAAATACAACTCAAATCCATTAGGCAAAGCTAAAACATAAGTTCCTTTGGATTCGGCCGCTACTCGAGCTCCATTTCCAAGGCGTAGATCCACATCTCCCTTGCTAAGCCTCTCCACATCTCTTAAACCCTTTTGGAGTGATGATTCCTTCCTTTATATTTCACAAATATACGGGACAATTCCTAAGCCAATGTCCCATGCCATAGCAATAATGGCACTCATCATTAACTTGCTTGAAGTTTTTGATTTTCTTTCCCTTCTTCTTGAACTTTTTGTCCTTTGAAGCAAGAACTTGATTGCTTGAGCTCCCACTAGTTTTGGCATCTTTATCTTCCAGAGACAAAGACCCTATAGATTGTATGAGGTAGTCTTCCTGAGACGGGCTCACACGAGCTCTAGTAGTAGTAGGTGGTTTAGAAGAAGTGATGAAGTTAAGGTTTCCATCCGAACCTATCCCAAAATGAAGTTCTCTAGTAGTGTCGAAATCATTGTTGGAGCAAACGTCGTCAAAAACATTGTGGTAAGACTCAATAGTTATCGGTGCGGTAGCATTTGATGGATTCATTGTAATGAACTACAAGTATGGAGGAAAAGGAAATATTAACATTTGTCTTTTTAAATCATACTTGTAAAAAGATTAACAAGATATGAGCATTTATATAGTGACCTCTACCCAACTATTATAAATGATTCCGAGATCCAAATTCATATTAACTTGGGCACGGGGTAGCCGATGAAACCCTTATCAATATAACTCGGTGGACTAACTTTTAATCGATTCTACTTTTAGAACTCTCGGTTGATAAAATTACTCTAATTATTTATCTATAGCCCAAAACAAATCCGACAAGGGCACGGGGTAGCCGATGAAACCCTTATCAAAAACGTTTCTTGAGTTCAATCCAAATTTCAAATAAATGTGTCCATGATCCAAACCCACATTAACTTGGGCACGGGGTAGCCGATGAAACCCTCATCAACATGAATTCGGTGGATAGACATTTATCACCCACTTCCCCTACGTAACAAGGTTTGTACCCCGGGGTAGCCGAGTGCACTCCCTCGCGAAATAGGTTTTCATGGTTTCTACTATTTGGTAAGGCTATGTCTCAATTGATTGTTTTAGCGAGAGGTCATGTCAATTTATTATCTATCACGTTTTAAGAAAACTAAAGCGGTGAACTACGATAATTGTAATTGACACGGTCGATAAACTCGATGAAAGAAGATGAATGTTTTAGTTATGGCGATTTAGCGATGCATGTGACATGTAAATAAAATGCAAAACATAAAATAAATCCTAGTATGGCCTTCCTTAAATAGAAAATCTAATTAACTATTACATATTCGGAAACCAACTTCATTGGTCCCTTGAACTTCGGTTGTGGCACGCATCTCGAGGTAACACCGTCTTTATGTATCGCCATCTTGAAGAAATCCGTCTTTGGGAACTCCGGAATAAATAAAATTACATAATAAATTACATAATTTCCTATTATACATTTGTAACTAAAATAAAATAAATCTATTAAATTACAAAACGGTGATACGAGATCACAATAAAATTACAACCGAATCGATATTCCCATACATTTCGGGTAATACCAATTAAAAACTAAGGCCATACTAAGTAAAAATTACATAATTCAAAATTACATAAATAAAAAAATATGACAATCATAAAGAAAATTCAGCATTATAATATGTATGAACATGCCCAATTTTATGCTAAATCGCCTTTAAATAGCCAATATCGTATATTACTTCCTTTTTTTTCTGACGTTTGCGTGATTCAACGTTTTATAATGACAAAAATGACATAAATTCATATTTATGCATAAGTTAATTACCCTAACCTCTTAGGACTCAAAATTTAGTCTTCACTAATTATTTGACCATAATTAACTCATATTTCTAATATTTGTTCATTAATGGACTTAAAATTATAATAAAAACCTATAAACTTCAAATAAATCACAAAAATTTCAAATAAATTTGAAATTTGAAATTTAAACTCATGAACATTCTGGAAAAATACCATGACACTCATAATGTTCAAAAACTTAGGTTAAAAGTTCGAAATTTTTCCCGGAAAAACAATGTTGCGGTTTATCGGTTTTTAACAAAATAATCATAAAAACATGAGAAAAATTATATTCATTAACTTTTCAATTTTAGATCTGAAAAAGATAATAAAATGCAACATGTGACGTTTTTCCTTAGTCATGGAATATGTTTTATTAATATTTCACTAATTAAGTCACTATTCATGCTATTTTTCTTCAAAAATCCATAAATCATGCAAAAGGACTTCAATATAGCCTATTATTTTACATACATCTTATAAAATTGCATGTGACAACATACTAAATTCTATGACCAGATTCGAAATTTATCTCATATTGACCTATTTTTCACCTAAAATCGATTTTAATAATGAAAAATCCATTTTTCGAGCATAAAAATTCCAAAAATTATGAAAATTTACAGGTCATCTCAAAATAATATATGTGATAACATATCCAAAAATCACTAGAAAATTCGAAGTTTATCTAATTTTAGTCCGAAAATGACATTTTATTCATAAAATCATATTTTAATGCCATTATTATGTAATATGAACAATAAAAATCCATAAAATAACCAAAATATCCTAAAAACATTTTAGGACCATAAACGTTAACATGCAAAATTAGTTTCGTGATATATCATAATAACACAAATTAAACAAGTTTTATATGTTAATCGTATAACTCGGAAAAACTTTTAACCGATTTGCATGCAAACAACCATGGCTCTGATACCGATTGAAAGAAAAGTAGATCTATATACTAACATATTCATATATGTTTCATTTTAATTTTTCATAAAATAATAAGTGATCTTTTGCATGCAAACTTATAAACAATTTATAGAAGAAATCATCATCTTACATTGTGATTTTCGGATCAATAGGGCACAAGAGAGTTCTCCTTCTCTCTTGTTCTTGAGCTCTCCTTAAATGGATGAACAAAGAGGATACAAGTATAGTATCCCTCCCAAGGATTAATACCCAAGATATACCCTTAATAAAATTAGTATTATCAAAACTAGAATAATATTAACTTAAATAAAAGAGCCAAAAATATTTTTGGTCCTCTTGTATTTCGGTCAAGAGGAGGATGAAAAAGGAAGAATTATTTTTATCTCTCTAAAAATAATGTTTGAATGATAGAATGAATAAAATAAATCACACACTAAAGCATGTAGTGAATGATCAATTTTTAAGCAAAAGACCCTTTGTTCTTTTCTAGGGGAAACCGGGTAGGAGGGTGGAGGAATGGCCAATGCATGGGCTTGGTGCTCTTCCACAAGAGACACTAGGTATGCATGCCTAGTGTAGAGAAATAATCATATATTCCACTAATCTTAATTAACATTATATGAATTGTTAATCACACCCAATATTTCGGTCCATTTGAGGATAAAATGGATTCCATTTTATCTTTGTCAATTTGTCAATATGTCACATGTCACATGTTACATAAAATTGTTATGTATTTTTAACATATTAAAAATCAACGTATTAATGAAAATACGTCATATACAAAAATTGACTTAGTAATTCACAATTACTTGTACCAAAATAATTTACCAATTATAAATTACAATAACTTGTATTTATAATAATTCATTCAATTTCAATTGTTTCCTTAAACAATAATTTCATCTAAGTAGTGAAACAATTCAATTACCTAGACCGTATCTTATTTAATCAGATTGTAATGAGATACGTAAATTTACTTCCAAAATTATCCGTCAATTATTTTTATTTAACTCGTAACGTTATACGATTAATTAAATGATCAATTAAGAGTATTATCTTTTAGGTATGACCTAGGGGATCAACTGATCACCACCGTCAAGCACGACAAAGAATGTCAAACTCTAGTCGCCAATCATTACCGATATATGTTGACCAGTTGACAGTAAAAATACTTCCCAATTGTATTCTTTAAAATGAGACTTAAACATGTGATCATCATGATCAACAGTTGTGATCGCATTATTGTCGGAGGACACATATTCCAACATATCGCTTAGTGGTGATGAGCGGGGATTTGGTGGGTACAGCTGCGGTCCCCTACTGGCGGTGTGGAGTACTTGTTGCGATGGGTACTCTGGCAGGACTACACACTTTAGTGTGTAGTCAGTTGTATGGAGATTTGTTATGGAGACTAGGGAATTGTTGTGTTGTTGAGCTGTTTGACATTTGTTTCGTTGTGGCTTTGTTTTATATAACTAGTACTGACCCCGTTAATTGTTTTAAAAACTGAGGTGATCCATTCGGGGATGGTGAGCAGTTATTGAGCAGCTATTTACATGACGCGTATGGGATAGCTGGGATGAGTCATCACGTGGCAGTTAGAAGTCTTCTGCTGTGTCAGACGATGTTTTGTAGTTTGATAGTTTTATCAGTAGACCGTTTTGAGAACCTTGTGTTTCAGTTTAACAGTTTTGGAGTTGACATGTAATCATTTTAAACCGTATTTACTTTTAAGTATGTTTCGTTATTGTCTTATGATTATCATTGCCTAGGGTATTCGAGATGGTGACGTTTCCATACCTTAAGTGGTCCTGGTAAGGCACTTGGAGTATGAGGGTGTCACACGGTCATATCATCAGCCATTGTGAAAGAAACGAACTCAGCTCTCAGCTTTTGACGGATGTCCTCCGGCACAAAATGCTCCCTCATAGCGCTCTTGAAGTCTGCCCATGGTATTGCATCGTATCCTTGGTCCTTGTAGTATGCTCTAGCATCCTCTTTCACATTCTCCTACCAGACCTCAGCCTCACCCCTTAGGTAGAACGCAACCTGTTCTACCGCCATCTCTGTCGGACACTTCACGACCTCTAGAAGACTCTCCATCTCACAGTGCCAGTTATCGAGAAGCGTTGGCTCACCGGTGCCCTTATAAGTTGAGGGGTGGAAGCGAGAAATAGTGGTGCTTAGTTGGGATGCGTCCATCGGTTTCTCATTGCCCTTACCCACGTTCTTGAGTGCCTCCATGAGCGCATCTTGCTGCTCAATCATACAGGCAATCTCATCCACAGTCATCTCGTTAGCTTGAATGTAAGCGGTTGGCCTATTTGGCGGCATTTTGAGCTGACATAACAAAGGAAACGTAAGCACATAGCCTACGGCTCAAAATAGACAAACCCTACGCCAAAGAAGTACTTGGCCGAGTACTGTGAAATACTCGGTCGAGTAAGGACTACCCGGTCGAGTACTAAGACTACTCGGCCAAGTATTCCACTCCAGTAGCCAACCTCTAAAACACCTAGAACATACTCGGTCGAGTATATACGTGTTACTCGGTCGAGTATGCCTCACTCGATCGAGTACCCGTCTTACTCGGCTGAGTGATCACGACCAGTAGCTACTGCTTCGTATACACAAACAAACACTCGGTCGAGTGCTTAGTTACTCGGCCGAGTATCTCCTATTCGGTCGAGTACCCGCCCTCCTCGGCCGAATCATGCCAAAATCGAGCTACCTAAATACGGGAAACATACCTAAACATGCATACGATACTTCCAACATATTACTACCCTTCCAAAGCCAATTAATAACACATAATCATGCTCAAATACTACCATGTTCCAAATATGCAATTCACTTTCTCATTTCATCCAACAACTCCACAAGAATCACAGCTATAGATACAACACACATAACATCAAACACACAACGGTTCCCAAGACACCCCCATGTTGACCGGCTCAAAATTGTAAGGGCCTCAATGCGACTTCGGGACGTCTCCTAAGTCTTTGGGGTAGCTCCAAACAACTCCTACCCGGGTTCATTTTATTTAGACGCCCTATGTTGATATGGTTCATTGGTTTTAGGTTCCCAAATCGTCGCTCTGATACCACTTTGTAACACCCCTACATACCAAGGTGTCTTACCAAGGACCACCCTAGCATGAGCAGCTGTTACCATCTCGGTTGCCCGAGGTTAGTATATCAAAAGTAACCATTACGAAACATTTATTAAAGTATAAAGTTTAAACGATTACAATGTCTCAAAGCAAAACCAAAAGAAAGTGTATATGAATCTCAATACAACTGAAACCAAAACAGCTAAACTCGTAACAGCGGAAGCTAGACTCGAAGTGATGACATCCTATCTCGTCCCCGTAGCTAAAGACAACCATCACTAGTCACAATATGCTCACCGTCCCCGAATGGATCACCACAGTTTTACAAAACAACAACGGGACAGTTCACTGTATAATTAAGATAAGCAATTACAATAAAAGCAACGGCAAAAATTTCACAAACATTCTCCATTCCCAATCATGTTTCATAACTGACTACACACTCAAGTGTGTAGTCCTTCCAGATTACTGCCGCGACAAATAATCCACACCGCTAGTGGGGGACCGTAGCCTTGCCTACCTAAGCCCCGCTCATCGCAACGAGCAATAACCCATATTCCTTAATGTGCACATCCCCTCTTGTGGCGGATTCCACAACGGGCAAATCAAGGGCGTGAAGCCACTCCCGCAAGTGACTCCACTCAACCAAGGATGCACCTCACCAACATAATCAATCCACCACAACTCCAACAATTAACAATACAATTCAATAACAATACTAATCATGCCAATTAAATCACAATCATCACAACTTAAATCAATTATGCAATCAACTGAGTAAGGAAACCTTACCTTAGCACATATCCGATTACGAATCAAAAATGGACGCTAGAATTGCTCTTCTATAAATTCTCCACCTAACAACAATCATAACAATCCAATTAAAACATGCAATCACTCCTTTTCCCCAAATTTCAATACTAGGGTAAAACCCTAAAAGACAAAACTGACAAAAGGTATAAGACTAGTGACTTACCGACGCAACCAATGTAAGAGAGAAAAGAACAAGGACTCACGAACAAATAAAGATCTTGGGAGAGATTAGAGATGATTAGAGTACGTAGAAATGTTTTAGGTTTTGGTAAAATTGAAAAGTGAAACTGTTAATCGTAATTTATAACTCTAATCATCCTTAATCAAACCTCGAAAATAATTTCCGTCAGACCGGATACTCGGTCAAGTATTGAGAATACTCGGCCAAGTACCCCTTACTCGGCCGAGTATTACCATACTCGGCCGAGTGTTCCTGGACAGTAGCCTGACGAGAAAACACACGACACATTACTTGGCCGAGTAACAGAACTCAGAAAAACGTGGTATTACAGCTTTGGCCTTTTGCTTTTGGCTTTGGGCCTTGCCTTTTTCTTTGGCCTTTTGCTTTTGGCTTTAGGTGAATGGCTTTTGACCTTGGCTTTGGCTTTGGCCTTTGGTTTTGGTTTTGGTTTTGGTTTTGGTTTTGGTTTTGGTTTTGGCTTTGGGTGATGGCTTTTGGCCTTGGCTTTGGCTTTGGCCTTTAAGTGAATCGCTTTTGGCTTTGTTTTTTGGTTGGAGATGAGAAGGCTTGGGTTTACTCATACTTTCCTTTTCTTCGCTTGAGGATGGTGAAGGTTCAGCCGTGGACGTGCCCGACAGTGAGAGGTTAATTATTGTTTATAGGATACTTTTGTGGGGAATGGGCTTGCCTTCCGTCATTGATCAAGAATAATGAGATGTTCTGGTTTGTTATCTGGGTTCGTCATAGAATTCATTTGACAAAAAATCATTCTAAATTAGATCATAATGTAAGGTTTCTATTGCCAGACATGGAATAGGTAAAGAAATGGACACGGAGTTTCGGGTCCTTTGCAACTCAATACGGAACGTCACTTGAGTGTAATCACATTGAATTGAAACATGTTGTTTGTTTTAAATCAATTCTCAAATCAATTCTCGTTGTTAACAGGAAATGGTAATGGGAAGGATAGGAATATATGAAAGTTGTGCATTTATTTAGATAAATAAGAGGTTAACATAGACTTGAAGAATATGTGTGACTTGTGGGGATAGCCTCCAGTTTGTCACTTAGGAATAGGAGAACAGACACTAGGATAGATATGAGAAAGCCTAAGACTCGGACTCGGACTTGATCTCAGACACGGACTTCCAATCATCACTTTCCTCTCTGAAGGTATACTTCTCAGCATCTGGCGGCTTGAATGTTTGGTCTTGAGCGTTGACCAACTTGAGCACTTCAGTCTCGTTGTTTTGGATGATAGAAGCACAATACTCAATCAACCTTGCTTATCCGTGAAGAATAAGATGCCCCTTGGGGTCATCTACGTCACTTGGCTGGCTTAAGGATGAGACAATCAGATAATGGTTGTCGATCATATCTTGAATAGCATGTTTCATTTTGTAGCATGTTTCAGTGTCATAACCTTTCCCTTGATGATATTGGCAATAGGCGTGCCATCCCAGAAATGGGTTTTCTTTTGTTCAGCCGGGTCTGGAGTGAGCTGGATTGATTTTAGTTTCCCTTCAGTCATAAGCCTTTGAAGAGCTGCGGCATAAGTTATGTCGAGGTTGGTGAATATCCTTTCAGAACGTTCAACTTTGCAGTTTGACTTGAGATATTCAAGAGGATTGTCTTGACTGCGAGGTGTGGCCAAGATTTCACCAACTTCAATTATATATTGAATGGCATTCTTCAGCTTCTAACAAGTTTCAGTATTATGGCCCTTGCCTTGATGGTATTGGCAGTAGGCATTTCTATTCCAGAAACGGGTTATCTTGTGTTCTGGTGGGTCCGGAGTTAGACCAACGGGTTGTAGTAGTCCTCTTAAAACGAGTAACTCCAGAGCCATGTCATATGACATTTCCAGATCTATGAATACCCTCTAATGTTTTCCCATCGTTCCAACAAGGGTATTTTTGGGGATGTTTTTGTGGGTATTATTTTTGTCAAATCTGGGTGGAAACAGGATTTGGTCATTGTTGATGGAAAGTCTTTGGGATGTTGCTAGGTATTTTGAAAGGTATTTTGGTGAGGCAATTTCATGTTCTTTGTTGATGGTTTCACGGATGTGGGAACCATCAGATGATTCCTCATTTTCAGCAGCTATTGCTTGGTGAATCAAGGGTTGGTCTTCTCCTTGGTGGTTTGCTTTAGGTTCATTTTTCGTTTCGTCGGCCCCTTTCTCCAAATTAGTCATTCCAGTGTTCAAGTCATCAATAGCCACTTGCAGCTTTGAGAACATGTTGTTGATGGCGACGGGGAGCATGAGTATACGACTTTGTATGCCATCCTCATCAATTGCATGAATTTTCTAATCGTTGGGGGGATGAGATGAGAGAAGTCTAGGAAAGGTTCATGACTATGTTCAATAGGGTTTACAGGAGGGTTGTTCTTGTTTCTTGTTAAGGGAGGTGGTGGTAATTTACCCTTTTCAATCATATCAAGGATAACTCATTTTAAGGGAAGACACATCTCAGTATCATATCTGCGATCTTGGTGATACAGACAAAATTGTTCTATGTTCCATCTTTGTCCTCGCTTGTTTGGCAGTAGGTCCAGAGTTGGACCAATCAGCTTGAGCTTTCCTAGGAAGATTAGCTTTTCCAAGGCTGCGGCATAACTCATAAGGTATATCCAAATCAGGGAATGATCTATGGGGTTGTCTGGTTTTGTTTGGTAGAGAAACTAAGGAAGTGGCTTCATTCATTTTGTAAGCCCTCAAATTAGGGTTGGTTTTATGGTTGGAAAGTTGTCGCTTTTCAAGGAGCTTAACCCTTTGCTCATTATCAAAAGAGGAAAATTCCCAGTTGCCAGTTGGTCCTCAACACGGACTAGACGAGTACTCAAGTTTTCCATGGTAGCTAGGAGTCATAGGGCCATGTTGCTTATTCCGACAGGAGTCATGGCGGACGCAGATTAATTGGCTTCTTGAGTTTCTTGTTGACGAGTGATGACACCCAAGGGATTCATATTCGACATAACGATAAGCGTTATAACTTATCTTGCAAATAGATTGCACAAACAAAGGCAAGAACAACACATACATACAAAAGGCAATTTTTGTCATGAGGACAACACAGTGTGACAAGATTATGAGTTCATGACAAATTATAAATGACTTCTCGTGTTTGAACTCAAGGTGCATGATTTTGAATTTAGACTCGAGTGTCGACCTTGGCATGGTGATGCCTAGACGGACGACTTCTTATAGGATTTGGAGGTTTGTTGATGGCGAGACGCCACTGGACAAGACATGTATACAAACTTGACCTATGTCCCGTTGTATAGGGTAAAGGCGGGTTTAAGTGTAATACTACGGATTTTATAGGTTGGTACTCGACCGAGTATGGCCTACTCGGTCGAGTAAAGTGTGTTGAGTATTCTGTTTGGCTACTGCCCAGAAATAATTGGCCGAGTATGGGGAATACTCGACCGAGTAGAGGGTACTCGGCCGAGTATACTCTATACTCGACCGAGTATCCGGTCTGACGGGTAATATTTCAGCGGTTTGATTTAGGAATGGTTAGGGCGTTATATATTTCATTAATCAGTTTCTAATTACGTTTTACAAAACCTAAAACATCATACGACGCCCTAATCATTCTGAATCTCTCCTCTGTGTGTGGGAAATCATAAGCAATCGTATTCATTCCTTTAATTCTTTGTCGGTAAGTCCTTACTCTCATGTTTAATGGTTGATATTTCTAGGGTTTGTCTATAATTATGAATTGGGGAAATGGGGTTTTGCAATTGGTGTGTTATGTGATTGTTTTTTAGGCGGAGACTTCGTAGAGGAGCCGTTCTAGTTTGCTTGCTCTCATTCACTGCTGTTATGCTAAGGTAGGGTTTCCCTACTCAGTTTACTGTTAATTGATTTAAGATTGTGATTGTATTGTGTATGATTGTTGTCTGCTGATCATCGGAGTGTTGGTGTGGTGGTGGTTGTGACGATGTTGTGATGGTTGTGGTAGAGTCACTTGCGGGAGTGGCTCCACACCCTAGTTCACCCTCCGTGGAACCCGCCACGAGAGGGGATATGCACATTAAGGGACAGATTATCGCTCATTGATGAGCGGGAATTGGTGGGGATTGACTGCGGTCCCCCACTGGCGGCGTGGGCTACCTGTTACGATCGGTAGTCTGGCAAGGCTACACACCTCGGTGTGTAGTCGGTTACTGTGTGCGATCTGGAGACCGGGGATGGAGGATGATCAGCTGGTTGCTTTATGCACTTGTCTTATTTTAATTATGCAGTAACTGACCCCGTGTTGTGTTTTGTAAAATCTGTGGTGATCCATTCGGGGATAGTGAGCAGATTGTGACAGGTGATACGCTTATTGAGCTTGGGGCAGTCATGGGAGAGTCACCACGCTGGATTAGATGTCACCACCACGAGTCTTAGTTATTGTTTTGGTAGTTGTTAGCATTTGGATAATTCTTTTATTGGATTTTGGAGACAATGTAACTTTTATACTTTCCGTACTTTAATAAATGTGTTGGACTGTTGCTTTTGATATGTACTAACCTCGGGCAACCGAGACGGTAACAGCCTTTCATACTGGGGTAGTCCTGGTGAGGTACCTTGGTATGAGGAGGTGTTACAACATTGTCGTTTGGTTGTAGTGTGTGTTTTGTAGAGTGTGAACTTTGGGGACGAAGTTCTTTTTAAGGGGGGAAGACTGTAATACTACGGATTATATAGGCTGGTACTCGACCGAGTATGGCCTACTCGGTCGAGTAAAGTGTGTTGAGTATGCTGTTTGGCTACTGCCCAGCAATACTCAGCCGAGTATGGGGAATACTCGACCGAGTAGAGGGTACTCGGTCGAGTATACTCTATACTCGACCGAGTATCCGGTCTGACGGGTAATATTTCAGCGGTTTGATTTAGAAATGGTTAGGGCGTTATATATTTTATTAATCAGTTTCTAATTATGTTTTACAAAACCTAAAACATCATAAAACGCCCTAATCATTCTGAATCTCTCCTCTGTGTGTGGGCAATCATAAGCAATCGTATTCATTCCTTTAATTCTTCGTCGGTAAGTCCTTACTCTCATGTTTAATGGTTGATACATTTAGGGTTTGTCTTTAATTATGAATTGGGGGAAATGGGGTTTTGCAATTGGTGATAGTGTTATGTGATTGTTGTTTAGGCGGAGACTTCGTAGAGGAGTCGATCTAGTTTGCTTGCTCTCATTCACTGTTGTTGTGCTAAGGTAGGGTTTCCCTACTCAGTTTACTGTTAATTGATTTAAGATTGTGATTGTATTGTGTATGATTGTTGTTTGCTGATTATCGGAGTGTTGGTGTGGTGGTAGTTGTGACGATGTTCTGATGGTTGTGGTGGAGTCACTTGCGGGAGTGGCTCCACAGCCTAGTTCGCCCTCTGTGGAACCCGCCACGGGAGGGGATGTGCACATTAAGGGACAGGGTTATCGCTCGTTGATGAGCGGGATTTTGGTGGGAATTGGCTGCGGTCCCCCACTGGCAATGTGGGCTACCTGTTGCGATGGGTAGTCTAGCAGGGATACACACCTCGGTGTGTAGTCGGTTACTGTGTGAGATCGGGAGACCGGGGATGGAGGATGATCAGCTGGTTGTTTTATGCACTTGTCTTATTTTAATTATGCAGTAACTGACCCCGTGGTGTGTTTTATAAAATCTGTGGTGATCCATTCGGGGATGGTGAGCAGATTGTGACAGGTGATACGCTTATTGAGCTTGGGGCAGTCATGGGAGAGTCACCACGCTGGATTAGATGTCACCACCACGAGTCTTAGTTATTGTTTTGGTAGTTGTTAGCATTTGGATAATTCTTTTATTGGATTTTGGAGACAATGTAACTTTTATACTTTCCGTACTTTAATAAATGTGTTGGACTGTTGCTTTTGATATGTACTAACTTCGGGCAACCGAGATGGTAACAGCCTTTCATGCTGGGGTAGTCCTGGTAAGGTACCTTGGTATGAGGGGGTGTTACAAAGTTTTTGTTTGGTTATAGTGTGTGTTTTGTAGAGTGTGAACTTCGGGGACGAAGTTCTTTTTAAGGAGGGAAGACTGTAATACTACGGATTATATAGGCTAGTACTCGACCGAGTATGGCCTACTCGGTCGAGTAAAGTGTGTTGAGTATTATGTTTGGCTACTGCCCAGGAATACTCGGTCGAGTATGGGGAATACTCGACCGAGTAGAGGATACTCGGCCGAGTATACTCTATACTCGACCGAGTATCCGGTCTGACGGGTAATATTTCAGCGGTTTGATTTAGGAATGGTTGGGGCGTTATATATTTCATTAATCAGTTTCTAATTACGTTTTACAAAACCTAAAACATCATACAACACCCTAATCATTCTGAATCTCTCCTCTGTGTGTGGGCAATCATAAGCAATCGTATTCATTCCTTTAATTCTTCGTCGGTAAGTCCTTACTCTCATGTTTAATGATTGATATTTTTAGGGTTTGTCTTTAATTATGAATTGGGGGAAATGTGGTTTTGCAATTGGTGATTGTGTTATGTGATTGTTGTTTAGGCGGAGACTTCGTAGATGAGCCGTTCTAGTTTGCTTGCTCTCATTCACTGCTGTTGTGCTAAGGTAGGGTTTCCCTACTCAGTTTACTGTTAATTAATTTAAGATTGTGATTATATTATGTATGATTGTTGTTTGCTGATCATCGGAGTGTTGGTGTGGTGGTGGTTGTGACGATGTTGTGATAGTTGTGGTGGAGTCACTTGCGGGAGTGGCTCCACACCCTAGTTCGCCCTCCGTGGAACCCGCCACGGGAGGGTATGTGCACATTAAGGGACAGGGTTATCGCTCGTTGATGAGCAGGATTTTGGTGGGGATTAGCTGTGGTCCCCCACTGGCGGTGTGGGCTACCTGTTGCGATGGGTAGTCTGGCAGGGCTACACACTTCGGTGTGTAGTCGGTTACTGTGTGAGATCGAGAGACCGGGGATGGAGGATGATCAGCTGGTTGCTTTATGCACTTGTCTTATTTTAATTATGTAGTAACTGACCCCGTGTTGTGTTTTGTAAAATCTGTGGTGATCCATTCGGGGATGGTGAGCAGATTGTGACAGGTGATACGCGTATTGAGCTTGGGGCAGTCATGGGAGAGTCACCATGTTGGATTAGATGTCACCACCACGAGTCTTAGTTATTGTTTTGGTAGTTGTTAGCATTTGGATAATTCTTTTATTGGATTTTGGAGACAATGTAACTTTTATACTTTCCGTACTTTAATAAATGTGTTGGACTGTTGCTTTTGATATGTACTAACTTCGGGCAACCGAGATGGTAACAGCCTTTCATGTTGGGGTAGTCCTGGTAAGGTACCTTGGTATGAGGGGGTTTTACATTAAGACCCGGCAGGTTTTTACTCAAGAAACGCAATTGAAGATGTTTAGACAATTAGGCGACACGACATAGACCATAAGGTAGGTACTACCTTCGGTGAAGACTCGACGTTTCCTAGATGACTTTGACTCTAACTCAACTAGACTCGACTCGAGGCTGAATCAGATAGGTGGACTGATATGTAGGATGTTATTATTTAAAAAAGATTTTCGAAAATAGAAATCTTCAAAAAGCGAGATTTTATTAGGATTGTCTTTTGAAAAAGGTTAAGTTTATTTTCAGAAGACATGTTTTAAATAATCGGGGTTGCTACGGCTTAGAAAATGGTGCGTTGTTTTTGAAGGCGGTATTCAAATTCAAATTCGCGGGTTTGAAAATCGAGAGTCGAAAGTTTGGATGGTTGAAATCGTAATGGCCTAGAAAACGGTGCATTGTTTTCGAAGATAGTTTTCGAGATGAAGGTTTCGGAGATTAAAACAACCATAATGTCGGCGCAAAAAGTGCATTTTGAAATGGTTCAAAAACCGAGTTTCGAAATTGTTATTATGCCGGCGTAGAAAACGGTTAAAGTTATTTTCAAAGTATTTGAAAGTGAATTGAAAATATGAAAACGGTTAAATTTTTTTTCGAAGTATTTTGAAATTTGGATATTTGAAAACGGTTAAATTCGTTTTCAAAATATTTGAAATTGGATTGAAAATTATGAGGATTGATCTCGTCATTCCGACGGGGCTAGAAAACGGTTTTGATCTTTGAAAGACGATATGGAAATTTAAAATTGTGAGAATTGAAATCGTCATTACGACAGCTTTGAAAAGCTAAATTGGGTTTCTTAAAAGGTGGGCTAAAATTTGAAAATTCGGAGAAGTGAAATTGTCATTACGACGGCTTAGGAAACGTTCAAATTTGTTTTTTAAAAAAACGGGATTTGAAAGAATTGCGGGAATTAAAATCGTCGTTACGAAGGGTTGAAAAAGCGGTGTTTCTCAATTTGAAAATTGATTTTGAATTTCAAAAATTCGAGGGTAAAATTCGTCATTACCACGGCTTGAGAAATTGGGTTTTGATTTTGAAAATTGAGGATCGAAATCGTCATTACGACAACGTAAAAAGGGTTTTGAAATAATTTGAAAATCGAGGATAGAAATCGTCATTACAATGACGTAAAACCGGTTTGACGTGTTTTGAAATGATTTAAAAATCGAGGATAGAAATCATCATTACGACGACACAAAAACGGTTTTGAAACGTCGTAAAAATCGAGGATAGGAATCGTCATTACGACGACGTAAAAACGGTTTTGAAGTGCTTTGAAACGTTTTAAAAATCGAGGATAGAAAAGTTTGAAACTATTGAAATTGATGTGGTTTCAAAAACAGTGCAACGTTTCCGAAGACGGTTTTGAAATATTATCGAAAATGATGCGTCGTTCTCGGGATTTGAAATGTTCACGAAAACGGTGCGTCATTGTAACACCCGCGAATTTTCCGCTTTGGCATTTATAATTTAATTAGCTATTTTATTATTTAATTTGTACTTTAAAATCCGTTTTTATAAAAATGTGGCTTTACATGTATAATAATATTAATGTTGATAAAAATATCCGTCTTAAGTTTGTAGTAGGTTTGAGACGTATTTAATGTAAAATCGACATAAATTTAGAGTTTGGGCCTAGGATGACTATGGACCTTTTTTTTATCATTTCCTCTCCACCAATCCCTTATCCCACAACCCTATCATCTCTTTCTCTTATCCAAAATCTCAGCAACATTCCACCATTACCACACCTTCACCTTCACTCTTAAGACGGCTATAAAATCTTCGTTTTTTATCGGTTTTCAACAATTTTCGCGCCTATCTCTTCCTCTCCTCGCCCTCCATCTTTCTAGGTAAGAAATATCCCAACCTTTCCCCTCTTTTTTCTCTGGCTGTGACCCTTAGGGCACGAATTCCTAGGCTAAATCGTTCATTTGTGTGTTTAGGTGTTAACTTAGACAACCCGGAGTTGTTTTGAGTCGGAAGTGTATTATTTGAAGAGAAAAAAGGTAACGGTAATAGTATACTCGACATTATGTTAAATTTATGTGTGTTTATGTGGTAGTTTACTTCTTTGTTGAACAAAGTTCATACCTTTACTTGTTTTGTACCATTGTTGAATGTGATGGTTTTATACAAGATTTACTTGGTTAATTTGAGTAAACTCTGTATCTTTAGCTTCCTCATGAAATGGGTGAATGAATGTGGTAATTTAAATGGGTGAATATTGTCTTTTACATGCTTAAAATTTCGTCTTAAGACGGTCTCAAAAGAATGACCAAAACCGTGAGAAAGGGCTGCTTTGAGCCGTGCTTTGACTCGACTTTTGTGAAGATTTTGTTATTGGTTTGGGTCAATTTGTTAGCACCTATCTTGTGTACATATACATGAAAGAATTGGATCATTTGTTTGGGTGAATTCCGTCTTGTTTCATGCTTAAAAACTCGTCTCAAAATGGTTGCACAAACTTTTTTTGTACCATGGTAAAGGGCTGTCCAAGCTGAGTTGCGGGATGGTTTTGGGTCAATTCTTCTTGTTGTTTTGACCAAATTGGTTAACTTACGTCTTAAGTACATACCCATGTATGAATCGAATTGCTTGTATGGGAAAAATACCGTCTTATTCATGCTTTAAAATCCGTCTTAAAACCACCTTTAATCTCACACCCCATGCCGGCCGGGACACCCCTTATCCTAGACCTGGATGACCTCCAGCGCCACTGAAAATATGCAGTTGCACCGGTGTCGAAAAATTAAGTGGTTTAGCCACTTGAATCACTCGATTCGGAGTCTATATGACTAAATGGGGCCCGTTTTACCGTTTCAAGTTCTATAAATATATATCCTTTGTGTATGATGGTTGTTTATACTTTTTATTCGTATCATTACCCAAGTTTTACATTGTTGACGCGTATATGCTTATGGGTGGTTCGGATTTTGGTTTGTTTACGTTTTGCCTCGTGTTTCGTATTAGTTAATTCATTTGTTATCGGTTGTTTATACTTTGTTCAAGTAACAAGTAAATGTGAAATAAAATGTTCTCATGATAGGAAAGCATGAAATGATGCTATATACTTTATATTTGAGTTCGTATTCATTTGTTTATATTTTGCCATGTGTTTCGTATCACTTAAGTCATTTGTTATCACTTGTTCTATTTTAAGCTCAAGTGACATATAAATATGAAATATAAGGTTTATTCAAGTTATATAATATTGAAATAGTATTCTATACTCCACATATGAGTTCTTACTTGCTCATAGTCGAATCTTTATCAAGTATCAAGTGTGAAATGCTTATCTTGAACATTTACTTGAATTGAGTCGTATT
Organism: Silene latifolia; assembly: GCF_048544455.1. NCBI lineage: Eukaryota > Viridiplantae > Streptophyta > Magnoliopsida > Caryophyllales > Caryophyllaceae > Silene > Silene latifolia. Next base: position 76,373,319 of record NC_133531.1, read on the forward strand.
CTTGTGAAAATGCCATAATTCTATGCCTTCTTGCTTGACTTATCTTTATGCCTTACTTGTGTAGTTCTGCCAAGTGTTGGTTAACTCATGCTCTTTCCGTCTCTTTCGAGCCATTTTTCCGAATTCGGGGTACTGGACTTCCGTTCTGTCGATCGATTCTTGGATGCGAAACGTGTATCGCATGTCGACTCGGGTAAAGTACATCCCGAGAGTTTGACCATATTTAGACTAGGACCATATATATTATCGTCGCCCTACCAAGAGGAATTGAGTCTTAGAGAAGTAAACGTCTTGCTTGGTTATGATCATTGGCATATGTCTTTCTACACGAGAGTTTACGTTATATGTGATTGAATTTAAGAGTCTTGGTATGGACGTGGGCCTATCTGCGTATGCCCACCCGATCTGTGGGCAATGGCAGCGGTCTTTTGAAAGCCACGCTCGGTGGCGTAAAAATGCTTTCGACCGGATCATTTTAGATCGGTCGGTTTCGTCTCGGTAAGGGTCTCGAAACGATTAGAGATGTTCGGAGTCGCCACCAAGCATTTGTGGGATGCTTGGAACCCGTTCGAATCCACTTTATACCTCGGTCAAATGAAGCACAAAGCAGTGTTTGACATAGGTACTAAAGATAAGGAATCGTCCCTCTTTGGCATCCTATCTCTAGAATGACTCTCGTACGCCCTGGATAAGGTCGTCCACTATCCAAAGTTTCTGAGTAAGAGGTGAAGTTACATATTGGGAAGCCCTTTAATCAGACACCCAATCCCGCCCGCGGTGAGCGCCTCTCTGATCGATCTTGGTTGGTTGAATGCAAAAGTTGATAAAACGGTTTAAATGCATGAATGCGCATCCAATAATTTAAACCTAACATGTGAGAGCTTTCTAAGTCGGTTGATTTAATCTAAGTATCAAGTATAAGATGTCAAGTTGGATTTATGATTGATTTGCATGCAAGACGAAAATTAAACATCCATTTATCGAGTTAGGTTTATGGTGCATAACGTGATCCATTTGTCTTAGTAAGGCGTATTACAAATATGATTTTTGAATGAGCAAATTAGTCATCTGATCCGTCCTATATCCGGGTTAACCGGAGTCGGGATCGTCCAGACTAATGCTGGAAGGGGAACAGACCCTGCACCAGGCAACCACATGAGGCGCGATCCTGTTGGCAGTATAAGGGGGTCTCCCCTGGTTTGAAAATAGGAAAAGAAATGGCATGTTTAGGCGCGGGTCAGTTAACGGTGTAAGACGCATTCTGACCATTTGAAAAACGTTTATAAAACACATTGAAAATGGGTATTTGAACCCGTTTTGGTTTGAAAGGGTCGTTTAGACCGTATTTGTTGATTTGAGGAACGAGACTTGAATAATCGTCATTATTTTGATGATATTTGGTGTTGGGTTCGACTTGACAAGCTTGACATGAATAGTTTTAAAAGTAATTATGAACTAATTGTTTTAAGTTCATTTGAATATAATTAGTCAATACTCATCATCGTACTCGGGTTAAAATCCGACATGGTATGTGGAACCAAGGATGACTTTGTGTTGATGACTAATATATTTATTTTGGAAATGTAAAGAAATGATGAAAGGCTTTAAAATACCTTCCAAAATGTAAAGAAATGAAATAAAAGGCTTTAAAATACCTTTTAAATGTAATTAACCAAATATTATCACCGAAACACGGATTAAACCGTCGTGGTATTAAGAACCAAGGGAGAAAAATGTTTTATGGTTAAAAACTTATAATAAATAAAAGGGTTTGAAAATATTTGAAATGGTAAAAACTGATTACAAATATAAAAATAGATTAAAGAGGAAAGACGAGAACAAACACGGTTGAGTCTGACCTGGACACCCCATTGAGGCGCGAGCCTCTGTGCATAACAAGGGGCTTCTGTCTCAGGCCAAAACTCAGTTTTGGCTCGTCTAACCTACATTTGGATCGTGCTATGCATGATTTAGCATATTATGGTCATGAAATAAGTAAAGACATGATAAAAGAAGGATTTTTACACCCTCATACTTACATGCTTGTTTATGGCGAGAAACCGACGTAAGTGTAACAACTCGTTTGGTCGGAAAAGACTCGGTTTAAAACCGTTTTAGTAAGTAAAAAGAGGGTTTTATTAAGATTAGTGATGGTGTAGTGGTCGAAACGGTCGGTCAAGTGATTTAATGCACGATGACGGTACCAAACAATGTGTAAGGCTTGTATTTACGATCGGTAGGTCGTAAATACGCGTCGGATTGTGACTTAGGAAGTCGAGTCTAGAATTTTAAGGGAGAAAAGAGGGGGTGGACACTCGCGTAAGTTCTCAAATGAGGGCATTTGAGGGGTATTTATAGGAGAATGAGTGGTTGTGTGAGTTTTGAGCGACGTGGCCACCTGGGCTGCCCAAAGAGGCGCGAGCCACGTCGCGGGTCTTCGAGGTGTCTTGTCGCTTTCACACAAATGCAATCATGATTTGTTCTGTCCTAGGATTTGTATGCACATGTTTGGTACTTGACCATACATAAATCCAGGAAATCTTAACATGGAAGCATTTGAATGGTTTGTTTTTTGTGGTTGACTCGGTTTGACTCGTTGTTGGAGCCGGGATTTGAATTTTTGAGTCGGTTTTTGGTCCGGTGTCGGTTTTGACTCTAGTTAGTGTCATTGCGACCCCGTCGTCATGCATTAAACACTCCAGGTACTTTTGAAAAATTTTAAAATGTTTTATTTTCGAAATCGTTATAAGTTTTCCGACATAAAGTTGTACACGAACTGTCGATCAAACGTCGCGATTCCAAAGCATGTTATAGTCCGATAATCATCGGGTGTTTGTTGGAGCCTCAGCAGATACCGGGTATCTACACTTGGTCCTATCGGACACTAGAGGTGAGATGCAAGCCTTCTATTTGCGATATGATCTCCGGGATTGATGCTCTCATCCGTTCTTATGGTGATATGCAAGCCATGAGTGCGCATGTGACGTTAATAGCCACGTCCCGTGCAATGTTTGTTAGAAGATTTCCAAAGTAATGGCTATGGTTTTCAACTATATGTATTGCGATGATTGACTACTCGTTTATCTATCTCACATGACTTAAGTAGTAGTCTTTTATAATTTGGATAGTTGCATATGTCACATTTCATTTGAAATTCGTGCTTGTGATTAACTAACTGTATCTATGTTCTTTCCTTTGCATCACTTATTTAAATATGCCTATGACATGCTCATTTGCTATTCTATCTTGCTTTCTCTTATTATTCTAACATGAATGATCCCCTGCTTATTAGTTTAAGTGAATTGTCCCGTATTTATTATGCCTTGCCTTATTTGAGTTTTTTGTTATGTTCATTTTGATATAATGTGGCTGTGAGAACCTTGGGTTACTCCCCACAGACTGTGGCATTCATGTTTACATGAATGACATGTATTAGTTGGTGCATTTATGGGGTGAATACATGTGTGAGCTAGCGAGTACCTTGACCGTTGGATTTTTGTCTATCGTTATGCTTAGACTCACCGTTTAGACTTGTTATTCGTGGGATATCTTCTCCTCTTATTTGCTAGACTTGGTTTGTAATAACCTAAGTTTGCTTATCGTTGAACTTGTTTCATTTTATTAGTGACTTCCGCATGTTAAACTTTAACTAGTAATAAAAAGTTTTTAAGATTTCATAATTTCCGCTTAAATTTATTAGTTATATTTTTCGCATTATCGCGGGGTGTCACGGTCATTCTCGGGATTTTAAATGTCCTTTATGTCGGCGCAAAAATGCTTTTTGAAATGGTTTGTAAAAACCAAGTTTTGAGATCAGCATTACGACGACATGAAAAGATGTTTTGAAATGGTTGTGAAAAACCGAGTTTGAAATCGTCATTACGACGAGATGAAAAGGTGCTCTGAAACGGTTTTGAAAAACTGGGTTTTGAAATCGTCATTACGACGATGTAAAAAGGTGATTTGCAACGGTTATGAAAACGGGGGTTTGAAATCGTCATTACGACGGCATAAAAAGGTGATTTGCAATGGTTAAGAAAACCGGGGTTTGAAATCGTCATTACGACGGCATAAAAAGGGTATATTTTTGCAACGGTCGGCAAAAGACCAAGGTTTAAAATGGCCATTATAATGGCGTAAAAATGTGTTTTGCAAATTGAATATGGCACGGAAGGACTTATGATCACATAGCACATAAGCACTCGCAGTTTCATTATATTATGCATTATGCTGACACGGGTTTTGGCTAGATAAGGGTGGTTACACACCAAGCGATCAATCCCCGATCTTCGAGAGGGATGTCAATCCAAACAAAATGTGTAAGGAGGGCGCTCTAGCCTCGTTTACGTAGGAAGTGAAAGTTCGTTGACGAAACAAAAGAGTATAACGTCAACGGTATGCTTGACATAATCGGGAGTCGAAACGCGGGAATGAGAAAACTCACGCAAACGAGACGAGCCAATTGGTTGATAAAAGTTTGGTTGTGGGCCCGGACAAAGAACCCGGCTTATGACCGTAATATCAATTAATGAACTTAAACCAACGACCTCGTTCGAGTTTCACCTCTAAGGATCACAAAGACACAAGTGTCCTAGTTTTCCCAGCGGAGTCGCTAATATTTGGACAAATGGGTGTCTGAAAAGCCACGTTTGGTGACGTAGAAATGCTTTTGACCGTATCGCTTCAGATCAGACGGTGTCACCTCGGTGAAGGTCTCGAAACAATGTAAAGATGTTCGGAGTCGCCACCAAGAAATTGTGGAGTGCGTGGACACCGTTCGAGATCCACTTTATACCTTGGTCAAACAAAGCATGAAGCGTGCTTGACACATATACTAAAAATAAGAACTCGTCCCCCTTTAGGATTCTATGTCTATAATGACTCTCGTTGCCAAGGTCGTCCACTACCCAAAGGTTCTGAGTAAGGGGTGCGGATATGTATTGGGAAGCCTTTTAATCTGACACTCATTATAGAGGCACCAAACCTAGTTACATTATATGAGGGAATACAATTTTGATTTTATTTCCATATCTTTTGTTTTAGATCGTCTAAACCTACATAATAAATATAGTGAGAATTATTTTAAAAACTATACATAAAGAATTGTTTTATCTCGTAGCATTATCTACGGACAGAGAAATACTATTTGCCTTCTCCTTCCAACCTTCACTTTTACTTTCTCCTCTCACAACAGATTAAAATATCGTTTATTTTGGTTAATCTACTTATCTTCTGACCTCACTCGATATATATTAATTTAGTCGATTGTAAGAGGATGAAGAAGAAGATTGAAAAGAATTGAAAAGAGAAGGTTAATATCACCCTCCTACTCCTACGGACATCATTCGAGAGAATTAGGATCCTTTCCATTTCTTTTAAAAAATGGAGAAGTCATTTCCTCACTCAATCCCTTCTAATAATGATTTTTCCTTACACTCTCATTTTTCCTTTATTTTTATGCGTAAATTGAGAACCATTAGATATTGCCAGAATGCGATCCGGACCGTTAATAGAAATTAGGAAATAACCTCTCCATTTTTTTTTTCGAAAATGGAATGAATCTTGACTCTCCATTCGAGACTAGTCGGAAGAAAGCAAAACACATTGGCGCTCTACAAATCTATCTACAATATCTCCTTTACAAAATCCCCAAACTTAGCTTTCTTCTGTGTCATGTTTAAATCATCATCATCATCATCATCTTCCTTTTCTTTCTGGATACGAAATCCCTAATCAAACCCACTGTTATTGGCGCTAGTATTTACAGCATAAAGGCAACAGTAACCTCTAACCCCCCCCCCACACACACAACAAACAAACAGCATATTTTATATACTTCTCACTCTATTTCATACACCACCATTTTTAAAGTATATACAACTCAAACCCAATTCATATTTCGTATAAAAGGCACATAATTACTTAGAAAGAGGGGCCTCTACCCATCTTGTGCCTTTTTACAACCATCCCTTTTTTTGTTCTCTCTTCAAAAAGCCTTCACTTGATCGAAAAAACATACCCAACTTTTATCGATCACCCCAGATCATCTTTTCGCAGATCCTTAGTAAAAAGTCTCATGGGTTACTTTCTCATACCTTTCTTCATTTTTTTTTATTACTAATTTCCCACTAAATTTAATTTTATATACAGTACTTTTTTGTGTTTTTTCAGGGGACATGGATTCTGGGAATAGTGCGAGTATACAATCGTCGAGCACTGCCGGCGGCGGTGCTTTAGATGATCAAGAGTTTGAGTCACACGGTGGCGGAGACGGCGGCAGCGGGGTTTTGTTTAGCCAAAGTTCATTGGCTAGCTTTGATAATACGGGGTCGTTTCAACTTTACTCTCTCAACAATGGTTCATCAACCTACAATAATTTCGACCCACTTACCAATAATTTCGACACTAACTTTATGATTAATCAAAATCATAATAGTGATCGTACCAATAATAATGATTTGGGGTTGTTGTGGCCATCTACTATTTGCTCACCACTTGATAATACAAATTGCACTACTCCTACTACAACTGTGGGTCCTGCTGCTAGTTTTAGCCCAAACAACAACAACAACCTGCTGACCCGTATTGGTCCGGGACCGGTATCGATACCGAGCAGCGGGGCTCCACTGGTGTCGGATCATCCAGGACCAGGTGGGGCCGTGCGAAACCCGAAGAAGCGGTCTAGAGCCTCTAGGAGGGCGCCAACAACTGTGCTTACTACTGATACCAATAACTTCAGGCAAATGGTTCAGGAGTTTACGGGTATACCCGCTCCTCCCTTCTCGGGTCGGACTCGGCTTGATCTTCTTGGTGAGACGGGTATTCATGTTTCTAGTCCAGGAGTTCACCAGACACCTTATGTTTTAAGGCCATTTCCGCAAAAGATAGTAGTCCCTAGTAATCATCTTTCTATAAATGGTAGTCTTAATCCCCAAAGTTCTATTAATAATAATAATAATAATAATCACTCAGTTCTCACGCTCCAATCCCTCCTCCGACCATCCTCATCCTTGGCGGTTGAAAACTTATATGGATCTGGTATCAATACAGGTCTGGGGTGTAACGCTGCTGGTTTTTTGATAAATCAGTTTGCTTTAGGCCAGGTAACTACTACTACTACTGCTACTCCGACTACTAATGCGATAACGACGACTCTTAACCAAGACCGTCTCCCTCTCGGTCGTCCGGTTGACGATGGAGGGAGTAGTAGTAGAAGTGCAGGTACTACCTTGGAAAATTACGGAGGTATGACAAGGAGTGAAGGTATGGTGGATTCTTGGATTTGTTCATCTGATTAATCACCGGTTTACATATTGATTTAGTTAGTTAGTAAACGTACAAGATTGTTTATTAGCAGGTAGTGCACTACTGATTTACGCCCTACTAGGTGTAGAGGTATGGTAATGGTGTAGTAGAATTGTTGGGTGCAGCATGGTGTTATACCTAACATAGAAATACAGGTTAAAATTTGTAACTAATGTACGTATTTTGTAAGAAAATAGAGTATGGTTTTTAAATCGACATTATTTAATCATCGAGATTAAATTAGAAAAATGTATTCTGTAAATGGAGTGTATGGAGGGAGTAGTATACTTGGACACTCTAATTTGTACTCCGTTACTCCGTATATGGTATTTGGTAATGTATAATACTCGGTATTTCGGAGTACTACTTTTCTAGCTCTGCCCGGCCTTGGAATCTTGATGGTCCCATTGTCATCATTATATTTAGAAGATATTTAGAAGTGGAAGTATATGATTAGAACTTGTGTGTGTGTACGTTATATACGTACACCTTGTTTCCATACCTTGGTTTTTTGAATTTGTATTTATATTTGTTGATATATACTCCCTCCGTCCCGGTCATTTGTTATCCTTTAGTTTTGGCACAAAGATGAAGGAAAGGGGAGTGGGCCAATGACTAAATGACAAGTGGAATAAATTGAGTGTAAATGATCAAATTACTCGTCAAATTCAATCTTAAAATAGAAAGGACAACAAATGACTGAGACACCCAAAATGAAAAAGGACAACAAATGACCGGGATGGAAGGAGTATATTGCTGGTAATACATAAGTTTTCCTTGTTTTATTTCATTAGAAATGAGATCACTCTTGACTAGTTGTACGTTTTCATCATTTCTTTCATTTTCTACGTACGGTTAAACTCGAGAGATATGCAGTATGCTACTTGAAGATGAAAACTAGTTTTAGGCCGTATATTTCATGTAATAATAAAATAACACAATATAATAATAATAATAATAATAATAATAATAATAATAATAATAATAATAATAATATTTTATAATTATGCCCGTGCGGATAGAATTTTACGGGATTTAATATTTAAAAACTTGAATAAATAAGGTACTAAAAAATTTATCATTTGAAAAATTTAAATAGCTTTGAAAGTAAAATCAGAAATATTAGAAGAATTAATGAAATGATGAAAATAATGTACATAACGGTACGGACACTCCTCCTAATCGGCGTTCCCGTGTCGGACACCCGTGTCGGACACGACACTCGTCGGACACACGTCAAAACGTGTCGGACACTTGTAAAGCCGTGTCTAACTTTCATCTTTTATTTGGGCACGTGTCCGACACGTGTCCATGGTATTTTGAGCCGTGTCCATGGTATTTGGACACACCTTCAAACGGAATCAAGTTGAATTTAAAGTAAATGGCGTGAATTGTTACATGGTTGAATTTGGTGGGGAAATAAGTTGAATTAGCGGTAAATGATGTTATTTAGACTAGTAATGAGATGTCGAAATAGTTGATTATAAGTTAATTTTTGGTTTTGGAAATGAGAATGAGTTATAATTAACGTCAAGTTTTACCTTCACTTATTTAAATTTAATATTCAAATACTTTTTCAAAAATAAAATCGCACATAACTAAATATAAAATATATATTTTATTAAATTTAAATGACGTGTCCCGTGTCCTAAATTTCATGAGATGCCGTATCGCGTGTCCGTGTCGTGTCAGTGTCCGTGTCCGTGTCCGTGTCAGTGCTACCTAGTATACCGTAAACACCGAAAATGCAAAGAAGGGGAGGAATGTCAATGGCAGTGGGCTCCGGAGCCACAAATGCGATTTTGGTGAATATATTTTAACATGGACGAACATGAAAATAAACGACAATATTAGACCTGTTAAAATATGACCCGATTTTTGAAGAGTCAAACACCCGTATATCTTGACCCACGACCCAAAATGACCCTGAATCCGAAATGACCTGTTATTCTAAGGTCGAAAATCGACCCAACCCGTTCGACTCGATGGGGCAAAAATAAATGAAGAATATTATTAAAATATTAATATTTTTATTTTATATTCGAAATAATAAATATAAAATATAGTATATTATTTTTATATTTTTAATTAAAAAATTTATTTAAACGTCAATTTTATATCATTAAATAATAAAATAATTATTAAAATAATGAATATAATATTATTAATATTAAATATAATTTAATTTTAAAAAATGTTTTTCGGCTGGAAAATGGTAAAATAAAAGACGTCATAATCTTTTATCTGATCCGTATTCTGACCATAATCCGACCCAAGACACGTATAACCCGACCTGTAAGGCCCGACTCGAGCACCGACCCGTTTGACAGGTCTACACGACATTATTGTCCACTACGGTAAAAAAAATGCAAAAGGTATAAAGCACAAGCAAACCAGATAAACCGAAATTAAAATATGGACCAACAATATTACTTATCTAGGAGATTCCTAACTGATACGTGCATTTTATATAGTCTTTTTAGCCTATTTTATGCACGTATTTCTATGCTTTTATCGTAGTTTTATGCTACGAAATGCCCCGAATATGCTACTTTGGGTTATTTTGTCTTATTTGCAGGAATGAACCATAAAGTAGCGGAATCAAGTCATTTACCGTCCATTTTGCATGCATTTGGAGGAAGAGTAGATTTGGAGCGGGAAATGTTGCTCTCTTGGGATGCGTGAAGGTGTTTCGGGAGCTAAAAGGACGAGTCAAGGCAAACTAATCAAATTTTAAGCTGCTGAAGTCAAAGATCCACTCGATCAAGTGCTATTCTAGTCGATCGAGTGGTTTAGGAGTCAATAATGAGTCGATCGAGCTCTATTTCGATCGATCGACGGTTTCTTTTATAGCCTTGCTCGATCGAGGCAGTGTCCTTCCTCGATCGAAATTTGTTTCTGGTTTGAGTTTGCTCGATCGAGTGATGTATCTACTCGATCGAGTGGACTTTGCTACGGGTTGGGCTTTTTAGTTAATTTTCCGTCATTAGGTTTAATCCTATTCCTAATTTCTTATAAATAGGAAGCTTAGGAGTCATTTAGGTATCTCTTTTATCGGGAGAGACCCTAATTCTCTCTTTTCTTTCCTTGTCACGTTACATCATATTCTTTGTCGTTCTCCCATTTACGGATCTTAATCTAGTAATTCTTCTTCCCTTTTTCTTCTTCCCTTTTAATGTTTATTTGTTATTATTTATTTTATTCTTGTTTCCCCCATTCCCATGAGTAGCTAATTCCCTTAGTATGTTAGGATTAGGGAAGCCGTGGTAGCGATGCTTTAAGTGTATTAAATAGATTAGCCTGCGATAGGAATTGTATTAGGCAATTTAATTGTTATCCGGTCGAATGTATGCATGCAGGAGACCCATAATTCTAGTTAACCCCGACCTAGATCGAAAGATTGGAAGGGAAGGCTTGCTTAGTTACAATAGGGTATTGCGGTGAGGGTGAAAGTTAAGTCGTTTTACACTCTAGGGCGGTTTAAGGACCGAAAGGTGACGACCATAGCTCTTCTTATTGATAGTCTAATCGCCTTAATATTCTGGATATAATAGATCTGATAGCTGCCACGGTGGACCGACTCTTAGCATACTTCTTTCTCTTACTGTTAATTCTTTTCCCTTGCCTTAATTTCTAGTTTAGTTAAATCAATCAAAACCCCCATTAGTGACATTTAGACAGATAAATAGACAAATAGGTAGTACACCGCCTCCCTGTGGAGATCGACCCTACTTACCGCCGACTTCATTAGCGTAATCTAGGTATTTTATTTTTGGTGTAGAAACGACCGCATCAAATTTTGGCGCCGTTCTTGGGAGGCAATCTATTTATTTATTTGTTTAATTTTATCTGTTTTTAGCCTCAGGGGATTTTTCCCTTGAGGCCGTTTTAATCTTTTGTTTAGTGCTGTTTTGATAGGCCTTACAGGTACTACCTAGACAGTTCTAGGTGAAAGATAGTCAAAGGGAAGGCTTGAGTACCTTTGACCCACCACCGATGTCCCATTTTATGGAACAGACGGTGATTTACGGCGGGAGATGTGGTTCTGCTGAGCACAATGCAGCTGTAGTTGTGCCGCCACATCCGCCCTATCAATGGCCACCGCAACAAAATTCCCCTGATATACAAGAAGAAGACATTGCGGAGCTGAAATTCTTGATGGAGGAACTTGCATTCCAAGTGCAAGAATATGTCTCGCGATTTGATGAGCTCGAGTCTGCAGTTGCTCAATTAGCAGCTGAGATGGAGAGAGAAGAGATCGCGGATCTGACATATTTGATGAGAACGCTTGTATCACAAATGCAAGAGAGTGATAGATATATGGACGCTCGAATCCCTGAACTGGAGTCACAAATAGCTCAGTTAGCAGCTGAGATGCAAGAAGAAGAGGTTTATCTTGCTGAGAGCGGTTTTTCTCGTAAGGAAACCGTGTTGCCCAATGATGAGGATGACTTCTATGACTCGGACGACGAGTTCCTATCATATTTCACTGCCCCACGCGAAGATTTCAGCGCTGTACAGGAGGAATCACTCGATCGAGTGACAATTATTGGTCGATCGAGTGACTTTCCAGAAGAACTTGCTCGATCGAGTGAACATTCTACTCGATCGAGTGGCATGCAGGAGGATAGTTCTCGATCGAGTGATTCTGCCACTCGATCGAGTGAATTGCGGGAAGAGATTGGTCGATCGAGTAGTAATTCTGCTCGATCGACTGATTTGGTCATTGGGAGCTGTAATTCGTCATTTGGGCTTGATTTAGATGACGACTTTGATGATGACAACGGTTATGGTGAGTCTCCCTTATTCAAGGCCGAGCTGGATGCGCTTGAGGCTGAGATTTACGGGACGGATTCCACTGAGGGCGACAAAAGGACAGCTGAGTCGGTAATTACTCCTAGCACGGAAGAGGTAATGAATTCTTTTATCTATGATTCCGTCATTAAGAGTGATCAACCTGAGGTAGTAAGCGGTAATTTTATTATTATTTGTAAATTGCCTCGTCTTATTCATGCTTCCTTTTTCAAAGCTATACCCCCTCATATGTGGACGCATAAATTAGCAATTTCTCACCATCCTTGTCATTTTAAAATTGTTAATCTAATTGGGAGCCCTAAATTATTGACAATTGCTCCCGCGCTCCTTTATTTGGTGGATAAATTTAGGAGCGCCCATAGGAAATTTGTTAGACTTAAATGTCTACATATCTTTATTTCCTACTTTGCTATTCCACTTTTGTGCTACTTATGCTTTTGTGTAGCACATGCGCAGGATGTATGATTTGATGTTTGCGCGCTTTGAGTTGCTTTGACTGTAACTAATTATAGTGGCTCGAAGAAAAGAAGGTCGAGCTGGGACTGATTGAAGCTAGCGCTACCCTAGAGGCAACCCGGCAATTTTACTTTTGCATTTTATTTCATTTAAGTTGTAATAAATGGTTTTATACCATAAAACTTCCTCAGTATGCTTGTTTGGTTAGTTGCGGGCTGTTTCAATTGCATTTTGCGAGAATTCATCGAGCATCACTCGATCGAGTGGTTTTGCTTACTCGATCGAACAACATAGCAAGGAGATTCACTCGATCGATGATTAATCACTCGATCGAGTGCTGCGAAAAGGAAACTACTTGATCGATGGTGCACCATTCGATCGAAAGCGATTTTGAATGCCCATTTCACTCGATCGACTCTTTGTTCAACCGCCATCGAGTGCCTTTGACTTGGATTAGCTTCCTGAGACGGTTTTCCGGGCCCTTAGCAACCTCCCATTTCATGGTCGGTTTGGGGAGGTCCCCTTATTCGCGCAATTTTGTGAGTTTTCCGCTTTTACTCTTTTCTTCCTTTAGTTTGCATTTTCCTTTCCATGTTTTGGTACAATGGGGGCATTGTACAGTTTGGTTTGGGGAGGTTATGCATCCATATCCGTGTCTGCATATTGTTTTTATTGTATTTCAGTAATCACGTTTAATTTTCTGCTTGCATCGTTGTTTATTTTCATTTAAATCAAAAAAAAAAAAAAATTTGTTGAAATTCAAAAAAATATTCACGTTTATTTTAGCATATAGGTTGAGTCGGAACGGTAGATTTCAATGATGATATTGCACTGCAACTGTCTTTTGCTTAAGCCTTGCATTGAACTTTTATCTTTAGCATTGTCTTATTGCATAATCTACGAATTAATGTTAAAATTTAGCTGAACATATAGACTTGACCTGAAATTTTGGCAACCTACTTATAATTTCTAAGAATTAGAGCCTTATAAACTGGTGTCATTTATGACCAGTTTCATGTAGGATTGTGAGTAGTTACTCCTTGCATAACATGTATCATCAATTTGCACATGTATGAAATTCAATTGCTTTTTGCCGTCATACATTCGGGTTAGTGGTTGGTGTCACATGCAGGGAGGTGCTTACATATTCCCTTTTCTTTCATTTTTACCCATTTAACTCCACATTAGCCAAATTTGCCAGTTGACCTTTAGCTACATCCAAATTTAGCCTGCCTTGTCAAGCTAGTTTAGATTGTTTCTGCGGTATATTGTCTATTGTATCAAGTTTGGCTTGTATCTATTGATTCGGAGTTGGTAATTTATGAAGAGAAGGAGGATGAGAAAAAAAGAAATGAAAAAGAAAAATAAGACGTGAGATGAAAAAAAAAGAAGTTGAAGAAAAAAAAGAATCGGAAAAAATGAAGAAACCGTGAAAAAATAGAAAGGAAAAGAAGAAAAAAAAAGATGTTGGTTGGTTGACAGTTTCCACTCCTATGTTCTATCTTACATTATTTGAGGAGTGAGTTCGGTTTGGTTTGGTGAGTTTTATGCCAAATGAAGGGCATTGTGCTTATTTCATAATTGAGTTGGAAATGGATATGTTTCATATGGTTTTGTTTAGGTACTAGCTTGATCACCTATACCCCCACATTCCCATAAATGTTTTGCCTTTTCTTACCCATTGCCTCACTTTACCATATTTTTGTAAGCCCTCGGCTGTGACAGGACCTTGTTTGGTTGGAATGTATGTTTGGTAGCTAGAATTGTCTATCATATTAGTTGCATGCATGTTTATGTGGGTCGTAGTTTAGGTGAGCAACTATTCCTCTTCCTCTCTTACATATATATTTGTCTACCCTTTGCTTCATGAGAGAAAGAGTGACCCGTGAGAGTCCATTATTTAAGGTCTTGCAAGGTCGACGGTTCAGCTTTATTATAGACATCTTATAACTCGTTTGCATTTGACTGTTTAGCTATAAGTGTTAGTTTGTCTGCATTAAATTGGCTTAAGTGGGCATTTGTAGCTAGCTCTGAGTTATTTTTCCGTTCCATTAGCGTATAGTTTTGAGTTTACTCGGGGACGAGTAAAGGTTTGGTTTGGGGAGATTTGATACGTGCATTTTATATAGTCTTTTTAGCCTATTTTATGCACGTATTTCTATGCTTTTATCGTAGTTTTATGCTACGAAATGCCCCGAATATGCTACTTTGGGTTATTTTGTCTTATTTGCAGGAATGAACCATAAAGTAGCGGAATCAAGTCATTTACCGTCCATTTTGCATGCATTTGGAGGAAGAGTAGATTTGGAGCGGGAAATGTTGCTGTCTTGGGATGCGTGAAGGTGTTTCGGGAGCTAAAAGGACGAGTCAAGGCAAACTAATCAAATTTTAAGCTGCTGAAGTCAAAGATCCACTCGATCAAGTGCTATTCTAGTCGATCGAGTGGTTTAGGAGTCAATAATGAGTCGATCGAGCTCTATTTCAGTCGATCGACCGGTTTCTTTTATAGCCTTGCTCGATCGAACAGTGTCCTTCCTCGATCGAGCTGTTTCCTGGATGAGTTTGCTCGATCGAGTGATGTATCTACTCGATCGAGTGGACTTTGCTACGGGTTGGGCTTTTTAGTTAATTTTCCGTCATTAGGTTTAATCCTATTCCTAATTTCTTATAAATAGGAAGCTTAGGAGTCATTTAGGTATCTCTTTTATCGGGAGAGACCCTAATTCTCTCTTTTCTTTCCCTTGTCACGTTACACTGTTACTGTCGTTCTCCCATTTACGGATCTTAATCTAGTAATTCTTCTTCCCTTTTTCTTCTTCCCTTTTAATGTTTATTTGTTATTATTTATTTTATTCTTGTTTCCCCCATTCCCATGAGTAGCTAATTCCCTTAGTATGTTAGGATTAGGGAAGCCGTGGTAGCGATGCTTTAACTGTATTAAATAGATTAGACCTGCGATAGGAATTGTATTAGGCAATTTATTTGTTATCTGGTCGAATGTATGCATGCAGGAGACCCATAATTCTAGTTAACCCCGACCTAGATCGAAAGATTGGAAGGGAAGGCTTGCTTAGTTACAATAGGGTATTGCAGTGAGGGTGAAAGTTAAGCTGTTTACACTCTAGGGCGGTTTAAGGACCGAAAGGTGACGACCATAGCTCTTCTTATTGATAGTCTAATCGCCTTAATATTCTGGATATAATAGATCTGATAGCTGCCACGGTGGACCGACTCTTAGCATACTTCTTTCTCTTACTGTTAATTCTTTTCCCTTGCCTTAATTTCTAGTTTAGTTAAATCAATCAAAACCCCCATTAGTGACATTTAGACAGATAAATAGACAAATAGGTAGTACACCGCCTCCCTGTGGAGATCGACCCTACTTACCGCTGACTTCTGTTAGCAGTAATCTAGGTATTTTATTTTTGGTGTAGAAACGACCGCATCACTAACCTATAAGCTCACACTTACGCCGCCTCAACTCCTTCATGACTCCATCTCGCCTCATCTCCCCATCTTGTTCTTTTTTTCCCCCTAAACTCTCTACATCCTTTTTTTTGGTTTTCTTCTCATTTAATGCATAAAAAAGCTTTTCGATAGACTAAATTAACAATTCTATTTAAAACTATAGGATCAGAATTGAAGTTTGAAGTTAATTATTAAAGAAAACAATTAGAAGAAATTCTTGTATGCATGCTCCAAAACTTATATTGAATTTTTTTTATATTCACTTGCATGTATTTTAAAGTGTATATATTTTTTTCAATTTTTATAAACTTTATATCGGTAATTTCAAATTTATTTATTTTTATTGTCGTTTAATATTTTGAAGTGATTGTAAATATTTTTTTGGGTATTTTGTAAATTTGTTTCCATTGTACTGTATCTACCTCTAATACAATATAAAAATGCATTTTCATAAATTGTAGATTTACCTAAATCTGGATACTTCATACAATATCTATATTTGAAATAAATTATCAATTTTTGGGTTTGTAGTGCATTTCATAGATTTAATCTCATTATTATTTTTAATTTTTTTATTTATTTTTATAATAAATAATTGAAATTCTAATATTTTTTAATTTCTTTTTTTTGTAGCTAATCAATTGGATATGATGATAATTGTCTTTTTTTTAAAAAAAAACATAAAATTACGAAATTGAATTTGTTCACAATAGTAATTGAAGCCAAAAAATTTCATATTCTGTTTTTCGTACTAAATCTCATCGACTTAATGATTTTTTAAATTTTTAAATATTTTTAGTTATGTTCATTTAGTAATTTTACGGATCTATTTCATTTTTTATCTTGTTGTTTAGCACATAAAAATATGCTTTTTTATGCATGTACTATGTTTTAGTTTATGATTGATGTAAATTAAAACATTTTAATATATGCATAGTGAAATTCTGAAAAGGGGAATGGGAGAAATTAAATAACTGAAAGTGAATGTGGGGGATTCATTTGAGGAGATAGACTAATTAATTGTCATATAAATCATGGCGGGGTCCACATGCAAAATATATCCCTAAATTCAGCAACCAATGAGAAGTTACGAAAAAACCTAGCTTTTATACTAGGTAGATACTGGGCAGCATTAGTAGATGACTTTTAACGCTGAACATCTCCTCATGTAAGTTTGACTCAACTATGTTCCGACTTCCGTTTTTTTTTTTTTGTTCTAGAGGGATCCATAGGACATGAGTACCACCCATCATAAGTTTATTGATTACTAGGTAGAATCCCGTGCTTCGCACGGTCAGTTTTTATATTTAGTTTTATAAAGCTAAATTGTGATAATAATGTGAGTGTATACTCGTCATTTAGATACTTTCTATTTATTTTTGCACGGTTTCTAAGCGGGTATTTTGACCAAATTTTTAACATGTACATACAATTTATTTTACTTATATTAAAGTTTCTGAACTTTGAATGAAAATGGGAAGATTAAAAGAACGACAGTGAATTTCTTCGTGTCTTTTGTGTCTTTCCATTTTTAACAGTAAGTAGATTATACATCCGATGTACTACCACCAGTTGTATAGTTTCTGAGCATTATAATAAAGTTTTTGAGTTTTGTTTTAAAAATTATGAGTTTTACTATAATGTTTTTGAAATTCATTCACTTAAACATTACACTCAAAAAAATTACAATAAAACTCAAAATCATTAAATATAAGCTTAGTTAAACTCAAAATCATTAAATCATTACAATATGCCAGGTCAAGGATATTATTAATGATCAGTTATTCTCAGGTGCTGGGTTAGAGAAATATAGCATTCAGGAATGCTATCAGAAGTTGCAACCAGTTGGGATGCAGGTGCAGTGGTATCCATGGATGTTGAATAGATGGATCATTCCTAAGCATTCGTTTATATGCTGGCTCATTGCTCATCAGAGGTTGCTTACTCAGGACAGGCTACTGAGAATGAGTATTACGCATAGCAATTGTTGTTTCCTGTGTGGCAGTCAAGAAGAGAGCCATCCTCATCTCTTCTTTGACTGTGTATACAGTAAGAAGTGTCTCCTCCTGGTTACTGATTGGTGTAAGATGTGACTTCCTGCTAGTAATTGCATTCAGTGGCTGGTTGAATGGCGACAGACTGCTGCGTGTAGAAAGAAGGTGACTGCTATAATCTTAGCCTGTTTAATGTACTATATCTGGCAGGTGAGAAATCTTAGCAGACTGGATGGATATGTTTGGAGGCCTGAGGTTGTCTTTACTAGGGTCAAACGTGATGTGCAAAGTAGACTATATTATTGTGATGTTAGGAGTAAGAAAGCAAATGTGATTAGTTGGATTGATTACCTTAAAAAGCCTTGAGGTTGTTTTACTCAAGTCTTTTTAGGTAGATAATTGTAATGTTGTAATGGGCAATTGATCTTTTTAATGAGAAGCTTAACTTTCCCCAAAAAAAAAAATTGAGTTTTGACGGGAAAATAAAATAAAATTTAAGTTATAAACTTTAATAAACTCAGAAAAAATACACGTATGCTCAAAAACAAAGTCCAAGGTAACACATCCGATATATGTTCCTTTTTTCCCATTTTTAACTTGTTTTTGTACTTTCTTTCTGTTTGTTATAAAGTTAGTCAATTACTCAATTACATGTTAACTTGTCATACCATTTTTTGTATTATATCCTTCACAATATTTATTCTTTTTGTACAAAATAAAACAATGTTTTTTTTTCTTTCACATCGTCTTTGGTTTTTATTTTTTTTATTGAAAATTATGATGTTACCCAAACAAAAAAACTATGAAATTAATATCTTATCATAATGAAGGTCAATGTCATGAAAATTAAGTAAAATGTACAATTGAAATATGATCACTACAAAGGGAAGAAGTGTATATAGGCTAAACTATCGTAACTTATTATTCGTTTTTTGGGTACAAAGCTAACTTACTATTCAAATAATTGCGATTTACGTATAAAGCTCCTAATCAATCCTAATTCCTAAGTAATATGCTGATGGATTTACTCATAGCATCAGTCCACCTAACCGACCATATGCATACATGATACAACACAACTAAGAACTCAAGAAATTTTTGTATCTTTTGCACTATCTTATTGTTTGTTTGTCGCTCAATTAATAAAGGAAGCGAGTTTTCAATCAATGATTTTCGGATTTGTATATAGATTCCGTCGCTAAAATGGAGGTGAATGGGTTTATTTCTTCAATTTTTTACTCCGTCTATAATTACCGCCTTATGCTTATTTCTTGACTTCTTGATAAGGCTAAGATAAATGTTTTCTCCCTAAACCAAAACAAATTTTTTAAAAAACACAAACACTAACATGCAAATATCTATGTGATTCTATTTTATCTACATTCATCATGTTTCATTCATTTAATTCGTATGATTCGTCATTTCTAACTTTTCCTTTTTAATGATAAAAATAAATGCTACGTTTTGGAAATATTAACAGTTGGTTCATTGGAGAAACAATGGAAATTGTAGAAGAAACTTGTGTATAATGCATGATACAAGGGATGATACTGTTTTGGCCGATCCGTTGCAATATTTGGGCAAATAATAGAGATCGAAGTCAGCTTGTGCTTATTGGTTCTTATTTACATCCCACAATTTGGATACATGTGCTTTCCACCTTCTAGTATAGTAGTATCTTAATTTGTTTGCTGAACTTATTAGAGAATTAAATAGAACTTTCTATTACGGAGAACACTATATTTGTCTGGGAAGAAGACCACACTTGTATAAGCCATGAAAAGCCAAATTTTGAGAAGTAGAGTAATGGAACCATGCATAGATATAATGACAATGTACAATTGATTTTTTTTTTTTTTTTTTTTTTATTTCTCACCATTTGCAAATTCACTTGGGCAAAACAGAAGTCTATATTTATATGTAGTGTGCATTAAGTATGTACAGATTACCAAGTATTGAGAGTGCTTTGAATATGTGCTCACCATGGTTACATGGAGTCTATACATTGAACATAAACTACGTTTTACTTTGACTATGTGCCTTGGAAATAAGTAACAAACTATGTATTTACTGTAAGTGGCTATATTCAAATTCTAGTATTTTAACACATTCTCTCTTGGTTGACGCATAGTATTTTACACTGATTTCATTTATTATACAACATATCTAATGCTTATTCGAATTTAATAATTAACTATAATTAATACTTGTAATTAAGGTTGAATATGCCACGTGGCGCATCCACAGCGTTTCAACCCAGTTTTTTATATATATATATAAGATAAGATATCTGCATGTTCACTGTATAAATGTTCATAAGCCTAATTTTACTCCATATTAGGATTTGACTTACTAGTGTATTGAGCATAAACATAACTGTCATTAACAATAATTGAACCAAGATTATAGAGTATACAAACCTCTCTGCCTCTCATCTAAACTTTTTTTCTTCGTAGTGTAAATAAGTTACCTTTTCGACTAGTTTACCGAAAAAAAATTCTTAACATAATCAGTTAACTAATCTACCTTTTTTTATTTTTTGTTTCAGCAACTTTTTTTGCTAATATGACCAAAGAAAGCCTAATTAATACTACTATTAATAGTAATATAATTCATATAGCAACAAAAAAGTGTCAAAATAATCAAAATCAATGGTACAAAGTTTTAAAAACAAAATAAATAAACTCTTTCTAAAATAGCGATGATATTAGATAAAAACATGTTTCAGCTTAACGAAGTGGAGATCGCGTCTTACGCTTCACTTATAATAGACATGACAAAACTTGCCTCACCTAGTTGACCCGACTAAAATGACCTAGCTGAGAGGCAAAATTATCCTAAATGAGAGTTGACATCTGAATTGACTCGAGTCACTCAACCCAACCTGAATTAGCGAAATCGGCCAAAAATGACAGCATCTGAAACCATCAAACCAGAAAATGACCCAAATAGATATAATGTGAAATGAGAGACTTGAGATAACTAATTAGAAATCATATTTATTACTGTATTATCTACGAGAAAAATAAATAACCGGTTATGCAATAATTTATAAATAGGTAATTTCTCCAAAACGCTTTTTTTATCAAATTCATTATTAAAATATTTTAAAATCCCTGCCGGAAATTAACCTGCGCCGTACTCGAGAAGATTAGCCGAAACTACATACCTCGAACCCGAAATAACCTAAAGTCTATTTGAACTTCATCAAATGTATGACACACTCAACTTGACCCGGCCCAATATAACTCAATCCAACTAACTCGTTTATGAGATCTATTTATAAAGTATCAACTATAAAGTTAATGGTTGTGGGTTGCGAAACGTCGTCGACGTTTTATAACAAATCGTCGACAGTTTTAAAAAAAAAAGACGAGCTTACCCTTACTCTCTCTATCTTTCAATACTCCATTGCTCTCTTTCACTCTCTAACTCTCCCGTACAATAACCCCGCATCACCAACACTGCCACCGCCATTGCATCACCACCGCAACCACCACAGCACCTCCACCACCACCACAAATGCGACACCACCACAGACTGACGCGACCTCCACCAACCACCGCAGCACCTCCCTCGTTTCAATCAAGTAAGTCGTTTTTTTTTTAAAATTAGTTTAGATTTAATTGTATAATTTGATTAGAATTAGGCTAGTAATGTATGTTTGTGTTGAATTGAATGAATTCCCGTTTCAATTTCCTTATGCATACTATCAATTCTCGTTTCAATTTCCTTATTCTTCTTCATTTCAGTCTTATTAATGTCGGCTTTGTTCTTCTTGTTGTTGTTAATGTTGTTTTTTGTTGTTGTTGTTGTTGTTGTTGTTGTTGTTGTTGTTGTTGTTGTTGTTGTTGTTGTTGTTGTTGTTGTTGTTGTTGTTGTTGTTGTTGTTGTTGTTGTTGTTGTTGTTGTTGTTGTTGTTGTTGTTGTTAGTGTTGTATGTTGTCCATGGATCTGTTGTTGTTGTTGTTGTTGTCGATGTATTTGTTCTTGTATTTGTCTCTTAACAATGGGATTTGTCGAAAAAAAGGGGAGTATGATAGGGGGAGGGACGTTGAAACCAGACGTCCAGTAGGGGGAGGGACGTTGATGAAGGAAAAGTAGATCTATATACTAACATATTCATATATGTTTCATTTTAATTTGTCATAAAATAATAAGTGATCTTATGCATGCAAACTTATAAACAATTTATAGAAGAAATCATTATCTTACATTGTGATTTTCGGATCAATAGGGCACAAGAGTGTTCTCCTTCTCTCTTGTTCTTGAGCTCTCCTTAAATGGATGAACAAAGAGGATACAAGTATAGTATCCCTCCCAAGGATTAATACCCAAGATATACCCTTAATAAAATTAGTATTATCAAAACTAGAATAATATTAACTTAAATAAAAGACCCAAAAATATTTTTGGTCCTCTTGTATTTCGGTCAAGAGGAGGATGAAGAAGGAAGAATTATTTTTATCTCTCTAAAAATAATGTTTGAATGATAGAATGAATAAAATAAATCACACACTAAAGCATGTAGTGAATGATCAATTTTTAAGCAAAAGACCCTTTGTTCTTTTCTAGGGGAAACCGGGTAGGAGGGTGGAGGAATGGCCAATGCATGGGCTATGTGCTCTTCCACAAGAGACACTAGGTATACATGCCTAGTGTAGAGAAATAATCATATATTCCACTGATCTTAATTAACATTATATGAATTGTTAATCACACCCAATATTTCGGTCCATTTGAGGATAAAATGGATTCCATTTTATCTTTGTCAATTTGTCAATATGTCACATGTCACATGTTACATAAAATTGTTATGTATTTTTAACATATTAAAAATCAACGTATTAATGAAAATACGTCATATACAAAAATTGACTTAGTAATTCACAATTACTTGTACCAAAATAATTTACCAATTATAAATTACAATAACTTGTATTTATAATAATTCATTCAATTTCAATTGTTTCCTTAAACAATAATTTCATCTAAGTAGTGAAACAATTCAATTACCTAGACCGTATCTTATTTAATCAGATTATAATGAGATACGTAAATTTACTTCCAAAATTATCCGTCAATTATTTTTAATTAACTCGTAACGTTATACGATTAATTAAATGATCAATTAAGAGTATTATCTTTTAGGTATGACCTAGGGGATCAACTCATCACCACCGTCGCACGACGAAAGAATGTCAAACTCTAGTCACCAATCATTACCGATATATGTTG
The DNA here is from genome assembly GCF_048544455.1 of Silene latifolia. Classification (NCBI taxonomy): domain Eukaryota; kingdom Viridiplantae; phylum Streptophyta; class Magnoliopsida; order Caryophyllales; family Caryophyllaceae; genus Silene; species Silene latifolia. The sequence continues at coordinate 76,396,595 of NC_133531.1, forward strand.
ACCGATTGACAAAAATACTTCCCAATTGTATTCTTTAAAATGAGACTTAAACATGTGATCATCATGATCAACAGTTGTGATCGCATTATTGTCGGAGGACACATATTCCAACAATCTCCCACTTGTCCTCGACAAGTGTGCGTCACCAATTCTCTTGTCCTATTACTATCTCCCACTCAATGTAAGGTGTCTTTCAGGTCGTACTTGCAAGTGATCATATCGAGAGTGGGTTCCTCGATCTGGAGAATAACTGATTGACCGGATTTATCTATCATAGATACCTTCCGAGCGTGGCCACGCATTTCCAGTTCATTACTCCTCGAGTGGCCCTGAGATATTGTTATAATCCTGACTAGGGGTGGACAATTCCTATTGCACTCATTCCCTTCAACTAGCCACAGCCATCATAACCCAAAATATGCCCATTTGACCCCATTTACGAAGGTCGTAGTAACACAAATCAAAGTTAATCTGAAACTGTGCCATCTTAGGCGAATAGTCTTTAGTCAAAAGAATCGACTCATTTGAATACTATAGCAGCTCTCGCCACGACCAGGCTATATAAATTTTCCAGAACTCTATAAGCGGTCATAATGCCCGACAAAATGTTCCTAACAGTCTGCCTATGTGATCAACTAGTCATCTCACATGACTCTATGGCACTTGAACTTGCCATCAATCGCATCACACTCTAGTCACTTCGAGACGTCACCTCATACAAGTGACTATGGGCAAATACTATGTTAATCCGTGTTCACTTTAACGGGGTTCAATTGTCACTACAACCCGTTTGGATGTAACAATGTATAAATTAAAGATAAAAGACAAATGTGATTGTGAACATGAACAAAAACAACACTTTTATTTCATTTCAAAATCTAACAAAAATTTGGTACACGTTTAAGTCCCATGGACGCAACATGTCCATCATGCTTAGCCTGCGATAAAGGCTTGGTGAGCGGATCGGCTACGTTGTCATCCGTCCCAACCTTACAAATCGCAATTTCCTTTCTCTCAATGAAATCTCTTATTACATGATATTTTCAAAGTACATGTCTAGATCTATTACTAGACTTTGGCTCCTTAGCTTGGAAGATTGTCCCACTATTATCACAATAGAGAGTGATGGGATCATTGGCGGTAGGTACTACTCTTAGACCTTCCGTGAATTGCCGATCCACACAGCTTTCCTTGGCGACTTCGATCTTTGCAATGTACTCAGCCTCCGTTGTTGAATCCGCGGTCACAGCTTCCTTGAAGCTTCTCCAGCTAATGGCACCACCATTGAGCATGAAAACGAAACCAGCTTGCGATTTCATGTCATCTCTATCTGTTTGAAAACTCGAGTCCGTGTATCCATTAACACGTAGCTCAGTGTCTCCTCCAAAGACCAAGATAGAATCCTTAGTTCTTCTCAAGTACTTAAGGATGTTCTTGACAGCAATCCATTGACTCTCACCTGGATTTCCTTGATATCTACTCGTCATGCTCAAGGCATACGAGACATCAGGACGTGTGCATATCATGGCGTACATGATTGATCCGACAGCGGAAGCATAAGGGATCGTCTTTATGCGTTCAACATCATGGGGTTCGGAGGGAGATTGAGTCTTGCTCAATATCGTCCCGGTTACCATAGGTACCAAACCCTTTTTGGATTTGTCCATGCTGAATCGTCGAAGAATCTTATCAACATAAGACTCTTGACTTAGTGCCAATATCCTCTTGGATCTATCTCTATGGATCCGGATACATAATATGCGTTGTGCTTCTCCTAAATCCTTCATTTGGAAGTGGTTACCTAACCACTTCTTAACAGAAGACAACATTGGAATGTCATTTCCAATGAGTAGTATGTCATCGACATACAAGATTAGGAACACAACATTGCTCCCACTAAATTTCATGTATAAACATGGTTCCTCAACATTTCGAGTGAAACCATTCTCCTTTATAACATGATTGAATCGATGATTCCAACTTCTAGATGCTTGCTTAAGACCATAAATGGATCTCTTAAGCTTGCACACTTTGTTAGGATTTTTAGAATCAACAAAACCTTCGGGTTGTATCATGTACACCTTCTCTTCTAAATGCCCATTTAGAAAAGCGGTTTTGACATCCATTTGCCATATTTCATAATCATGAAATGCGGCGATCGCTAACAAAATCCGTATGGATCTTAGCATGGCTACGGGGGCGAAGGTCTCTTCATAATGGAGACCTTGGACTTGGGTAAATCCTTTTGCCACTAGCCTAGTTTTGTAGACATCGTCATGTCCTTCTATGCCATTCTTGACTTTGAATATCCATTTGCATTGAAGGGGTCTTGCCCCTTTAGGCAAATCTACCAAGTCCCAAACTTGGTTTTCATGCATAGAATCCATTTCGGACTTCGTGGCTTCAAGCCATAAGGAGGAATTTGGACTAGAGATTGCAGTCTTGTAGGTGGCGGGCTCGTCACTTTCTATAAATAACACATCGAGTGTCCCATCTTCTTCGATAAGTCCCACATATCGATCGGGATGGCGAATTACTCGACTCGTTCTTCTTAGTGGAGGAGGTACAACCGCGTTAGACGACGAAGGAACATCTTCTTGCGTCTCTTCCTCGGTTTGTGGCTCTTGAACTTCATTAAGTTCAAAATTTCTCCCACTCTGTCTCTTAGAAATAAATTGGCTTTCTAAGAAGACAGCCTCGGAAGACACAAACACTTTGTTTTCTTGAGGTTTGTAGAAGTAGTAACCTCGAGAGGTCAAAGGATAACCTACAAAGATGCATTTTACGGATCTTGGGGCAAGCTTATTGTCGGTTTTTGCCTTGACATAAGCATCACATCCCCAAATTTTCATATAGGATAGATTAGGAACTCTTCCTTTCCACATTTCAAATGGAGTCTTTCGGTGGCTTTAGTGGGACTATTATTCAAAGATAGAATTGCAGTTAGGATTGTAAATCCCCAAAACGAGTTCGGTAACTCGGTTTGACTCATCATGGATCGAACCATATCAAGTAGGGTTCGATTTCTCCTTTCGGCAACACCATTGAGTTGTGGCGTTCCGGGTGGAGAAAGTTGTGATATAATACAACAACCTTTCAATTGTGAATCGAATTCTAGACTAAGATATTCTCCACCACGATCGGATCGTAGTGCCTTAATCTTTTTGTTCAATTGGTTCTCTACTTAGTTTTGAAATTCCTTGAATTTCTCAAACGCTTCACTCTTATGTTTCATTAAATAGATATACCCATATCTACTTAAATCATCGGTGAAAGTTATGAAGTAGTCATAATTTCCACGAGCGGTGATACTCATTGGTCCACACACATCGGTGTGTATGAGTCCCAATAGTTCACTAGCTCGTGTCCCTTTACCACTAAAAGGATTACGAGTCATTTTGCCAAGTAGGCAATATTCGCATGTATCATATGATTGATAATCAAATGGTGTAATCACATTAGTCTAAATTAATCTTTTGATGCGATTCTCGTTTATATGACCTAATCGACAATGCCAAATGAACGCTTCACTTGGGTCACTTGATTTGAGTTTCTTTGATTGAATGTTATAAATATCATTAGTTGGATTTGAGGTCTCTAAAATGTAAATGCCATTGATGGAAGAAGCTTGGCCTATAACCAAATCATTCCTTGAAATAGTACAACGATTGTTCTTAATGACAAAACAAAAACCGTCCATGTCTAGCATGGCGATTGAAATAATGTTTTTAGAGAGTGTAGGCACATAAAAACAATTATGTAAATACAACTCAAATCCATTAGGCAAAGCTAAAACATAAGTTCCTTTGGATTCGGCCGCTACTCGAGCTCCATTTCCAAGGCGTAGATCCACATCTCCCTTGCTAAGTCTCTCCACATCTCTTAAACCCTGTAAATAATTACAAAGGTGAGAACCACAACCGGTATCTAGTACCCATGTCGTAGTGGAAGTATAATTTATATCAATAACATAAATTTCCTTAGGAATTTTACCTTTTGGAGTGATGATTCCTTCCTTTATATTTCGCAAATATACGGGACAATTCCTAAGCCAATGTCCCATGCCATAGCAATAATGGCACTCATCATTAACTTGCTTGAAGTTTTTGATTTTCTTTCCCTTCTTCTTGAACTTTTTGCCCTTTGAAGCAAGAACTTGATTGCTTGAGCTCCCACTAGTTTTGGCATCTTTATCTTCCAGAGACAAAGACACTATAGATTGTATGAGGTAGTCTTCCTGAGACGGGCTCACACGAGATCTAGTAGTAGTAGGTGGTTTAGAAGAAGTGATGAAGTTAAGGTTTCCATCCGAACCTATCCCAAAATGAAGTTCTCTAGTAGTGTCAAAATCATTGTTGGAGCAAACGTCGTCAAAAACATTGTGGTAAGACTCAATAGTTATCGGTGCGGTAGCATTTGATGGATTCATTGTAATGAACTACAAGTATGGAGGAAAAGGAAATATGAACATTTGTCTTTTTAAATCATACTTGTAAAAAGATTAACAAGATATGAGCATTTATATAGTGACCTCTACCCAACTATTATAAATGATTCCGAGATCCAAATTCATATTAACTTGGGCACGGGGTAGCCGATGAAACCCTTATCAATATAACTCGGTGGACTAACTTTTAATCGATTCTACTTTTAGAACTCTCGGTCGATAAAATTACTCTAATTATTTATCTATAGCCCAAAACACATCCGACAAGGGCACGGGGTAGCCGATGAAACCCTTATCAAAAACTTTTGTTGAGTTCAATCCAAATTTCGAATAAATGTGTCCATGATCCAAACCCACATTAACTTGGGCACGGGGTAGCCGATGAAACCCTCATCAACATGAATTCGGTGGATAGACATTTATCACCCACTTCCCCTACGTAACAAGGTTTGTACCCCGGGGTAGCCGAGTGCACTCCCTCGCGAAATAGGTTTTCATGGTTTCTACTATTTGGTAAGGCTATGTCTCAATTGATTGTTTTAGCGAGTGGTCATGTCAATTTATTATCTATCACGTTTTAAGTGAACTAAAGCGGTGAACTACGATAATTGTAATTGACACGGTCGATAAACTCGATGAAAGAAGATGCATGTTTTAGTTATGGCGATTTAGCAATGCAAGTGACATATAAATAAAATGCAAAACATAAAATAAATCCTAGTATGGCCTTCCTAAAATAGAAAATCTAATTAACTATTACATATTCGGAAACCAACTCCATTGGTCCCTTGAACTTCGGTTGTGGCACGCATCTCGAGGTAACACCGTCTTTATGTATCGCCATCTTGAAGAAATCCGTCTTTGGGAACTCCGGAATAAATAAAATTACATAATAAATTACATAATTTCCTATTATACCACTACTACAAATCCAGGCAACTACAACGCCCCTTTAACAACGATTATTCACGAAAATCACAATACACGTTGTAGAATGTATGGCGCGAATTTTACTAAAATCAATTACAACGGGTATGGTTATAAAAACCGTTGTTATTAGTTTTAACAACGGGTCACACATGCACAACCGTTATCAATAATTTGGCGCAAAATTGGCGCAAAGTTAGTGAAAAGTAATCACAACGGTTACTTTTTTAACCCGTTGTTAAAACTTATTTCACAACGGGTGTTTTTTACAACCGTTGTTAAAACATATTTCACAACGGTTGTTGTTTAATAACCGTTGTCAATACCTTCCATACTATAAACCACACAAACAGAAGTCTGCTGCAGCCACAAAACACAACCCTTAATACACAAACACAAACACAGCAGACAAACAAACACAAAACACACACTTTCTCTTTTTCACTTTCTCTCTTTCTCATCGTCGCTTTATCTTCTCGCCGTCACTTTGTTGATTTCATCGTCTCTTACGTTACGTATTTATCGGTAAATCTCGCCGTCCTTTATTAGTTTCATCGTCATTATTTTCTTTTTCTATTTATTTCTTTTGCATGTATGTGTTTTTATCGACCATTATGTTATTTGTTTAAGTATTGTTCGCATAATCGATTAGTAAAACAATGAAGAAGCAAGATGAAGAAGCAAGATAAACATAATTAATATATATATATATATATATATATATATATATATATATATATATATATATTTATAAATACATAAATTAAAAAAAAAAATTACATATATAAAAATGCAATTCTTATATTTTCATAGATGATCTTATTACGCTCTATCGTATCCGTCCTCTCCTCCTTGGCTATTTGGAGGTTCCGTTCGTGATTGCTATATCGTCATATAGCCGCAAATCGCTACTGCTTTGCTCCGTCAAGCCATCTTCTTTGGCGTGCTTCAGTGCGGATCGAGCATCCGCAAGGTAGCTCCTGAAACTTTCCTCAATATGGAGGAACCGGCGGATGAAGCTGTTGTTGTTCTCGATCATGGTAAGAGTCTTAAGGATGAAATCATTCATTTTGTTGGAGTTTTTTGGAGTTTGTTTTGAAAGATTAAGTAGAGTTTGTTTTAGCAGTTAGGGTTTGGAGATGTATATATTGAAATGTTAGTTGAGATAATGCAATGTATTTATACTAAGCAATGTGTGGGTTGAGTTGTTTTTTAATTAATATATATGTTATAGGAAGTTGTGCCATAATCATCATCATTTATCTCAATGCTGCTTCAAATCTTATTACTAACCCTTCTCATTCCATATTGTCCGTTCATATGCACAGTGATGTCAGTAATAATGCATGCATCAGAATTCTAACGGGCCGTAATTATGCATGCATCTAGTAATATTTAATTTTTTTTTTTTTTAAGAACAAACAACAACGGTTATTTACAAGCAACCCGTTGTCTTTAGTTATAACAACAGTTTTGTATATTAAAACCCGTTGTTATAACTTTCCCCCCAAAATTGAGTCACACTTTCCACAACGGGTTTTTATACATAAAACCGTTGTTAATAGTTTTAACAACGGTTTCCTTAAGAAAACCAACCGTTGTTAAAACCTTCTACAACGGACGCTTTAACAACGTCCGCTTTTTTATATAACAACGGTTTTTGACCGTTGTTATAGCCTGTATTTGTAGTAGTGTAAATTTGTAACTAAAATAAAATAAATCTATTAAATTACAAAACGGTGATACGAGATCACAATAAAATTACAACCGAATCGATATTCCCATACATTTCGGGTAATATCAATTAAAAACTAAGGCCATACTAAGTAAAAATTACATAAATAAAAAAATATGACAATCATAAAGAAAATGCAGCATTATAATATGTATGAACATACCCAATTTTATGCTAAATCGCCTTTAAATAGCCAATATCGTATATTACTCGGTTTTTACGGATTTGCGTGATTCAACGTTTTATAATCACAAAAATTACATAAATTCATATTTATGCATAAGTTAATTACCCTAACCTCTTAGGACTCAAAATTTAGTCTTCTCTAATTATTTGACCATAATTAACTCATATTTCTAATATTTGTTCATTAATGGACTTAAAATTAAAATAAAAACCTATAAACTTCAAATAAATCACAAAAATTTCAAATAAATTCAAAATTTGAAATTTAAACTCATGAACATTCTGTAAAAATACCATGACACTCATAATGTTCAAAAACTTAGGTTAAAATTTCGAAATTTTTCCCGGAAAAACAATGTTGCGGTTTATCGGTTTTTAACAAAATAATCATAAAAACATGAGAAAAATTATATTCATTAACTTTTCAATTTTAGATCTGAAAAAGATAATAAAATGCAATATGTGACGTTTTTCCTTAGTCATGGAGTATGTTTTATTAATATTTCACTAATTAAGTCACTATTCATGCTATTTTTCTTCAAAAATCCATAAATCATGCAAAAGGACTTCAATATAGCCTATTATTTTACATACATCTTGTAAAATTGCATGTGACAACATACTAAATTCTATGACCAGATTCGAAATTTATCTCATATTAACCTATTTTTCACCTAAAATCGATTTTAATAATGAAAAATCCATTTTCGAGCATAAGAAGTCCAAAAATTATGAAAATTTACAGGTCATCTCAAAATAATATATGTGATAACATATCCAAAAATCACTAGAAAATTCGAAGTTTAGCTAATTTTAGTCCGAAAATGACATTTTATTCATAAAATCATATTTTAATGCCATTATTATGTAATATGAACAATAAAAATCCATAAAATAACCAAAATATCCTAAAAACATTTTAGGACCAGAAACTTTAACATGCAAAATTATTTTCGTGATATATCATAATAACACAAATTAAACAAGTTCTATATGTTAATCGTATAACTCGGAAAAACTTTTAACCGATTTGCATGCAAACAACCATGGCTCTTGATACCGATTGAAGGAAAAGTAGATCTATATACTAACATATTCATATATGTTTCATTTTAATTTGTCATAAAATAATAAGTGATCTTATGCATGCAAACTCATAAACAATTTAAAGAAGAAATCATCATCTTACATTGTGATTTTCGGATCAATAGGGCACAAGAGAGTTCTCCTTCTCTCTTGTTCTTGAGCTCTCCTTAAATGGATGAACAAAGAGGATACAAGTATGGTATCCCTCCCAAGGATTAATACCCAAGATATACCCTTAATAAAATTAGTATTATCAAAACTAGAATAATATTAACTTAAATAAAAGACCCAAAAATATTTTTGGTCCTCTTGTATTTCGGTCAAGAGGAGGATGAAGAAGGAAGAATTATTTTTATCTCTCTAAAAATAATGTTTGAATGATAGAATGAATAAAATAAATCACACACTAAAGCATGTAGTGAATGATCAATTTTTAAGCAAAAGACCCTTTGTTCTTTTCTAGGGGAAACCAGGTAGGAGGGTGGAGGAATGGCCAATGCATGGGCTTGGTGCTCTTCCACAAGAGACACTAGGTATGCATGCCTAGTGTAGAGAAATAATCATATATTCCACTAATCTTAATTAACATTATATGAATTGTTAATCACACCCAATATTTCGGTCCATTTGAGGATAAAATGGATTCCATTTTATCTTTGTCAATTTGTCAATATGTCACATGTCACATGTTACATAAAATTGTTATGTATTTTTAACATATTAAAAATCAACGTATTAATGAAAATACGTCATATACAAAAATTGACTTAGTAATTCACAATTACTTGTACCAAAATAATTTACCAATTATAAATTACAATAACTTGTATTTATAATAATTCATTCAATTTCAATTGTTTCCTTAAACAATAATTTCATCTAAGTAGTGAAACAATTCAATTACCTAGACCGTATCTTATTTAATCAGATTATAATGAGATACGTAAATTTACTTCCAAAATTATCCGTCAATTATTTTTAATTAACTCGTAACGTTATACGATTAATTAAATGATCAATTAAGAGTATTATCTTTTAGGTATGACCTAGGGGATCAACTGATCACCACCGTCGCACGACAGTAATGTCAAACTCTAGTCAGCCAATCATTACCGATATATGTTGACCAGTTGACAGTAAAAATACTTCCCAATTGTATTCTTTAAAATGAGACTTAAACATGTGATCATCATGATCAACAGTTGTGATCGCATTATTGTCGGAGGACACATATTCCAACAGTTGAAAGCAAACGTCTGGGGTGGTGATGGACGTTGCAATTCAACGTCCATGTATGGTAAGGACGTTGAATGTGCACGTCTTGAATGGGCAGGGACGTGTGGTTTCAACGTTTGCAATGGACGGACGTTGAAAACAAGCGGCTGGGTTGGATTTGAACGTTGAGTTTCAACGTCCTACATGGTCATGGACGTTGAAATTCAATGTCCTGGCCATGGTCGGACTTTGAATTTCAATGTCCATCCATGGTTAAGACCTTTTTATTTCGTTTAAACCGTATATTTTCAATTTTAATGTGCAATTTTTATTTTTCTTGTTTTAGAAGTTGTGTATTTTATTTATAATGGTTAAATTTTTATTTAATTTTGATTAGAAGTTGTTAGTTTTGTGTTATTTTGAATTTATTTGTATTTAAAGTAATTTTAATGTGTAATTTATATTTTTTTAAATTAAAAGTTGTTAATTTTGTATTTAAATGTGTAATTTGTATTTATTTTGTATTTAACGTTGTTAATTTTTATTTTAATGTGCAATTTTTATTTTTCTTGTTTTAGAAGTTGTGTATTTTACTTATAATCGTTAAATTTATATTTATTTTTTATTAGAAGTTGTTAATTTTATGTTATTTTTTTATGAAAACTTGTTTTTATTTTATTTAACTATCTTTTTAATCTCGTAAATGCAGATGTCGAACAACGAAGATTACATTATGACTTCACTAGGTCGTACGAAAGATCGAAGAGTAACGAGCTCTAAGCGGCGTATCCCTTTACCGTTAGCTCCTCGTCGTGGTCGGGGTAGGGGTAGGGGTAAGGGCATCGAAATACGCCCTTGTATTGACCCTACTCCCGACGCTACTCCCGAGCCCGTTATCACCGAGATGGATTTACCGAGTGCGTTTTTTAGGCAGCCATTAGCCGATTCTGATGGTGAGGAGGAAGAGCATTTTGACCATGTGGTTGAGCAAGATGAAGATGATGATGATGAGGAGGAGGAGGAGGAGGAGGAGGACGATGACTCTCGTTTTCTTGACGAGGAGGCTGCCGTACTACCACCTAAGAAGGTGGTACGGGATGGTAGAGGTCGATATGTGCCGCTTGGTGACGGTTCATCTAGTAGCACGGGGAGGAAGAAGACAAAGACACAGGATAATTCTTGGCGTCCTACGGGTCTGATTGAGGGTGGTCCGAGTGTCCTTAGCGTCCTACGTAGCTTTGGTGGCCACGTAGCTTATGGTAGTTGGACCGGTCAGGGAATGAGATCGTGGATCACGTGTTACGAGAGACCGGGTGCTTTAGAGAAGATAAGTAAGATAAAGGTCTGTGACGGTGTTATGGAGAGAGTTAGTACGAGTGGCCTTGGTCATTTGAGGCATTCTTTGATGACCGGTTTGGACGAGAACCTCATTAGCGCTTTTGTAGGGAGGTGGCAGCCCGACACCAACACTTTTCATATGCCGTTTGGTGACATTACTATCTTGTTGCATGATGTTGAGAAGATCCTTGGGATACGGGTGGATGGCATGAGGGTTATGGAGGAGGGTCCTACGAGGGAGGAGATCGGTATGAAGGGGAAGGTGGCTGCTTTATTTGGATTGCCTCTGAAAGAGGTGAAACCACCGTTGTACAAGGGTGGTGGAGTGACGGTTAAGAAGTTGATAGAGCTTGCGGAGACGGGTAACCAGCATGACTCGCTGAGGGCTTACATGATGGTGTTGGTAGAACAGACTTTGTTTACGGACAAGTCTAGTGATAGGGTTATTGCCCGTATGTTGCCGTTGTTTAATCAGTTGAGTGATATCGGCACGTATGCTTGGGGGGCCGCGACATTGGTCTACTTGTATCGACAGTTGGGGATGGCTTCGCGTAGGGAGGGTCAGGGTGTTAGCGGTTGTCTACCGTTACTTCAGGCTTGGATATATGAGTACTTTCCCATGTTCCGACCACACTCCGGATATTATGTCGAGGGGAGACCACTTGTCGAGGCTTGGTCACGGCTTTCTAGGTTTAGGGGAGATGTTCGGTTGTTAGAGCAACACAGGCAGAGGTTGGACGGGCTTAGGGCGGAGCACGTGACGTGGCTCCCTTATGGTGTTAGTCCTCACAGGGCTTGCAGTATTTCACTCTACTCGGGCTTGATTAGGTTTTTGGATATAGTAGAGCCGTACCATCCTGATAGGTGTCTCCGTCAGTACGGGTATGTTCAGGTTATCCCGAACTCTATGCGGTTCCCGACTACTGACTATCGTCCGGCTAAGCCGGCCTTGGGTTATAAGCTGTCTTATGGTGATTCTCCTGATTTGGAGTGGGGTTTGAGTGATGTCGAGATAGTTTTGAAAGAGCGGTTTGACCGGGCTTTGATGCCTTTTCAGAGTGATACGCGATACATGTCTTGGTATAGGAAGATTTCTCACCCACACTTCTACCCCCCTGCACGCCGTACCCAGTTTCACTCTCTTCCTTTGAGCGAGGAGCCCGAGGTATCCCGAGCTCTTAGTCATCATTTCTCACAGATTTATAGACAACCTACCGCGGACAGGAAGTGGCAATATGCGCAGAGATTGGTGGATGAGATGGAGCCGTTCTTCAGAGCCGAGGACCATGCCGAGGATGATGCTGGGGATGATGATGATGATGATGATGATGAGCTTACCCCGTAGTGTAGATTTTTATTCTTATGTACGGACATTTTTATTTGTGTTGCGTATGGATATTTTTATTCTCTTTCGTTATGTATGAATATTTTGATTGTGTGAACATTTTTAGTGTTTTTAATGTTATGCATTAAAATGAACGAAAGTACTTAAAACTTAATTAAAATACAACTTTAATTAAAACGCAGTCCAACACTTAATTAAAACACGATACAATTTAACAGTAGGATATAATACAGACACAACACTTAATAAGATAAAACATAAATTAAAAATACAACGGGAATTAATACGTAATTAAATGAAAATGCAACGACGACATAAATTGAAAATACAACGATTAGTAATTAAAACATAACATAATTAAATAACTACCGAACTTAGTTATCTTCCGATGATGAAGATGACGATTCCTTATCTTCTTCATGATCTTGAACCTCAATTTCTTCAGATTGGGTAGACATATATTGAGTCAACAAATCATTGATGTAGAGATAAAGAATTCCTTGGTTGGGCACTCTACCGGCACATAAGTCTGATAGTCTTGGGTAATCGATCACGGTGATAATGCGCTCAAAATATGTAAAGATATCACTTCTTAACCTGCGAAACTCCCACATCTTCTCGTTTAGTACTTCATCAGAAACAACCTCATCTCTCATTGCTGGAGTTAGAACATGATCCGGGTTTCCGGCTAAAATTATACAAAGGCTACCAATTGGAGGCTCTTCAAGCATGTGCCATACAGTGGCACTGGGAACCACTGATTCAAGACGCTCAATTAGAATTGGTAAATTTTGAACAATTAGATCGATTCTTATTTGATAAACTCTGATTTTTTGAGCATTTGTGAGAACCATTTTAGTATTGTAGTGAGTGAATGAGATTGGATGTTGTGATTGAAATTGACATAGAATGGCCTATTTATAAGATATTAATTGTAACGGCTATTTTTTAATTGTAACGGCTATTTTTGAATTGTAACGGCGATTTTTGAATTATAACGGTTATTTTTGAATTGTAACGGTTATTTTGAATTGTAACGGTTATTTTGAATTGTAACGGACATTTTTGAATTATAACGGTTATTTTGAATTGTAACGGTTATTTTGAATTGTAACGGACATTTTTAATTATAACGGTTATTTTGAATTGTAACGGACATTTTTGAATTATAACGGTTATTTTGAATTGTAACGGACATTTTTGAATTATAACGGTTATAGGCTCTTCTAACGGATATTTTGAATTCCAGTAATTTCATAATTAGTAATATGATTGTTATAACAGTAGAGCATATTTTAAATTATTGCATAATCAAACTTTAAATGCATTATCAAAGTTTAATTTCCTTGCAGTTTCTGGGTTAGTTGGTGTGGAACGCCGTCTTCTGCCTTAAACTTTAGGTGTAGTTCCCATCAACGTATGCCATTTCTCGATGTTTGTCTTGTAAAAAATCAGCATATGGTGCAACCAAAGGGTCTCTTGACCCTAGCCAGAAAGGATCGATCGGTGGCATCGGTGCATCTGTCGCTGGTACTCGACAATACAAACAAATATTCCCCGTACATCCAATGGTTAGGCCCACATCCTCCACTGCTAGTAAACTCCATCCGTCTCAATGCCTCCTCGTATCTGGTAAGACCCGTAGGCAACACACAACTATCAGCAACAAAAAATCCTTGTAGAACTCGTATGCCTTAATCTCCCGAATACACCACTCTCTCATGACTAAATGGTCACTTTCCCGACCCCGTGCAACATGCGAGACCACCCGATAACCACAATGACCATCATTACCGACATCTACCCAACCATCAAAGAAATCCCGTACTTCTTCAGGGACCGCATACTTTTTAGTCCAAGTTGACAAAAATCCCTTATTGTAGCCGGACTCCAACGGTGCACCAACCGGTCCTTGATCAAAATCACCCACTGTATGTTGAACAAATGTCGTCGCAGGAGTAGAAACTTTCGCAGGCTTCTTCCTTGCATGCTCAAATCCCGACTTGTTCCGGGTAGTAGAACCCCTCGGTCTCCCTTTGGGGTTTTCTCTAACAGGAGGTGGTTTAACTTCCTCGTCTTCCGGGTGAAGACCATCTCGCAATTTCTCAATGATTACCCGTTTCTTCGCCGGGTCACAAGCTCTAGCTTCTTCAAACAGCTTCTCCAACTCATCATCATGGGTCTTGGGTGGTACACCAATATTGCCGTACTCCAAGGTCCTCCAAAAAGCGTGAACATCGTCAAGATGGACCCTCTTACCCGTTCTTTGCAACTGGATCAATGCACAAGCACAAGGTAATCCATGAGTAACCCTTAGCACACATCCACAATGCTCTTCCAACACATTCCCGAGCTCTATCCCTCTCTTAATCTCTTCTTCCATTATCTCAATGGCATTGATAGACACATTTTCTTGCAACAATGAAAATACACGATCTCCATTTCGCGGCCTACTCCTTGAAACCTCTAGCTCATATCTAATCTTCGAGTGTAGCGCTTCAAGCATGGAATGAATACGGAACCACATAGTGTCAAGGTTTAGGTTATTACTCTTCAACCAAGCTTTTAAAAGTGAATGAGAGGACTCTACTCGGGAAGTTGCCGTGTTTCCGAGATGAAAGTATTGGTTTGTATAGCAGTTCACGAACTTCTTCCTGTATTTACCCCATGTACTGATCACATAAAGCGCCATCTCTTCCCACTTTTCACTAAAACATTCCCAAGCGCTCCTAAACTCATCAATGGTGGATGCATTGATCACGCGGTACCAACCGCTTTTTGGACTGTGCATTATGATATCTTTGTACCACATAAAATTCTCCTTTGAGAGTGCTTGTTTCTCCATAGCACGGTTAATGTGCCAACGACACAAAAGGTGAGGAGTGCTCGGATGAAGGGACTCAAGAGCGGCGATCAAACCCATCTCCCGATCAGTGACAAAGGCAGAAATAGATGAACCCGTACAACTTAGTAGCTCCCCTAATCTCAACAACATCCACCCATAATCGTCTTCCGACTCTGACGGAAGGAGCACCGTAGCAATTAAGAAGGAAGAACCACACGGTGTTACACCAACAACCTCAACAAGAGCAATTTTGTAAACATTTGTCTTGTATGTCGAGTCAATAAGAACCACATGTGGATAAGCACGGAACAGTTTAACCGCTTCCGGATGAGCCATAAAAACATGACTAAGCTCCTTTGTCTCGGAATCTGTTTTGTGCCATTCCATATAATTAGCAGCAACGGCTACAGCCAACATTTGTCGAGCGGTATTGCGTGTTCCTCTAACTTCACGCCGAAACTTGTTAACCACACTATAAATTTGGGTGCTTGTAGGTTGGGGTTTATCGGGAGTTCTTTGATGAAGACCATTTTTAATATCTCTCGGGGAAATCGACGCCCGGACTTGTTGCCTCACGAACTCTTTCTCTTCGGCATTCAAACCAGCAAAATGCCTATGACCGTCTTTGTACTTTGTTACTTTGTGGTTGTGATATCCACCTTTCTCTGAGGTCAAAATGTTCCAAACAATCAACTCCTTTCCATTTATATCATTAGCCCTGTTACAACGCTCGAACCCGAAACAAACACTCACACTTAGGTGTCCCTTTCTTCTTAGGCTTCTCGGGAATATCGGGATCGATCTTCTTTCTAGTTCGGCCGTACCTTGAACAACGAAAGTAAGAGCCTAGCAACTCGGGTTGTTTACGATTTTTGGCCCCATTTGATGCTTTTATTAAGGCAAACCCGTTATCAAAAGCTATTTTTTGAGCCCACTCAAACGCCTCATCCCGACTCGCAAAACATGTAACCGTCTCAAATAGGTGGTTGTAATTAACATTGTTTCCACCAAATTCCTCAAATAAATCCTGTTAAAACACAAAATTAATAATGATTACATGCTAAAATATGTAAAAATATCTACACTTACGAAAAAAAGTAAATAAAATGAAGAAAAAACAATTTAATAGTCTGAACCAGGAGCGGACTTTGAAACTCAAAGTCCATCACCATGACAGACGTGAACATTCAACGTCCCAACCTAGCATGGACGTGAATAGTACACGTCCCTCCCCATGATGGACTTTGAGTTTCAAAGTCTGTCCATGGTGGACATTGAATTTCAAAGTCCCTGTCCATGACGGACTTTGAATGTACACGTCCTAGTCCATGAGGGACGTTGAGTTTGCACGTCCATCACCATGGGGACTTTGAGTTTGCACGTCCATCACCATGGGGGACTTTGAGTTTGCACGTCCATATACACGACTACAACTATTTTCGACGGGTTTGGGCGTGTTTTTTCCATTCATCCTAATTCTATGAAGACTTAACATGTAATTCAATATATCAACTTAACATCTAATTCAATAATCATACTAAATCGATTGAAATGAAAATAGATTGTGTAATTACGTACCTCAGATTCGTTGTTAGCATTTGATGTGGATTGCTCGTTGTTTGACATTGATTCGTTGTTTTGTTGATGTGGATTGTTCGTGTAGTTGTTCAACCGAGTTAGAGCATCATTTTTTTTTAGTGTTGTTTGCTTGGGAGAGAATTGGGTAGAGAGAGGAAGAGGAAGGGTAGGGGGCGTCTTTTTTATGAAAAGCGTCGACGATTTGTTATAAAACGTCGACGACGTTTTATAGCCCCCTTTCAATTCAAGTGAACAGCAAATGAAATTTTACACAAGATTTCATTATAGACGGTACATATCCGTCTATAACTAAAGACGGGCTAAATACAATACCACATTCCTAATAGGACAAATAACAAGTGGGATAGTGGGGGCCAAAAATGTCACCACTTTCAAGCTATTTGACCCGTCTTTAGCTATAAACGGATATATCCTTCTATAATAAGACTAGCTGAAATTTTTATTGGTTATTGGTTAATGGTTACTGGTAGATCAAAAGTACTCGTATAATGGTGTTAGATTTGCACATAAATCATAGGCACACCCATAAAAAAAAGAGTATTCACTTCATAAATCTGTATAAGATTCACAAATACAATTCTACAACCAGTTATGTAATAACATTGTACAGCCGCCTTAAAGTTATTGAGCTCTTACATAAAGTTGTTGAGCTATTTTACGAAGTTATTGAACTTAATAATTATTTTTTTAAACTCAATAACTTTGTATCATAGCTCGATAATTTTGTCGATAAAGCTCGATAATCTATATATATATATATATATATATATATATATATATATATATATATATATATATATATATATATATATATATAAGAGAGTTTTTTCGAGAGATTATAGGCTGTCCACATCATCAAAAATTAATTTAGGAAAGTATCATAAATAATATTCTTGATGTAAAAAATAAAGTGGAAAATCTTTTAGTTACTATATAATATATATTTCCTATTTTATATTTAAGCGATGTTTCTAAATTTTATATAAAAACTATTACATTTCATTTGGCAAAAAAATATCGTTACAAAATTTATGAAAATAATATAGTTAGATTCGTGGTAAAAAATGTTATCATTGGAGTATAGATTTCATATAATTTGCACATATTAAAGATGATGTACTTCTTAGTATGTTATTTGTCCCACATTGAAAAACAATATAAGTGTGGTGAATATACTACGTATAAATAATAGAATTGTCCCACATCGAAAGATTAACATAAGGCGGGTGATCCTATGATTATAAATATGAGGCATCCTTGGAACTTAGATATCAACCCAACCCAAAATCTTTTGAATCTCTTAAGTATTGTTTTAGAAAGCTCTTAATGCTTTCATTTGAGTATAAATTTTGTATTATTTACAAATATATTATATTATTGATAGTATGATAAGACTTGATAAGATTAAACCACTCAATATGTTAACGACTTTCTGAAACCAATCTTAGCGGATCAAATAAATTGACAAAAAAAAAGGAGATCCAAATTAAAATCCCCCATCCAAAAACACTTGCATTAGGGCTTATACGACTAAATGAGCTAAGAGTATGCATGTATGTCATTTAGCTTGCATACGTTAGTAGACATACTCCAACCTCAAATGTCAACACCAAATTCAAGAGTTAATGTATTTAATTTTTGTTATTTAGTTGTAAGAAGAACGGAATTACATAATGTCGAGGGCTCGAGGCTCTCTAAGCCTTATCACATCCATAATTATGCATATAAAATACGTGTACCAAATAATTAAAACTATATCTACCACATGGAGATAACTACGTCGAGTAACATAAGCATGTCGACAGAGTAGGGTAGATTGGGCATTTACACAGTTATGGACCATTGAATAGTTATTCTCTTTGATTGTTGTTTTAATATAGTTGAATGATATTTTATGAATAGAGTTTAATGTTAATTACGTTGAAATCGAACCCGGTCATTTAGAGTTTGATACGTCAACTAAGTTACACAAAGTAGACAAGAGACAACTCACAATACCTTACGGTCCTTACATCTCATTACATGCCACTCAAAATCAATTAGCTTAGCTGATGCTATGAATTAGTATGATCATATCAATTGTCCGTAATCATAGTACCACTAGGGACGATTTCAGATAGTGTCATGTGCCACTCTAACTGTACGTATAAAAAATAGAATTGTCTCACTGACAGCTCTGTCGTGTACTATCAAAAATAAAACCTAACGGTCTCAACTAGAATGTAGTAGAGGCAGTCGAGTATCGAATCCACAGGGAGGCGGTGCAATTATCAGTTGCCTAATTCTAATCTTAAGGTAACAAATGGGGGTTATTTGAATTGGTTGCTAAACTACGAGATTTAAAAGAAAGAGAAATAAGGCAAGAGCAATAAAATAAGTTTAAACTATCAAGAGAGAAGGGACATGTCGGGAATTCGGTTCACTATGGTAGTCCAGTGACTCAGCTGTAAATGACTCAGACGAATTAATGTAAGACGGATGTTGAAAGGTCCTTTCGGTCCATTTTCTATCCTAAAATACCACTAACTTAACTTTCATTCTCGTCAGGGTAGTCTACTGTTCATAGCAGGCCTATTTAGTCCAATCTTTCGATCTAGGATTAATTTTAGCCAGATTAAAGGTTAACTTAGAAGTGTGCACTCAACTAAGTCGATTAAATACAATTAAATTGCTATGGTGACAGAGCCTTGTAATCAATTCGTCTAATTCATTTACTACCTCGCCACTTTCCTCCTAATCCCAACATGAAAAGGGGTTTAGCTACTCATATCACTAATTAAACTAACATCAGATAGATTTCCAGCAGTAAACATAATGAAATAACCAATAGATTGCATAAAGAGAAATTTGGGCAAAGGAATAAATGTAACGGAACAAGGGATTAAAGCAAACAAAAGATTAATTATTAATAAAGGAAGAGAAAGAATTACAATCGATGCGAATCCGGCGTAAAGAACACAAATTCCAAGCGAAAGCAATCCCGAAATAAAGTTACAGTAGAGAAGAATGAAGTACGCAGTAAAAGTTTTATATGAACTAAGTAGTGAGTAAAACTGATGCTAATAACCTAACTAATGTAGGTTTAAATAGGAAAAGAAATAAGTTTTTGCGGAATTAACATAACACGGGCTGTTTAAAGCCCATAGATAGCGAAACCACTCGATCGAGTGGATTAAAACCACTCGATCGAGCAACCACCTCAGCAAATCTACTCGATCGAGTAGAAAGTTACTCGATCGAGTAACTGGCCTTTCTGCAAGATAAGGATCGAGTGGGAAACCACTCGATCGACCAATCTGGGACGTAGAAACCACTCGATCGAGTGGTAAAACTGCTCGATCGAGTACTTCGTCTTCATTTCAGTTCAAGTCCTCGCCTAAATGCCTCGTAATGCGTCCACGACGCTTCCAAACGCAGTATCTCACTCTGGAAAATCCCGTCTCCTCTAAATGCATGCAAAAAGAACGAAAAAGGGTACGATTCCACTACTTTCGCGTTCATTTCTACAAAATGGACAAAATGAACCAAAGTAGCCAATTCGGGGCAAAATACTATAGAAACAGTATAAAAATGCATAGAAATACCTGCTGAAATAGGCTAAAAAGACTATACATTAGGCACGTATCAAACCTCCCCAAACCAAACCTTTACTCGTCCTCGAGTAAACTCAAAACTAAACTAATGGAACGGAAACGATAACTCAGAGCTAGCTTAACTTGTCTACTTGAACCAATTTAATGCAACGAAAACTAACAGTTAAAGCTAAGCAGTCAATACGCAAACAAGTTATAAGCTGTTCAGAAATATAGCCAACCTATCGACCTTGCAAGACCAACAAAATCGGACTCTCTCGTGGTCACTCTTCTCTCATGAAGCAAAGGGTGAATGTTATATGTAAAAGAGAGAAGAAAATACAGTCACTCACCTAACTGCAACCTACATAGCATGCATGCAACAAAAATGAAAGACAATTCAAGTACTAATGCACACACTCCAACCAATAATGTCCGTCACAAATGAGAGGGCTTACAAATAATATGGGAATAGTGAGGTTCAGGTGAGAAAAGGCAAAACATGTTATGGAAATGTGGAGGTAAAAGCGTCAAGCTAGTTCCTAACAGGACCATAATGAAACCATCCGAATCTCAACTGACTGAAAAACTAAGAACAAGTGCCCTTCATTTGGCACACAACTCACTAAACTCAAACACAATCTCCTCAAAAATAATGGGATAAAACGGAGGAGTCAGACGGTCACAAACTTCCCTTTTTTAAGCACCGTCTGAAATAACTAACTGAAACAAACAACTTTTTTTTTTCAAACTTTTCTTTTTTCTTCTTTTTCTTACGTGATTCAGCTCTCTCTTTCATTTTTTTTTTCTTTCTTTCCTTTCACGTCTTTCTTTTTTTTTTTCTTTTTCAATACTTTTTTTCTTTCTTTTCCTCCTTCCTCTATACTTACACCAACTCCAAACAAGAAATACGGGCCAAAATGCAATGGAATATCATACCACAAAAGAACATACTAACTAGCTTGACTAGGCAGGCTTAGTTTGGGATGTAGCTGATGGGTCAAAAAGGCAAATTTGGCTAATGTGGAGCTAAATGGGTGAAAATTATAAGGAAAGGGAAATTTGCAAGCACCTCCCTGCATGTGACACCAACCACAAACCCGAATATGTGCATTTGACAAGAAATTGAATGTCATAAAAGTGCAAAAGAGACGAACATGCTATGCAAGGAGTACTACTCTCAATTCCTAATGATCTGGTCATGAATAACACCAGTTATGGCTCTAATATCTCAGAATTTTTCAAGTAGTTTGCCAATTTATCAGGTCAAGTCTAAACAGTCAGCTATATTTGAACAGAAACTCGTAGACTATGCGTATGACAAAGCTAATAACTATCAAAAGAAGAGCAAGGCTCAAGTAAAATGACAAGTTAAAGTGAAATTTCATCACGGAAATCTACCGTTCCGACTCAATCTATATGCAAAAATAAACGTGAAATTTTTTGAATTTTTCTATTTTCTAATTTTTTTGGATTTTTGATTTTTAATGAAAATAAACAACAATGCAAGCTGAAAAATAAACGTGAATGCAAAAACAAATGCTACAAATGCAAATGCAGACTCAAAAGGATGCAATACCCCTCCCCAAACCAAAACGGACAACGCCCTCGTTGTCCTCCAGCATACACCAGCAGATATATATGGGGGAACGGGAATATACAACCAAAAGGAAATAAAAACAATAAATAAAAAGAGACAAAATAAAAGAGTAAGAAGATACATACAAAATACGAACTTCCCCAAACCAGCCAGAAAACTGGGGAAGTGAGTAGACCAGTAGCTACTCGTCGTCGTCGTCCACATTCTAGCATCACGGATCTCCTCCACCACCCGGTACTCGGGTCTCTCTCTCCTCTCTGCTCCTCAAAGACGAGTTCTCTCCACTTTGCCACCTCTGGGTCCTCGTCCTCCTCCTCCTCGGACACTGGGTACCCCTCAGGTGGGTACCGGAAGAAGGAAGGGTGTGGCCAACCCTCTGGGATCGGTCTGTGTCGCCGCAAGTGGTACTCGTACAGAGGGTACAAGGCAAGAGCCAAGTCCCTCTCCATACGAGCCTGACGCGCTGCAACCTCAAGCAACAAACCGTAAACTGCGCCCCCTTGGTCCAGGACCGCGGGCGCCACAAAGGGAGGAGGTGATACGAAAGTAGCCGGTAAGACCGGCTCAGTCTGTGTCTGGTCAGTGGGAGGTGGAGTAGGAGTGGTAGTAGTAGTGGGAGTAGGGGTCGGATCGGGAGTAGCCGTGGAAGGCTGGGCACTCCCTGAAGGTGTGGACCCCTCTCCAGTCTCAAGTCGCCGCTTCTTGGCGGCGGGTGCATCAAGAGGTGGTCGTGGCTAAAGTGGAAGGTGAAGGTGAGGTAGTGGTGGCATACGGGCGCCCTTTACCACAGTAGGTAAGGGCTCAAGACGGGGGAGACTGTCACAAGGTAAGTCTACAGACAAGGAGCCGTCAATCTTCCAAGTCTGGTAGTCTGGGGTCAGCTAATGCTGAGAAAGCATGGCATCCAGACTCAGTAGCCTCTCTCCATTGAGGTACTGCAGGTCACGAGGCCAAGTGGGGAAAAGGCGACGGGCAAGAATGGTGGCTATGCCACCGCAGGCAATGGTTCCCGTCTCCTTCTTCCCCTGGCTCACAAGGTACTGGGCGGTCAAGAAAGCTATGTTGAAGGTAAAAGGACCCTCACAGTCGATGTCCATGTAACCGCCCAGGATGGAGAGCTCGGTGTTGGTCATGTTGTTCGGCTCCATTCGGCCGAAAATAGTGCTCCCCATCAGTCTAAAGAAACAACGGACATGGGGAAGGTGGACCTGATGGAGCTTTCGCTCCCTAAAAGTGGTCTGGGTGATGAGTAGTATTTTGGTTGCGTTTTACCCTTCATTTATACCTTATTATATGTCGATTTTGTGTGCTTTAAAGGTCTAAATAGCTCATTTTATTATTTAATTTGAAGTAATTAGTTTTATTACATTTATTTCGAATAATTGTTGTATCTCGAGAATTTGGTACTACTCTCATATTTTTGTATTTGTAGGTACCGAGGGAATAAGACGGAGTCAAACAATAATAAAAGAAGATTGAGGTCAACAGCTGACCATTCCTAATCAATTCACGTGGCAAATTTACTGGCATTTTGTTCATCTTCAAAAAGTAGTAGTTGTACTCAAAAATGCATCATGACAATTTCCCCTGCTCTTTTGTTTAATTCAACTCCAAATACCAAAATCAATTCATGAAACCAATTGCTAGATTTGGTACCGTCTGCTACTCTTCGTATTTCATTTCACCATCATCATCATCATCCTTCATTCACCACGACATAAGCATCACCATTTCGCACCATCCGTCATCACCACCACCGCCACCGGAGCAAAGAACACTCCGTTGCAATGCTCGGACCAGCCACCGTACCCATCTCAAAGGCGGCGACAATCAATCAAGCAGCAAAGAAGCAAGGGCTTCCATTTCGTCTCATCACAACAACAGCACCAACGGACCACCAATACTCGATTCGTCAACCTCCGTTCCGTCAGCCACCGTGACTCACCAAACCCGACACCACCACGAGCCCACATCAAGCGCCCGCCGTGGTTACTCCCTGCGACCACCATTGCTCTTCCCGCTTCGCTCCTCCTCGAGTACCGCACCTGATCCGTTCATCGCCATCGGTCGTAAGGGCTTGATTTAGGTTGCATTTTAGTGACTCAATTAATTGGGTTTATCATGTGGATTAGTCGAAGAGGAGAAGAACATAAATTTGGGTTGAACTTGAATGATTCAGATTTGAAGAAAAGAAGGAGCGAAAAGACGTCCTTGCCCCTTCATGTTCATCTATCTGACATTTTAAGTTGAGGGCATTTTAGTCTTTTCTGGTTCATTTGGTCCTCTATATAAAAACCCATCTTTTGTCTGTCAAAGGGGAAACCCTCATAAATTTTGGACGCAGCCTTCTTCATTTGGAGGGGAAAACAGTAGCTTTGGGTAGATTAGTAGTTAGAGAATAAAACACCATTATTTCCTCATATTGTTATCTCATAATTAAATTAGGGTAGAAATTAGTTCAAAGTTTTCATCTTTTGTAATCCTATTTGAAGATCTATGTTCATTTTCCCATTTAATGCAAATTTGGTATTAATTCTTCCCTCTCTTTCTTATTGTTATTGTTATTTTCATTATTATTATTATGTTTTAGTTAGTTTAGTCACTTAAATTAATCAAAGTTTTAGTTTTTATTAATCTTACCATGTTTAGTGTAGTTTATTAGCGATTCTATTAGATTAAAGTTACAATCTTTATTATTAATTATGCTTAATTTTATGTTTAGAATAATTATAAATGTATCTTATGTTAGAAACATGATTAGTGAGTAGTCTTTTACTAGGACTCGGTTTGACCCGACATTAGTAATTCCACTAATTGATTCTCATAAAAGGTTAATTGTTTGGGGAAATTGGTGAGGGTAGTTTAGAGGAATGATTTGGTTTATGGATTGATTTTGGGTAGTGTCAATTTGTAACCCTTGTCCACCAACGAGAGTTGGTTAGGTTGTAAATTGGATACCCGGAAATTGGTCTTATCACCAACCCAGGTTGAGACCGAAAGGGAGAACCAAGGGAGGGTACCTCTAGACTAGCGTTTGAAATCGACCTCCGAGAGGAGGAGTGGGATGACCCGGAATACGATGAGTGCTTAGTGACCTTGACCAATCACTTGACCACCTTGGAAAAATGCATGTTTTTGGGGTAGTTGGGTGTTGAGTTAGGGATTCCGACCTTCGAACCCGAGAGGGGGGTTGGTGGGTAGAGCTAGTGTTCTATTATGAGCCCGAGAGGGAGTTAGTAGGCGAATTAGAGCCATCTCCCCCTTGCTTGTCTATCCGAGTGATTAGCCTTGAGAATCGTGATGTGGAATTACAAATTGTTGTGGGAGAACCGAGTTCTAGGCCCTTTAATCATTTGATTTACAACTTAATCTTTTCTTGCTCATTTTCACTTCTCTTGTTGAATTGTCATTTCTATTACTTGCTTTCTTACTTTAATTGTTTTAGTAGTTATTAATTTAGTTAATTAGTTTAATATCAACCAATTTCTTGATTCACGTAGCTAACTTATAATGTAAGACAAAACTAGTATTCAAACTTGATCTCCCTGTGGTTCGACCTCGACTACCCTTACTAGTTGAGTTAAATTGTTTGATCGGGTACGACGACCTCTACCCCGCTACCAAAATGGCGCCGTTGCCGGGGAGATCAACGGATTGATATTTGTTGAGTCTTAGATTTGTTAGATTACGTATTTGTTACTTGTTACTTGTGATAAGATGGCTAGTTTTCATTTTCCACAATTTGAGCATGAGCCATTTTATTGTTATTTTGATAGGCTTGGTGAATATGTTGGTCAATTTGATAATTGTTTTGAAACATGGGAACTTTGCCTTGTTGTGTATTATGGCATGAATCAAGAGACTTGGACCATAGTGAACTATATGTGTGGTGGGCAATTCATTGATACAAATTATTTGGAGAATTGGGAACTTTTTAGAAGGTTGGCTAATGACACATACCAATGGGATTTGAATACCCCGCCTCCTAAATCTAACCTTGAGATCATGATGGAACAATTCATTGAAACAACAAACCAATACATCGACACTCTTACTCATAGTTCAAGTGATTTGGAAAATTTTGAAAATTTTAAGAGTGATGTCTTGAGTGATAATGATAATGGTTTTGTAGAATCTTGTGAATTTGTTCATAATGATGATGTGATTGTGCCTCTTGATTCTCCCGTCTATAAACATGGTTTGAATGAATCTTCATTGTCTTTCTTAGAAAATGATAACATGTTTAATGGTGATGATTTTGTGGGGTCTTATGTGCTTTCTCATGATGATAATATGTCACCTCTTGATGATTTTAATGTGCTTAATGAGTCTCCTTCTTTGGTCCAAGATGTGGTTGAGCAATTTGACGAGTGTGAGCTTGAGACTATGTTGTTTCACGATAA
Source organism: Silene latifolia (assembly GCF_048544455.1). Lineage (NCBI taxonomy): Eukaryota > Viridiplantae > Streptophyta > Magnoliopsida > Caryophyllales > Caryophyllaceae > Silene > Silene latifolia. Next base: position 76,422,893 of record NC_133531.1, read on the forward strand.
TTATGAGTTGAGTGACCCGAGTGATACACTTGTTATGGATGAGGTTGAGCAATTTGGCATATGTGAGTATGAGAGTATGTCATTTGAGGTAGATCATGAGATGGTGGAGGAGTTGAGTAAAGAGTGTTTTGAGGAGAGTGGTATTTTCAACGAGTCTTGGGAAAAAGAGAGTCTAAACATGTTTGATGATAGTCTTGAGGTGAAGTGGGATGATGATATTGTGGATATTGTTTCTTTCGGAGAACCCACCTTTGAGAGATTTTTCCAAGAACCCTCGGTGTCTATCCTTTTTATTGAGGTTGATTCTCTCATTCCCATTGATTTTCTTCCTCTTGACTTTCTTACCCCATCTTACGAGCTTATGATTGAGGAGTGTGATAATATTTCCGAAAAGGTTGTTGTGGCTCCTTATTTAGCTCTTGAGGGTTGCTTGAATGAGAAATTTGAGTATAAGGAGAAGGATGAAGTGAAGGGCAAGGAGGCTAGTGAAGTCTCCAATGTTGTTGATTGCCCAAGTGGTTTGGAGTTTGATCACCCTCCTCCCACAAGGGAGGACATGTTTTACACCATTGAATTTGAAAGTGAAGTGGAGAATGATCAAACTCTAGATGAAAGGAGGAAGCTTAAAGATGTGAGCTTAAATGATGATGGGAAGGCGATGAGTGGCAGTGCCCATAGATTTTGGGATCCCGGATAGTTTTGGGACCAAGCTTAGGTTTGGCGGTTTCCTTAAAACCGCGCTTCTTGGGAGGCAACCCAAGCTTTTTATGCATTCTTTTTCCTTTTGATAATTTTTTCTAAAAATCCAAAAACATGTTCTTTTCTTTGAAAAAAAAAAATAAAAAAAAATAATTGAAAAACCAAAAACATGCATTTAATTTCAATTCCTCCACACATTTGTTTCTTTTTGAAACACGGCAAATAAATAAGTGTGGGGAGGAAATCTTATATTTCAAAAATCTTCAAAAACATGTATTTCATTTCCGAATTTCCTCCACACATTTATTTCCATTGGAAATTATGAAAATAAATAAGTGTGGGGAGGAAATTCTATTATTTAAAAATACAAAAACATGTCTTTTATTTTTCCTATTTCTTCCCTACATTTCGTTCCAACGAGGACGATGTAAATTTTAAGTGTGGGGAGGAAAATATCCATCTTGTGTATATTGTTTATATTTACTTGTAAATTTGAGAAAATTTCAAAAAATGCATAAAAATATCAAAAATTTCAAAAATTTTTGCATTGTTTATATTATATATATTGCATTTGTCCTAACCATTCTGATAGGCAACACATGAATCATCGGAGAAGACGCTTGGTAAAATTCTTCCAATTCTTTCTCTTTTATCCTTCCTTTTCCTTTTGTATATATTAGCATGGAGGAGGAAGGGATATGTGATGTGGGTGTTCCTTTTGGGAACCGTTTTGGATATGATTGTGTTGTTGGTGTGTTGTTAGGACTAGAACTTGTATGCATTTAGATTAGACATGAATATATGTGTTCACTCTTGCATTCACGTAGATTGTTCATATATGTGTAGTTTGCATCCATGCACGTTGCATCTTGTTTGTAAATATTTGCATAGGGAGTCTTAATGTGGAGGGCATATGTTGCCAATGATGATAATTTGTTTTGCCCGTGTCATTTCCCTCTTGATAGCTCGTGCCTTTTGATGACACATATTAGGGTTTTTGCTTGCAGAAACCCGGAAGTCTAGCTTAACAACCAAGTTGCGACCACCTTGTGAGACCGTATTAGGCCCGAGACTTGACCTAGGTCCGATATAGCTACTAAAATGTGAGGATAGAGCCTCCTTATGGCCGGTCCATCAAACCGGTCCCATTTAGGTCATGAGAGTAGTTCTCCTTACGTGGTATGTCATGTCAAAACGCATAAGTATGGTGCTCATTCCTTACCGTAGAAGTGTCGATGTACATGTTGAGACAATTTTGTTCAAATAAAATAGCCTCTCATAGCCAAATAAGCTTATTTTTCACCCATTTGATCATCTTTCCCTTTTGTTTACCCAATTTGTGCCTAAGCCTTGTCATTTCAATTGCTAATAAAACAACTACATTCCATAAACATCTCACCTTGTTGAGTAGTTGTCTTTGTAGTTGTTTGGAGGAGTATATAATTGGGTAGGAAATTTGATTCTTATTGAGGTGAACGGTCCTAAATATCATAAAAGTGAAATGAAGCTTGATGGTTGATCAATTTTTGCACTATTAGGAGGGTTACAAGTGAATGAAAAAAAAAAAAATGAAGAAGAAAAAAAAAATAGAAAAACGAGAAAAAAATGAAATGAAAAAGAAAAAAAAAAGGGAATGTATATTTTTGTGTTTAATGAAGGGTTGGTAATTTGCAAATTGAGTTTGTTTTGAAGAAGTATTGAATGATTTTTGGAGATGGCAATCTTGCCATATTGTGTGGAGGAATTCATTTGCATTGGTTGAGTTTAGTGAATTGGTTAGATGTGGCGACTACTCGATCTTTAGCCTCACATTTCCTAAAAACGGTGCTTGCACCAACCCCTTTTCACCGAACCCAAGCCCCATTACAACCCGGTTGTCTCTCTTGTATGTGCATCATTTGACATTTCTCTTGCGGAAATTGGATATAGTACCATATTAGATTGCGGGCATGCTTCGCAAGTCGAGTTAGGAGAGTGATTTTGGTTACTTTTTGTCACAAAAATCACCCCGTTCTTTCATTTGAGTGACTAGTGAAATCCGTGAGAGTCGGTCTTTGGTCTCCTTTTGGTCAAAGGCTTGATATTATGTCGAATCTTGTGTGGGTCGTGTCAATCATATCTTGGGAGTATAGCTACGTACTTCCCCTTTCCCGCCTAGAATTTGTTTCTTAGGCACCCCGTGTTGTCAATATTGGTTACTTGAGCTAGAATTAGGGAATTGACACCTTGGTAAGACCCGGAGATGGCATCCTCCACTAATGACTCCATGTGTTCGGTTTTTGAAAGCAAAACGGCCGCTTAGATGAGGAAAGCGGCTTGATTTTTTGTAGATGCATCTTATTCGTTGACTTGTGCTTAAATGATAGATGTGTCAAAATTTTCTGCAAGCCCCCACTTGCCTTGCGTCGGAATACATACCTCATTGTATTTCAATGTGAGTTGAAGGGACGGAGAAGGCCCGTTAATTGCCTTTCATCGGATATTATTAGTTTAGGTAGTCCTTTTATATTACGGGTCTTAGTTTAATTAATGAGCTTACTCGAGGACGAGTAAGGTTTAAGTGTGGGGAGATTTGATGAGTAGTATTTTGGTTGCGTTTTACCCTTCATTTATACCTTATTATATGTCGATTTTGTGTGCTTTAAAGGTCTAAATAGCTCATTTTATTATTTAATTTGAAGTAATTAGTTTTATTACATTTATTTCGAATAATTGTTGTATCTCGAGAATTTGGTACTACTCTCATATTTTTGTATTTGTAGGTACCGAGGGAATAAGACGGAGTCAAACAATAATAAAAGAAGATTGAGGTCAACAGCTGACCATTCCTAATCAATTCACGTGGCAAATTTACTGGCATTTTGTTCATCTTCAAAAAGTAGTAGTTGTACTCAAAAATGCATCATGACAATTTCCCCTGCTCTTTTGTTTAATTCAACTCCAAATACCAAAATCAATTCATGAAACCAATTGCTAGATTTGGTACCGTCTGCTACTCTTCGTATTTCATTTCACCATCATCATCATCATCCTTCATTCACCACGACATAAGCATCACCATTTCGCACCATCCGTCATCACCACCACCGCCACCGAGCAAGAACACTCCGTTGCAATGCTCGGACCAGCCACCGTACCCATCTCAAAGCAGCAGACAATCAACAGCAGCAGCAAGGGCTTCCATTTCGTCTCATCACAACAACAGCACCAACGGACCACCAATACTCGATTCGTCAACCTCCGTTCCGTCAGCCACCGTGACTCACCAAACCCGACACCACCACGAGCCCACATCAAGCAGCCGCCGTGGTTACTCCCCTCGCGACCACCATTGCTCTTCCCTCGCTTCGTCCTCGAGTACCGCACTCGATCCGTTCATCGCCATCGGTCGTAAGGGCTTGATTTTGGTTGCATTTTAGTGACTCAATTAATTGGGTTTATCATGTGGATTAGTCGAAGAGGAGAAGAACATAAATTTGGGTTAAACTTGAATGATTCAGATTTGAAGAAAAGAAGGAGCGAAAAGACGTCCTTGCCCCTTCATGTTCATCTATCTGACATTTTAAGTTGAGGGCATTTTAGTCTTTTCTGGTTTATTTGGTCCTCTATATAAAAACCCATCTTTTGTCTGTCAAAGGGGAAACCCTCATAAATTTTGGACGCAGCCTTCTTCATTTGGAGGGGAAAACAGTAGCTTTGGGTAGAGTAGTAGTTAGAGAATAAAACACCATTATTTCCTCATATTGTTATCTCATAATTAAATTAGGGTAGAAATTAGTTCAAAGTTTTCATCTTTTGTAATCCTATTTGAAGATCTATGTTCATTTTCCCATTTAATGCAAATTTGGTATTAATTCTTCCCTCTCTTTCTTATTGTTATTGTTATTTTCATTATTATTATTATGTTTTAGTTAATTTAGTCACTTAAATTAATCAAAGTTTTAGTTTTTATTAATCTTACCATGTTTAGTGTAGTTTATTAGCGATTCTATTAGATTAAAGTTACAATCTTTATTATTAATTATGCTTAATTTTATGTTTAGAATAATTATAAATGTATCTTATGTTAGAAACATGATTAGTGAGTAGTCTTTTACTAGGACTCGGTTTGACCCGACATTAGTAATTCCACTAATTGATTCTCATAAAAGGTTAATTGTTTGGGGAAATTGGTGAGGGTAGTTTAGAGGAATGATTTGGTTTATGGATTGATTTTGGGTAGTGTCAATTTGTAACCCTTGTCCACCAACGAGAGTTGGTTAGGTTGTAAATTGGATACCCTAAATTGGTCTTATCACCAACCCAGGTTGAGACCGAAAGGGAGAACCAAAGGAGGGTACCTCTAGACTAGCGTTTGAAATCGACCTCCGAGAGGAGGAGTGGGATGACCCGGAATACGATGAGTGCTTAGTGACCTTGACCAATCACTTGACCACCTTGGAAAAATGCATGTTTTTGGGGTAGTTGGGTGTTGAGTTAGGGATTCCGACCTTCGAACCCGAGAGGGGGGTTGGTGGGTAGAGCTAGTGTTCTATTATGAGCCCGAGAGGGAGTTAGTAGGCGAATTAGAGCCATCTCCCCCTTGCTTGTCTATCCGAGTGATTAGCCTTGAGAATCGTGATGTGGAATTACAAATTGTTGTGGGAGAACCGAGTTCTAGGCCCTTTAATCATTTGATTTACAACTTAATCTTTTCTTGCTCATTTTCACTTCTCTTGTTGAATTGTCATTTCTATTACTTGCTTTCTTACTTTAATTGTTTTAGTAGTTATTAATTTAGTTAATTAGTTTAATATCAACCAATTTCTTGATTCACGTAGCTAACTTATAATGTAAGACAAAACTAGTATTCAAACTTGATCTCCCTGTGGTTCGACCTCGACTACCCTACTACATTAGTTGAGTTATTTGTTTGATTTGGGGAGTGCGACAAACCCGCTTATCACTGGGCCAGACACCGCCAAAGCTGACGGTAGACCTTCCTCGGGGCAGCAGTCACGCCCGTGGAGGTGAGGTCAAGTAACCTACCAAACTCCCCTAAGGTCCTCTAAAAAGTCCGGTTAAACAACCGGAAAGACACTGAAAGACTATCGGGGTCAGCCTCGTGTGCCCCGGGGGAGAAGGTAAAAGAGCACAGAAACTCAAGGCTCAGCTCTTAAAAGGTACGGCCCCTCATAGTGATAAGTCCGGCCATCCCCGTCACCCGTAGTAAAGTACAGACCGACTCGTAAATGCCGAGTCTCGTAAGCGCCGATTCCTCTAGAAATCGGGAAGGAACATGTACGCAGCCTAGCAGGTTATAAAATTTCTTGCGATGTAAAGCGTTAACAAAATGTACCTGCGGATAGTCTGGGTGAGGGTCGAGGGAGTCGTCTCCTCGAACCGTGACCATGCCAGAAGTAGAAGCGGCAGCAGCTGAAGTAGAAGCAGCAGAAGGAGAGGTGACTGGGGCTGGCATAGAACGAGACTGTCTACGACCCCAGACTCTGGAACCCGAAGTAGTAGCCGTCCAGAGACGGTGTGTGGGACCAGGGCTGCTCTAAAAGCAGCTGCGACTGCTGGCGAGTCCGCCACAGGTGTAAAAGTAGAGGCTGGTGCAGAGGTAGTGGCTGCTGTGGTCACCACTGAAGAAGAACTAGGAGCAGTGCTAGCTATGGTGGTGACCGTAGAGGAAGTGGCAGCCTGAACTGAGCTAGCAGCTGAGCTAGCTGGAGCGAAAACTGTCCCTGCAGCTGAAACTAGAAACACTAGGGCAGTGGTGACTAAGGCGGAGGCAGTGGCAAAAGCAGGGGCCACTGTCTCACTCAAAGACGGACTAGAGGTGGAGCTGGTAGAAGGGAGAGAACTAGACTCCATCCTGTAACAAGGGTAGGGGGCATGATAAGAAAAATAGTGGCTAACAGAGGCTAAAACAGCAGTAAATCAGCATGTTAAACCAGAAAAACTCCCCTGCCAGTCAAAAATTTTCGACCTACAGCACATAAATCCCAACAATTCCTCAAACAAGTTTGAATAGCAGCATGTGAATGGCGATAAGGGGGCATAACAGTCAACAACAACAACATATGAGTGTCAACTGAGGTTAAGTAAGACAAAGTAGCATGTGAACCCGTCTGACAGTCGAAAATTCGACTGAGGCAGCCCTAATCGCGAAAATTCTCGCAATAATCGAATGGAGGCATGTTAAGCATGTTAAACATTCTACACTCGGCAGCAATATCGCAACAATGAAGCTACATAGACAAATGACAGCAGCAATAGTCCGTCTGACAGTCGAAGTTTTCGACTGTCCTGAACCAAATTGCGAAAATCGTGTAAAATTTCGAATTAAACATGCAACAACAGCGAGGAATGGGGATTGATCATCAAGTAAGACAAAGAAAGGGCAGCAAAGACAATTAAAGTCGAATAATCGACCAACAATGGATATTCAAACCCTAAATTCAATTTTTACCTCATAAAATTCCAAATAATCGAAATTGAAATGCAAAGAAGGTGTAAAAATCACTTACTTGATGATAGGAATCCTACAAACGCAATTAATCTTCAAATAAACAAGCAAGATAAGGCGATTTTCGATCGAAAAAATCGCAAACCCTAAAACCCTTTTAAAACCTAGAAAACGAACACAATCAAAGGGGAAATCAAGGGGTTTTGAAAGATTAATTAGCAAACAACAACTTGTAGGAGGCGGATTTGGTTTTTGAGCAAGAAAAATGGGGATTTGGGGGAGTTTTGGGTCGCAATTAGGGGTAGGTTAGACGAAAATTGGGGATAAAATGAAATTAGGAACAAAAGAATAGAGTTTAAGGTGAAAACACCCTGCGTCCTGTTCATTTCACTCGATCGAGTGGTTTTAAACCACTCGATCGAACACTTGGATGCTTCAGCTGCTCGATCGAGTAATCCCCTTTATTGCTTTACTCGATCGACTGGATTGACCATATTTTCACTCGATCGAGTACAAAAAGTACTTGATCGAGCTCTTTTCTCGCGTAAGCTCTTTAATTTCATCATTTCTTCCTTGGAATGCGTAAAACTTCCCCAAACCTGCATAAAAACACGTGCAAAAATTTCCCAAAATACCAAATACGCATAAGAACAGTCTATAGTCTTAAATCTACGCTAAAAACTGTCTAAAACTAATTGTCCTAATTAAAAGCAATAAAACAAATTCAACGGAAACTTCAAAAATTATCTATTACAAAGTGTTACACGGGGCATTTCCCCGCTCAATTTCCAATGCAATTCAAAAACCCCTTGAGGGCTCCCCGATCGAGGACGTCATCTCAAAGAATATTGACTGTCCTCTTCAACTTCCATGAGCATGAATTTGAATCATTTAAAACGGCGGGAGGGGAATAGTTCGCATCCACATAAGCGCGAACTTTCCTCGTCCTTACTCCTTTATCACCAGCTGTAGCGTTATCATCTCCAATCTGATCGACTTTAATTGCACCATTTCCTTTGACAACTCCTTCATTGCTTTCATCTGTACCTGCAGCAAGGAAAACAGACGAACTTTCTTCCTTTTCGCTCTCAGTCTGAGGCGGAGAGGTAACAATAGCAGCACGATTCTCCTAATTTTCATCTGGAGTGTCAATAATAGGATCAATAGAAGAGAGAGCATTGCAAGGCTGGGCTTGCATGGGAGCTCTCCGGAACTTAGACTGATGAAAAATCAGCTCCTCGTCCCCTACCTGAAAAGTCAAAGTCTTCTCCCCGACGTCTATAACTGCACGGGCAGTAGACAAAAATGGTCTCCCTAAAATGATAGGGTGTGTGCATCTTCGAGGATGTCTAAGACAACAAAATCAACGGGAATAAAGAACTTCCCGATCTGAACAGGTACGTCTTCTACTACACCTAATGGCCGTGATAAACTACGGTCGGCCATCTGGACAGTCATGTTGGTGCAACTCAGCTTTGTCAAACCAAATCTCTTAGCCAGAGATAACGGTAAGACACCCACGCTAGCGCCTAAATCGCATAACGCATTATCAATCAAATAGCTACCGATATGACACGGAATTGAAAAACTACCCGGGTCTGACTGCTTAGGAGGTAACTTATTTTGAAATAGGGCTGACCCCACCTCAGTTAAAGCTACGGTCTCATTATCACTAATAGTACTCTTACGCGATAAAATTTCTTTCATAAACTTAAGATAAGAGGGTACCTTTGTCAACAATTCAGTGAACGGCACAGTGACTTCCAAGCTTTTCAGAAGTTCGACAAATTTGCCGAATTGTTGATTGGCCTTTGTATTCTGCAGACGCCTCGGGAAGGGAACCGTGATAGGTATCTCAAGTCCCTTGTTTCTCGCTTCCAATGTATCTTCCGGTGCAAGTTCTGTATCCTTTGGACGCTTCTTACCTCTCGAACGAGGTCTTTCCGGTGATTCCTCGCTTAATCGAGCACTAGCAGGCTCTCGAACAAGCTTCCCGTCATCAAAACTACTCGATCGACCAACATACCCATTCGATCGAGTAGAATCTTCGTCAAAGTCACTCGATCGAGTGATATTTTCACTCGATCGAGCAATTCCATTTTCTGCTTCACTCGATCGAGTAGATAAACTACTCGATCGACCAGTCTGCTCTTCCTGTTCACTCGATTGAGTGGAAAAACCACTCGATCGAGCACTTTCGTCTCCAGTTCTGCTCGATCGACCACCCGTAATCAGTCGATCGAACACTTGCTTTCTTTGTGAGCTTATTTTCTTCGACTGAACACTTGTTCACCATCGCTTTTAGCCTTCCTCGGTCCGATTTCAACACTTCCGGTCCCTCATAAGAAAGACCGCTTCTCAAATTTATCAGATTTACCGTCTCATGTGGATTCTTCTCATTTTGAGTCGGTAAATGACCATGCTTTCTCGAGGATTGATTCGCGGCTAGTTGGGCAACTTGAGTTTCAAGTGCCTTAATGGACGCATCTTTCTGTTGATCACTCAGCTGAAACTACTTTGTAATGGATTGCAACATAGACTTTATCTCACTTATTTCACTCACCCCACCGGAAGATGATGCACCTTGATTAGAAGGAGTGAAAGAAGGAGGCTTCTGGAAGCCTTGTTGATTCTTGTGTGGAGGGACATACGGCTGCTGCTGGTGCGGAGGAGGAGTAGGATTGAGCACATTTTGACTACTCCACCTCAAATTGGGATGGATGTTCGGCTCGTAGTAAGTGTTGTTCTGCCTGTAATGTTGAAAGGCAGCACAAGACTCATAAGAATTTGGACAATTATCTGAAACATATCCCTCTCCTCCACATCTCTTACAGACGAAAGGACCGTCTGAAACAACATTTACATGGTAGATTCCTCCTTTCGAGGCTCCTCCCAACTCATACTTTTCGAATCTCGCCGTGAGAGCCTCTAATGCAGCTACAGAAGGAGATTCAGCACTCCTCCTTTGATTCCCTCTGGAATTCCCATACTCAGCTTTATGGGTGGCTAAGTCCTCAATTATCTTCCACCCCTTAGTCTCTCCCATATTCTCAAAGAAATCGGCCACTAGTCGCAAAGATCCAAGATAGCCCTCGATCGTCATACATGACCCATTGTAGAACTGATTGCATATACTCCATTTTTCGAACCCATGGTGCGGAATGGTTCGCACCAACTTCTTGAAACGGACCCATGCCTCATGAAATTTCTCATCAGGGCCCTGCTTAAAGCTCGTGATCTGAGCTCTAATGGCATTAGTCTTCGAGGCAGAGAAATATTTCTTGTAAAATGCTAAAGCCAGCGAATTCCAGTCAGTTATCCCAAGAGCAGCTCGGTCCAGATCCCTATACCACTCCCTTGCAGCATCGCGGAGTGAGAAAATAAACATGGTTTCTTTTATCTGATCCGGGGTCACGCCAGTTGATGGGGGTATGGAACAGCAATAATCAATGAAAGTCTCCATATGCTTGGCTGCATCTTCATTTGCAGCTCCCCCGAATTGGTTTCTCTCAACCAAATTGATATAGGATGGCTTCGGCTCGAATTTTCTTGCATCCCCTGGTAATGCAAATCCCTTATAGAGATTCACAGCTGTCGGCTCAGAGTGACTGGCAATAGTTGCTTCTTCGGCCATTTCTAGAAAGTCCGGAAAAGTGACGGTCTCAGCTGATGAATTAGAAATAGGAGATGAAGGTGGATCCTCCTCAAACAGAGCATTCTCGTAGTAACTAGACAGAGTACTCAGCTCTTCCTCTGTCGGCAATATCCTAGATGATCGCCTCAACTCACGCAAAGTCTTCTCAATCTCAGGATTGATCGGTAGTAGTTCACCACCCTGTGACCTGCGCATAAGAAGAAACTACAACTAGAATATAAGAAAAGTTTAAGGAACGGATGCCCCTTAAACTAAAAGAAAGACTAAAAATAAAACAACTAATAATTTAAACAATTGCCTCCCCGGCAACGGCGCCAAAATTTGACAAAATTGCTCATCGTGTACTATCAAAAATAAAACCTAACGGTCTCAACTAGAATGTAGTAGAGGCAAAAAGTATCGAATCCACAGGGAGGCGGTGCAATTATCAGTTGCCTAATTCTAATCTTAAGGTAACAAATGGGGGTTGTTTGAATTGGTTGCTAAACTACGAGATTTAAAAGAAAGAGAAATAAGCCAAGAGCAATAAAATAAGATTAAACTATCAAGAGACAAGGGACATGTCGGGAATTCGGTTCACTACGGTAGTCCAGTGACCTTAGCTGTAAATGACTCAGACGAATTAATGTAAGACGGATGTTGAAAGGTCCTTTCGGTCCACTTTCTATCCTAAAATACCACTAACTTAACTTTCATTCTCGTCAGGGTAGTCTACTGTTCATAGCAGGCCTATTTAGTCCAATCTTTCGATCTAGGATTAATTTTAGCCAGATTAAAGGTTAACTTAGAAGTGTGCACTCAACTAAGTCGATTAAATACAATTAAATTGCTATGGTGACAGAGCCTTGTAATCAATTCGTCTAATTCATTTACTACCTCGCCACTTTCCTACCGCAGATCCCCTAATCCCAACATGAAAAGGAGTTTAGCTACTCATATCGCTAATTAAACTAACAGCAGATAGATTTCCAGCAGTAAACATAATGAAATAACCAATAGATTGCATAAAGAGAAATTAGGGCAAAGGAATAAATGTAACGGAACAAGGGATTAAAGCAAACAAAAGATTAATTATTAATAAAGGAAGAGAAAGAATTACAATCGATGCGAATCCGGCGTAAAGAACACAAATTCCAAGCGAAAGCAATCCCGAAATAAAGTTACAGTAGAGAAGAATGAAGTACGCAGTAAAAGTTTTATATGAACTAAGTAGTGAGTAAAACTGATGCTAATAACCTAACTAATGTAGGTTTAAATAGGAAAAAAAATAAGTTTTTGCGGAATTAACATAACACGGGCTGTTTAAAGCCCATAGATAGCGAAACCACTCGATCGAGTGGATTAAAACCACTCGATCGAGCAACCACATCAGCAAATCTACTCAATCGAGTAGAAAGTTACTCGATCGAGTAACTGGCCTTTCTGCAAGATTAGGATCGAGTGGGAAACCACTCGATCGACCAATCTGGGACGTAGAAACCACTCGATCGAGTGGTAAAACTGCTCGATCGTGTACTTCGTCTTCATTTCAGCTCAAGTCCTCGCCTAAATGCCTCGTAATGCGTGCCACGACACTTCCAAACGCAGTATCTCACTCTGGAAAATCCTGTCTCCTCTAAATGCATGCAAAAAGGACGAAAAAGGGTACGATTCCACTACTTTCGCGTTCATTTCTACAAAATGGACAAAACGAACCAAAGTAGCCAATTCGGGGCAAAATACCATAGAAACAGTATAAAAATGCATAGAAATACGTGCTGAAATAGGCTAAAAAGACTATACATTAGGCACGTATCACTCACATCGAAAGATTAACATAAGGCGGGATGAACCTATGATTATAAATAAGAGTCATCCTCGAAACTTAGAAATCATGTTATATGTCGCACCTTGAAAAATAATGTAGGTGTGGTGAATATACTACATATAAATAGTAGAATTGTCCCACACCGGAAGATTACCATAAATTGGGTATTCTTATGATTATAAATAAGAGTTATTCTTGGAATTTAAGAAACAACCCAAAATCTTTTGAATCTTTTGTGTATTTTGAAAGAGAGATCTTACGATAACATACAAATTAAGAGTTTGTATTATATCTCCACAATAGTGAAATTTATCTCGCATAATCAAGAAAGAGCGATAAAATGGTCAATATTATCGAAATCTTTTACTTTTTTTTATAATGATATGGTTAATTAAATTTTTTATTTGAAAAGAGAGAAATATTCGTACTAATAAAACATTACTCGGTATATATGATTTATATGATGACATAATTTAAAATTATCAATAAAGTAATTCAATGTTAAATATCAACAAAGTGTTTTTTAACATATTTATCTCATGTATTTATTTATCTTTCATTTTTTTTTGAAAGAGATAATTTGATCAAATGTAAACAAAATGATTAGATATAGGATGTAAACATTAAAGCTTTATTACTTTTTTTTTTCAATTATAATTATAACTAAGTCAATTACCCGTTGCAACGCACGGATTTTCAACCTAGTTTTATAATAAAGCTCAATTACATTGAATAAGTTGTATATACAAGCAGTTGTATAATACATTAACCGAGTAAAATTCCATTTTAAAATCAATTGACCCTAAATAGAGGAACTTCTTATTAAGTTAATACTCCGTATTTCTCTAATCACAAATATCGGAGACCTTTCGCAGCATAATAAGCATAAAACATGAAGATGCCCGCTGCGGCAGATATATTGTCTCATCTGCAGCTCCCTCCAGGCTCCAATCCCCAATAAATGCTCCGCAGTCCGCATAATTTTGTGGGAGAATTATTCTTTTTAATTAGTGAATCCTCTATTTAATACACCTACCGTAGCTCTATGAGTAAATGGTGGCGAAATTCCGGGATTCCTTAGCCGCCGCAATCTTGAGCTAAAGATTTTTTACGTTACATTACCTATTTTAAAAAAATAAATAAAAACAAGATGAGCCAAAGATTTGTTACGCTACCGCTAAAAATAGTTTATAAAATCTCTTTTACTACTAAGAAAATAAAAATTCTCTTATTATAAAATATTATTATATGAATGTCCATATCTTGAAATATTCTAAAATATATTGTCTTATGGAAACTCTGTTGTAACACCCCATTTATTCAGGAGTCTTTAGCTAGAGCCTAGACATCTCAAGTAAATGAGAGCGTTACCATCTCAACCGAGGTAGTGAATAACAAAGTACAACAAACGAAATTACTTTAAATTAAAACTTTAGTGAATACATGTTTATTACAATTTAACTAACTAAAACTTAATATAAAATAATTAGAACTCGCAGCGGAAACAAATAAAGTGATATAATTATTCTATGTGATCTAGACTTCAACTACGGTCCAAGTCGAGCTCTCATCCCAATGCTCCCGAGTCAGCTAATCTTTAGTATCTGTCAAATCTGCTCCCCATAAAACGGTTCATCGCAGGTGTTCACGAATACACAGTCAACCGCGAGGTTGAGTAGGAATAAATACTAACAACAAAAACATACGATAACAATCCAATTTCCTTTTACATTGCACAACTCCCTGACAACGTGCTCCTTTATTTGACTTAGCACACCTCCCTTAACAACGTGCTCACTTTACTTTGGTACCCCTCCCTTAACAACGTACTGCCTATATGTAATAGTACCCCTCCCTCACAATGTACATACTACCATCACCCCAGTGTACAAACTCCCTCAACAACGTACAACTGACTGTCGCACAGCTTTTCACAATAATCACTTTCTCAATCAACGATAACAATTCAATTCACCTCATCAATATTATCAACACAAATCAATATAACTCACCCTTCTAACAATTACGATATTATCAACCAACATATACAATATGAATCTCCCTTCCAACAATTACGATTATATCAACCAACACAATTCACATACGATCAATGCACTTTAATATAAGCCATCCAATAAACCAAATATTATCGAGTAAGAGTTGAGTACGATTTATACCTATCTGACAAGAAATTCCAATTACGCAGCTCAAGCAATCCAATAAATAAAGCAATCCGATCCGATTATAATTCTTCACAACCGTCACCTAATAAAAATATTATAATTCAATTATTTACTTGTTATTATCATTTATTATATTAATTATTCAATTATAATTTAATTATATTAATTATCCCGTTTAAATTATTATTACGTAAAAACCGGTTTATTAAAGTCAAGACCCGATTACTTATTAATACCCGAGTTAACCCGTGTTAAAACTAAATAAACCAAAAACCCAAATCCCATGAATCCCCGTGAAAACCCACAACACAAATCCCGTCGAAACCGTGTTCAACACCCCCACCAAAACCTGTCCTTCACGACTTCCCTAACCACCATCAGCCCCGACCAATCCTGCCACCTCCTAGCCCACACCACGATGAACACCAGCGACCAAAACCACCAGCCAAACCGCCATCATGTGGATGCGGGCCCACGGGGTTCGCTCGGGAAAACAAGCTTTTGCATTTGTGGAGTCGCCACCAATTTATTGTGGAAAATTGGAAACCGTTCGAATACTTCGCGTCATGTCAAAACACAAAGTAGTGACATGAACACCAAGAACTCGTTACCCTTAGCATTCTATGTCTAGAATGACTCTCGTGGATGCCAATGAACACGGATGTTCACAGAGATCTGGAGTAAGGAGTGATGGTACGTATTAGGAAGCTCTTTTGATCCACCTAATCCCGCCCGCCTCGATAGCGGCCTCTACTAATGATTTGGGAAGTTATCTATACTCGATATGTTGAAGGTTATATGCATGCAATGCAACATCCATTAGATTAATCCTAGCATGTGAGAATTAACTAAGTCGGTTAACATGTAATTTAACATGCATTAATATCGAGGTAGAAATTTAGGTTAATTGCATGTGAGAGCATACAAACAATAAATAATAAAGAATAGAAAAAATACAGTAAAGAAAATTACAATAATTACATCGGGTCAATCGATTTACGTCGAAAATACACTTAAAACGGATGATTTGAGAAAAGAGAAAATAAATAAACGAACAGATTATTAGGTGATAATACGGGTAATAGTTAATTAATACGTAAACTAATAACCAGGTCAAAGCAACAACGGAAGTTCAGAGGCAGAACTCAACCCGGAACAGGCGCAACAGAGCTGCGTCCTTTGGAAGAGGCGCAGTGCTCACTGCGTCTGTTCCTGAGGTGAATTCTAGCTGTGAAGCCGGAATTGCATATTGTTAATATTCATTGGTAATTTAATGCTCGATTAATAATATTTGACTCGGATTGAAGTGGTTTAATAAATTATTTACATGCAAATTAGTCATAAAAACAATAAAAGACGGTCTCAAATTAATTATAACAAATTAAATGCTAATTACAAGGTTAATTACAAATAAACAAACTAAATAGGTTATTAACGACGAGCTAATGATGACAATGACGATAACAGATGAAAATATACCAAAGGTCGAATTCCAGAGACGTGATATTGATGAATCGAATCTCTAAAACCCGGATTTGATTTAATGACGAAAACCCGCAAATATTAATTATTAGGGATTTAAGTCGGGAATTAAAAGATGATAAATTATTATGAATTATGTGCTAAAGTTATCATGTCAATGAAACAAGAACGAGCAAAGATGAATAAAAAATAAATAGACGAATTTAACAAAAGACGAAGGAAGAAGAAGGAAAGCAGGAACTGCGGAAGCCTCAGGAAGAGGCGCAGCAGGTGCTGCGTCCCTTCGAAGAGGCGCAGCAGTTGCTGCGTTCCTTCTCGACATCTGTCTCCCGCTAAACCGTAAAAAGAGTTTGAATAAAGGTTTTATAAATCGGTTTTGAATATATTTTCGACGTAAACCTTACAATAATGATTACAAAAATAAAGTACAATAATAAAACATGGGATTTACACCCTCAGACTTACATGTTTGACGAAACGAGATTGACTAAGTTAGCGTTTAGTGATGCTCGACTCGAATGTACGATGAAAGTGCCCTCTAAGAGGAAATTAAACAAAGTTGATTAAGTTAATTGATGTGGAGTTGGTCAAATTGGTCGGTCATGCAAAACGAGGCTGGTACTCAAAAGGATCCGAGCTTATGTGGTCGAAAGTTCAAGCACGTAGACGCCAAAAAGCAAGAGCGTGGTCTTAGAATGCAAAGGGAGAAGAGAAGGGCAGACACTCGCCTGAGAAATATGAGGAATGAAGGTCCCTATTTATATTAATCACACGAAGGAATTAGGGTTTCGGTAAAACTTTGGAAGTAAATCTCGAAAAGATCTTAAAATACGCAGAAAGGAGCTGGGGAAGAGGCGCAACAACCACTGCGTCTCTTAGAAGAGGCGCAGCACCTGCTGCGTCCTTTCCCCAAGGGTTTCCTCTTGCGGAAGAAAGATTTTCCGCGTTTCTATTATGGAATTGCGGTTGATCTTAATTTCCTTATTATATAAAATATAATTTTGGGATATAATTTTACAAAAGATTAAAAGATTGAAAATATGGAATAGAAATAACCGGAACATTCCATAATATTTTGACTCGGCATTTTAAACGGTTATTAGAAAATGAAGACGGTTTTTGACCTGGACTCCAAATATACTCTAATTACTGTCAAAACGACCGTAACGGCGCGTAGATAAAGACCAAGGGGTAGACGCAAGTATTTGAGCTATCAGTTGACGATAAACTTACGAACTGTCATAAATCGTTCCGTGTACCAAACATGCGGCCCAATCATCACCGGGTGGCTTGTGGGAGGTGCAGAAATGAGGTATCTACAGAGCCCCCACTGATGCGTGTCCTAAATATGATGTTTACACCCTATTTTACACGTATTTCAGAGCTCAAATGTGTAGTTTATTCTACTATTTTCCCTATTTCCGTCTACTTTCGTGTTTTTGTATAAAATTGCAGAAATGTGAAGAATCCAGCAGAAATCGAGCCGAATCCGTCCCTAAGTACTTAGCATTGCATTTGACATGGAGTAAAGACTCGGGAAGCGAACTTGGTGCGTATTTCAAGGCCTGAAAGATATATTTGCGAGAGTTTTAGAAGCGGATTACCAGCTACAGTGGTCTATAGACTGGCCTACATGGTCCATAGACTGTCAGAATGCTTCTCGACATTGCAGCCTTATTCAAATGGCTATATCTCGAGTTCTAGACCTGATAATCGAGTGATTCCTATGGGAGGTGAAAGCTTATCCTCTTAGCTTTTCAACTCCGCATAGAACGCCTGATTTGACCAAATAACGAAGAAATGGCAGCTGTTTTAAGATCGGTGCGCGTTGTAGGAATTGTCAGAATGCACTACTGTACAGCGCATGTGGTCGATCGACTGGTTCCAGTGGTCGTTCGACCACCCCACGACCTGATGCGCAATTTAAAAGACGAGAGACCGAAGCCTAATTGTAATTAGGTTTAGGAATAGGTTACGTTATTTTCCTATATAACATGACTTTACCTGCTGCTTGACAGATCTATCATTCATTAGCTTAGTTTAATTCAGTTCCTATCATACATTCATTATTCGTAGTTTAGAATTCTCATTAACGTTCGTACCTTATTTGCTTTCGGATTCATCTTGTTCCTTTACATAGGTAATTCTAATCTTTAATTTCAGTACTGTTTTAATCGTTTCGTAGTATTAATTCTTGCTAGATAGAATCCCAAAGCCCTATTTATAGTTTTTCTGCGAGTTTATTCATTCAATATTTCAATTATGCAATTCTCTATGCTTATTATCAAATTAGTTTTCGTTATTAATTCCATTATGTCTAGCTAAATACCCTTTGCTAAGATGTAGGGGATCTATGGCGTAGATGGCATTAGAATAGGTGACCCCGCATTAGGGCTTGGTCGATCGATCGCTTAACTAGTCGGTCCGATCGAAGCTAGTCGTCGATCGACCGGTAGCTGGTCGATCGACTGACTTTGTGTCTGATTAGCACCGTATAATTCGTTAAGTGCAATATTTAACAATGAGACCGAGAGGAGACTTGTTAGATGCTTAGTTTTGACCAACCCGTAGATCTAGAGATAGGGAAGGGCATTAATTAACGAATTAATACGACTAAATTGCTGAGATTGAGAGATAATGTAATTTAGGCTTTAGGAATCACTAATCAGGGCGAGAGCTAGCATTAGTGAGACTTAGGGACTGGTAGCATAGGCCGAAAGGAGCTACTAGTTAACTTGGACCGAGAGGACTTATTTTACCCATCCTACACGACTTTATTTCGGACTTACCTAGGATTATGTGCCATCGCAGCTATAGTGAACCGACCGTCTTAGCATTTCTTTTATCATTGTTTACATCTTTTGCAACTTTTATTTATTTATTTAGTTAGTTTTTGTTATTAGTTTTAGAATTAATTCACATCAAAACCCCCCTCATTGTTACCGTTAGACTAGAATTAATAACAACTATTATCTCCCTACCTCCCTGCGGATCGACCCTTACTACCGCTTGCTAGTAGTAGTTTGGTTTTATAAATATTATTTTTGATACTTACATCGACAGGTATCAAATTTTGGCGCCGTTGCCGGGGAGGCAATTGTTTAATATTTTTAGTTGTTTTTATTTTAGTCTTTCTCTTAGTTTAAGGGACACCTGTTCCTTAAACTTTTCTCATATTCTTCTTGTAGTTTCTTCTTATGCGCAGGTCACAGGGCGGTGAATTACTACCATTCGATCCTGAGATTGAGAGAACTTTGCGTGTGAAGAGGAGATTGTTTCAAGAACAACAGTCAGAGGAAGAGCCTGGTTCTCATTCTAGTTTTTACTAGAACGAGTTGTTCGAGGAGGATCAACCTTCATCTCCTGTTTCAACTTCTTCAGTCGAGACCGTCACATCTCCAGATTTTCCAGTCATGGCTGAAGAAGCGAGTATAGCCAGTAACTTTGAGCCGACAGCTGCAAATCTTTATAAAGGATTCGCATTACCAGGGAAGGGCATTAATTAACGAGTTGAGACGACTAAATTGCTGAGATCGAGAGATAATGTAATTTAGGCTTTAGGAATCACTTTTCAGGGCGAGAGCTAGCATTAGTGAGACTTAGGGACTAGTAGCATAGGCCGAAAGGAGCTACTAGTTAACTTGGACCGAGATGACTTGTTTTACCCGTCCTACACGACTGTATTTCGGACTTACCTAGGATTATGTGCCATCGCAGCTATAGTGAACTGACCGTCTTAGCATTTCTTTTATCATTGTTTACCTTCCTTATTTACTTTTATTTGTTTATTTAGTTTAAGTCTTTAGACTTAGCTTTAATACATATCAAAACCCCCACAACTGTTACCCTTAGACTAGAATTAATAACAACTATTATCTCCCTACCTCCCTGCGGATCGACCCTTACTACCGCGTGCTAGTAGTAGTTTGGTTTTATAAATATTATTTTTGGTGCACACAACGACAGGCATCAAATTTTGGCGCCGTTGCCGGGGAGGCAGCGCTAGTTTTAGTTATTTTTAATTTTAGTCTTTCTTTCTTTAGTCTCAGGGAACTTCGGTTCCTTGAGACCGTTCTCATGTCGTTCCTTCTGAGTTTTCCGCAGGAAGAGAACGAAATCTTTGGTGTTTATTTAGCCAGACTTTGGGAGTTTATTGAGCCCAGACGAGATGCCTTTTCTGATCTCCAAATATGCTGCACTATTTTCCAGCATATGAATGACCCTACGCGAGCATACCTCGAGTCTATAGGTAAGTGGGATTTCGAAGGAATCCCCGTAATTGAGGTATTAGAATTCTTTAATTGGTTTGCTACTGAATCTCTTAAACCTACTTTTTCTCTTCATGTTGACTCAGATGAAGGGGTGGGTGAGACCTTAGAAACCGATCTAGGAAATGCTGACGGAGACATAGAGGAGACCATTAGCGTGGTTGACAATCCTTTTTATGAGGATAGTTTAGAACCCCTTTATGATTCTTGCACTGATAGTGAGGTCGATTTGGAGGATCTCTTTGAGAATCTCCAACTTGACGAGTCTAGCGATAAGGAGAGTGAGGAGGAAAATTTTGACAGTCTTGAGGTTAATTGGGATGTGTATGACGATATTATAGATGAACCTATTATAGAGGACCCGTTTGACCCATTTGACTTTACCACCCCTTGCATTTGGGATGATTATCCACCTTCTCTTTTAGATGACCAGACTTCTCCACCTCACAGTTCATACCCGTCTGAGCATCCTAATTCTACTCGCGTTATTTTTGAGTCAATAGCTCCTGAGCTCTCTAATTTTCCACCTGCGGATAATTTGAGCTTTTATATTCCGCCCTTAGATGGAGGGCAGAATTATTTTGTGGATGATTTTAGGAGCTGCCATAGGAAATTTGTTAGGCTTAAATGTTTTTACATTTTGATTTCCTATGTTATTTCTATCTTATGGTGCTACTTACATTTTTGTGTAGCACATGCGCAGATGTATGATAGGTTGCTGAGAGCCTTGAGTTGTTTTGATTGGGCTCCATTAGAGTAAGCTGCTAAAGAAAAAGAGGTCGAGCGGGACCGGTCTGAAACCAGCGCTAGCCGGGAGGCAACCCGGATGTGATTTGTTTAGTTTTGCGAATAAAATTCGTAGTTGTTTAAAAAAATAAATAAAAACTCTTAGTGTGTGCTTAGTTTAATTTTCGTCTTTAGATCACATTACACATTGGGTTTAGCGCAATTTTGGGCGCGTTTTATGTGCATTTACAGGTTATTAGACCAAGTTAACTCAATTCATTGAGTTATTTCAAGAAAGAAGTCGTTTCGTCGGTCGGTCGATCGACCGACCTAGCCGGGTCGATCGATCGCCTCGCCAAGATACAATACCCTCTCGATCATCGTGGAATCGATCGATCGACCAGGACCATCCATCGATCGACCACTGTAGCTACTGTACTTCTTTCTTCAATTTAATTCTTTGCACGTAATTTACCGCTTCATTTTTGTTTTCTCGGATAATGCGCGGTATTTTCTGTCTTTTCGTGTACTTTATGGTAGCATCATGTTACCGAAACCTCCTAGCTCACGCTGGTTTGGGGAGGTTTCCTTTTTGCTGCGCTTAAAGTCTTGTGAGTTTCCGAGTTTAAACTTCATGTCTTATTTAGTTAATTTAACGCAAATTCCCATTTCCTTTGCTATTTTCATTATATGATTTTGCACAATGGGGACATTGTGTGATTTGGTTTGGGGAAGGGTTTTGCATTGCATTCACATGTTTTATTGCATTTCTGTTTCACGTTTATTGCATTTCGGTCTGCATTTGTTATTTCATTTCCTATATATATACAGAAAATTGAAAAAAATCGAAAAATTTCAAAAATTCAAAAAAAATGCGTTTATTTTAGCATGTAGGTCGAGTCGGAACGGTAGTATTTCAATGATGACATTGCATTTTCAGCTGTTTATGCCTAAGCCGTGCTAAATTGACATGTTATTAGTAGAATCATATGCATAGTCTACGAGTTTTCGTTAATTTATTCGCTGAACTTGAGACTTGACTTTGATTTTTGGCAACCTACTTATAATTTCTAAGGATTAGAGCTCATATAACTGGTGTCATTTGTGACCGGTTTCATGTAGGATTGTGAGTAGTTACTCCTTGCATATCATGTATCATTAATTTGCACATTTATGAAATTCAATTGCTTTTTTGCCTGCATACATTCGGGTTAGTGGTTGGTGTCACATGCAGGGAGGTGCTTACAATTTCCCCTTTATTTCATTTTTACCCATTGAACTCCACATTAGCCAAATTTGCCTGTTGACCCTTAGCTACATCCAAATTTAGTCTGCCTTGTCAAGCTAGTTTAGATTATTTTGCGGTATATAATTTATTGTGCCAAGTTTGGTTTGTATCCAGTGATTTGGAGTTGGTATTTAATGAAGAAAAGGAGGATGAGAAAAGAATTGGAAAATGAAAAAAAATCGTGAAAAAGAAAGAAAAAAAAAAAGGTTGAAAAAATTCGAAAAAAAAGAGAGAAAAATGATGAAAGAAAGAAACCGTGAAAGGAAAAGATGTTGTTTGTAGACGGTTTCACTCCTATTCTTTACTTACAATTATTGAGGAGTATTTTCAGTTCGGTTTGGTGAGTTTTGTGCCAAATGAAGGGCATTGTGCTTAATTCTATAATTGAGTTGGAGATGGATGTTGTCATATGGTTTTGTTTAGGTACTAGCTTGATCACCTATACCTCCACATTCCCATAAATGTTCTGCCTTTTCTTACCCATTGCCTCACTTTACCATATTTTTGTAAGCCCTCGGCTGTGACAGGACCTTGTTCGGTTGGAATGTATGTACGGTAGTTAGAATTGTCTATCATATTAGTTGCATGCATGATTATGTGGGTCGTAGTTTAGGTGAGCGGCTATTTATATTCTTCTCTTACACATATATGCTTACCCTTTGCTTCATGAGAGAAGAGTGACCCGTGAGAGTCCAATTTTAAAGGTCTTGCAAGGTTGACGGTTCAGTAGTTTTTGACGACTACATAACTCGTTTGCATGATTCATATTCCTCATTGATTGTTGATTTTTAGCATTAAACTGGTTTAGGCTTTGCAGTTTGCATTTCGCTCTGAGATTGAACTCGTTCCAATTAAGTTTAAGAATCGAGTCTAGTTCTTGCTTGGGGACAAGCAAGGGTTTGGTTTGGGGAAGTTTGATGCGTGTCCTAAATATGATGTTTACACCCTATTTTACACGCATTTCAGAGCTCAAATGTGTAGTTTATTCTACTATTTTCCCTATTTCCGTCTACTTTCGTGTTTTTGTATAAAATTGCAGAAATGTGAAGAATCCAGCGGAAATCGAGCTGAATCCGTCCCTAAGTACTTAGCATTGCATTTGACATGGAGTAAAGACTCGGGAAGCGAACTTGGTCTGCATTTCAAGGCCTTAAAGATATATTTGCGAGAGTTTTAGAAGCGGATTACCAGCTACAGTGGTCTATAGACTGGCCTACATGGTCTATAGATTGTCAGAATGCTTCTCGACATTGCAGCCTTATTCAGATGGCTATATCTCGAGTTCTAGACCTGATAATCGAGTGATTCAAATTGGAGGTGAAGCTTATCCTCTTAGCTTTCCAACGCCGCATAGAACGCCTGATTTGACCAAGTAACGAAGAAATGGCAGCTGTTTTAAGATTGGTGCGCGTTGCAGGAATTGTAAGAATGCACTACTGTACAGCGCATGTGGTCGATCGACTGGTTCCAGTGGTCGATCGACCCCCCCACGACCTGATGCGCAATCTTAAAAGACGAGAGACCGAAGCCTAATTGTAATTAGGTTTAGGAATAGGTTACGTTATTTTCCTATATAACGTGACTTTACCTGCTGCTTGACAGATCTATCATTCATTAGCTTAGTTTAATTCAGTTCCTATCATACATTCATTATTCGTAGTTTAGAATTCTCATTAACGTTCGTACCTTATTTGCTTTCGGATTCATCTTGTTCCTTTGCATAGGTAATTCTAATCTTTAATTTCAGTACTGTTTTAATCGTTTCGTAGTATTAATTCTTGCTAGATAGAATCCCAAAGCCTTAGTTATAGTTTTTCTGCGAGTTTATTCATTCAATATTTCAATTATGCAATTCTCTATGCTTATTATCAAATTAGTTTTCGTTATTAATTCCATTATGTCTAGCTAAATACCCTTTGCTAAGATGTAGGGGATCTATGGCGTAGATGACATTAGAATAGGTGACCCCGCATTAGGGCTTGGTCGATCGACTGGCTTAACTAGTCGGTCGACTGAGCCGGTTAGTCGATCGACTGGGGATATTTGCTCGTTGTGGCAAGCGAGGTCTTGATAAAGTACCGCGACAGCTCACAGTCCATGTGTTCATTTCGAATTTTCATCGAGTTTTGAGCATTTGAGTGAAATTGTGATGGTCTCACAGCTGAGTCGTAAATTGCTTCGAAAATAGCCTTAGGATTGCCCATTTGTGACGAAACTTGATATTTGGAATCCTTTTTTACCATCTCGGAATTTATTTGTGACGGCTTTTTCAGGACACTTTTCTAGGGCATAATCGCTGTGATAACGAAATGCTGCCGAAATTCCGACTTGAACCCATGACTAAGCTTGAATTTAGGCTTGACTTGACCCATATTAACATAGGAGTGGATGGGTTTCGGGGAAAATAATCAAAGATGGCGAGAAAAGAGCGATTTCGGAGCTTTGAAAGCTTGAAAATCCCCTAACTAAGGCTCGCCGTCACTTGACGCGGCCTAATTTACTCTACTTTTGCAGGTGTGGTCGGTAACTAAATCTTTTCGATAACTTGTCGTTAGGAGCACCTAGACCAAAACACAATTTATAGCTTCACAAACAACTCTACAATTAGTAAAGAGGCAAGTAAAGGTCGGATCCCAAGGGACGGGAATTGAGATGAGATTTCTATTGCAACTAGTGGTGTCTTAGGGGTGTCACAATTGAGGTTGATGTAGAAGGTCACTAAACTAAATAACAATGAAAGTAAACAAGCAAGATGAATTAAAAGGGTTGTAAACAATTGATAAAAAGCACTAGGGTATCATGGGGTCATAGGGGAATCATGGGAATTGATCATACAAACATCTTCTCAAATTATATGCAAGCAATTATTGTTGTGATGGATTGAGTTGGGTTATATCTTACAATCCTAGGAAAGTTTGGGTCCCGGAGCCGAATCGATTAGATTGTACAACACCTACAAGTCGAATTAGTCTTCCCTACTCAACAACATGCATGGTCTAATGAGACTCGAGTTGGTTTATGTCTTACAAGTCTCATTGAAAAGATAGGTGATGGGTAAAAAATGCAAGGATTCATAGGCTCGCATTTCATCAAACAAAACATGTGCATGAGTTGAGATCAAAACAAGCAAGCAAATAAACCATGAAAGCATATTAATTTAAGCATGAATTATTCCCCATGTTGGTTTCCCCTAATTACCCATTAACCCTAGCTAGGTGACTACTCACTCATTATCATGTTGATCATGCTAGCAAGGTTGTCAATCATACCAACAAAGTGAAACATGATGAATAAATGAAAGTAATTAACAATAATTAAGAAGGGATTAAGAGAATTATACCTACTAATGATTCCAATAATAAAGCAAAGAATAAAAGAAGTACTTGATGCTTGATTGAGAGGTTGTCAATCTCCCAATAATAACCTAAATAATCTTCAATTACCCAAAATAAAGGATGAACAAAAGAGAGATTAAGGAAATAAAACTTGTATTAAAACTTGATTAATTATTGATTATAAAATTAAAGAGAGATTTGATTGATATTAACTACACTAGAGATTGCTAAGAAGAACATGCTCTTCTAATTATACTAATGGGGTATTTATAGTGGGGATTAGGTGTAGGAATTAGGGTTAACTAAGGGCTTAAATGACGATTAAGTCCTACTTAAGGAAACTCCGGTATTTTTGGAAGGATGGGCATCTTTCTTGAAGCTTGAAGAAACGAAGTTGTGCTGCCTTGGAATCCGTGCGTCTTAGGCACGGAACGGGCGGTTTCTGCGGTCTCTGCCTGGGCGTCTTTGGGAGAAGACGGGCGTCTTCTGGATGCTACTGCCCGGGCGTCTTGTAAGGAAGACGCACGGATTGTGGCTTGGTGGACGGGCGTCTTCTTGGGAAGACGGACGGATTGTCATGCAGCGTGCTTTCTTCTTCTTTTCTTCCCTTTTCTTCATAAAATCCTTGGGGATTTCCTCGGGGATGCAAGGATCTTTTCTCATCATTGCCCATCTACTATAATATGTACAAAGGTCTTCTAATCTTGTCTCTCCTTGATGCTTGTTCATTGAATTCAATCAATTTAGTCTCATTTTGCCGTGAAAATGCAAGGTTTGCACTCCTTTCCTACCAAGGACACAAAACCTCAAAGAATATGCAAAACAAAGAACTAAAGACAATAAATGACCCAAATATGCACTAAAAAGCATGGGAACAAGGCTAATTCGGGGACTAAATATGCTCTAATTATGGTCACATCAAATATCCCCAAACCGAACCTTTGCTCGTCCCGAGTAAAGAGGTGACAAAGACTAGGACCATTATTTAAACTAACCTAATAACATAGCCGATATGAGACAATTAGCGGGTCTCACTCCGCCCCTTCAACTCACAACAAGACAACCATGAGGTAGGATGCCTTCTTGCAAGGCAAGGTGGGTCTTGCCAAAATGGCGACACATCCAAACATTAAGCACACAAAAATAAATAATGGATGCATCTACAAAAGAATAGCCACTTTCCTCATCTAAGTGGCGGAAATTATCTACAAGGGAAGCAATTCAAGGGTACACACTCCTTCATAGATGCAATTTGTTCAAACTACTAAGCCTAGAAGGATACCAATAAATCACCTCCAAGTTGTGTCAAGCTAGGGTACCTTTGTCCTCAATCGTTAAATGCTTTTGTCAAGAATAGACTCCCTATGGTGTTAGAAACACTGGAGGATCGCGGAATTCCCCCTCTTGCCTAGACAATAAGAAGGGTCGTCCCCTCTCTACCATGCACAAAAATGGATACGATGGATAAATGGATCAATAGACATTTGATTTTCACTTTGGGAGCTTGCTTTCATTTTTGTTTTTCCCCTCAATTTCATGTGGCATATAACATTTGAAAACACTTTCTTGCCATTTCTTTTTGATTTTTGGCATTTCAATACTTGACAATTTTTCAACTTTTCTTTGCATTTCTTTTTGAACATTTTCAAAGTCACCCCATATGTAGTGAGGGTGGCTTATATTTGAAGCATAGGAGTTCTATTTTTGCTCCTCTTTTCATTTGATGCATTTTTTTTGCAAACTTTCTTTCACTTTTCATTTCTTTGAACTCAAATTTGAACAATTTCTTTTTGTGCCCATTCCCTTTGATGACAAAAATATGGTAGAACATGGATGATGGATGGATGGATGCATGGTTTCAAGGGTCACCTTGGAATAAACGGTAGCCAAGGAGTTATCACGCTACAAGGTACTCTTGACTAGGCCTTAATCCATGGGTCAAAGGATACTAGCATGACACATCCTAGGGTGTTTTACAAGTATTCTAACAAGCAAAGTCTTAAGAAGAAAAAGCATCTACTAGGGCCTTATATACACTTGTCAAGCTTCCTAAGTAGACGGTTTCGCAAGACTTTTCTAACATGCAACTACATGCCATGATGCAACTAGCATATATACATCCTAATGCAAATGATTCTACCAACTAATATGCCATATAATCTAGATGCAAGTCCTAAGTTCACATTGTTATACCGCATCAATTAAAATAAAGCCACATAGTCATTAACATAAAGAGGAAAAAGGAGATTGGAAAGATCATACCATGCGGTCCTTAATATCCTCATGTCTCGGATATGGTGTAGTCGATCAATGTGAACAAGGGTAAAACAAACACAATATATACAACAATATATACATGACTACACTACAAAGGAAATGAACTTGTTTTTGGTTTTTCAATTTTTCAAATTTTTATGGTTTTTTCGAAATTTTTCAATTTTTTTGGATTTTTGAATAAAAGTTAAGTTAGAATTACCCTTACCCACACTAATATGGGCATTGTCCTCAATGGCCAAAATGATGGGAAATCATGCAAGCATGATGCATGAATTCTACACTAAATGCAAACTACACTACATGATGCATGGTTTTTGTTTATGACGGAGAGGATAATTTAGATTACCTCCCGTTGTGTATGCATGTACTTCCCCAAACCGAGTTAGACATTATTGCTAATGTCCTAAGGTTGGGTGCAGTTCATGCACACACGATGCAATGCATGAAACTAAATTTGCCATTTTGGATTTTCAAAAGGTGGGAACAATAAAATGAGAACACCTCAATGGGGCAGAGGTGTTAGTCCTCTATGTTGCTAGGACTACTCCAATCATGATCAAGATAAATAAATAAAACAAAGAAGTAGACAAACCTCAAGAGGGTAGAAGCCTCCAAAGCTTGCTAATCTTCCATCATATCATCACTATCATCATCTTCCTCAATAGAAGTGGACTTATCACCACTTCCCTCTTCACTTTCTTGTTCACTTTGTTCATCATCCTCTTCTTCTTCTTCACTAGCCTCTTCATCAATGCTTTCATCAACCGCATCACCGACAACCTCATCGTCACCCGAAATCTCACCCCTAGATGCACTCGGAAAGAAGACTTCCCTATCCGCCCAACTAGGCAAAGGACATGAAGGATCAAGTAGTCCTTGCCTAGCTAAGTGAAGGAGGGGTGGATATTGGGCTAAGTAAGCATCTTCCCGATCCTTAAAAGCTTGCTTGTGCATCTCTTGCATAAGAAGAGTCATATAATCTTTGCTTGTTTCAACACCTTCGGGTTTGAACTCTTGGTACTTGAAAGGATAGGGTGGTGTGACAATGGAAGAGGAGGGCATTTCAATTTCATCCCTTTGTTGTCGGATAATGTATTCGGCCTCTTTTGAGAGGGGAAGGAGATAGTTGGTCCGATGGACACTTAAACGACAAATCTTCGAAGGCAAAGTAAAAGATCTAGCCTCCCTAGTGAGCCACCCATACTTGGTGTCAAGAGGGTTATGAGAGACCCACTTGTATTTGTTTATCATAGTATCCAAATCAATGCGATGACCACCCTTTTTCGCCACATACTTGCTATCCTTGTTGAAGTTCGGATCAAAGTATTTAGCCAAAAGAGTGAATAGACCTCCATTCACAATAACGGTAGTGCCTTGCTTCCCACAATAAACATTTAGCCATCTATCCACCAAAAGCCTTAGAGAGTTGAAAGGCTTGGTAAATTCCCTTCCAATGTTTAAGGCCGACTCAAGAAAAACAAAATCGAGTTTGGTAAAGTGGTTGGTGTCTTTTCTTGCAATGATGGTGTTCCCTATGACCTTGTGCCACACTCTAATGCCCGGATGGTGGACTAATAGAGCGCGACTAGCATGATAGTTCTCAAATTTCCTTCCGGAAATCGCCTCCTAAAGAGGAGCGGGGTCATACTTACCAACATTCTTGAAATAACTATGTGAATCATCAAGACCCAAAGCTTTACTCATTTCCCCAAAGGAGATGCGCCTACTAACATTAGCTAGGCGGAACTCGATGTTTTCCATAGTCTCAACCTTTGTAACTTTCAAAGAACTCAAGAATTCTAAGGTAAGGGAGGGGTATGTCAAGTCTTTTGTTGCAAACAATTGTTCCAACCCCATGGCTTTAAAGAAGGCTTTGGTTTGCTCAAGGACACCCAACTTATCTAAGGCATCTTCACAAATAAACTTGGTGTATAGAAAGGATTTACTAGCATACTTGGCAAAAGTTTCCCTATGGGATTTGGAAATGAAAATTACCTCCGGATAGTTCGAAAGTTGAGCAATTTCCGGAGTAGTAGATGTTGTTGCTTCTAAGGGAGGTTGTTCTTGTTGCACTTCCAAGTTTGAGCTAGCTACCACCATAGCCAATGAGACTTTCTTTGCTTGAAGACTCTTTTGTCTTGTTGAGAGTGCCTTTGCCTTTGGTGCTCCTTTTGTCCTTGCCATTGATGCTTAAACCAAGAAAAGAGTGAAAATCTTCAATTTCCAAGTATACCCAAATCGATTTTAAGATGAAAGGCTTTGCCTTTATAAATTCAAAAATCGTCTCAAAGGTTGAAGATTTGGTGCTTGGTTTGATTTTTGTTGAAAGAGGAGTGATTAATTTTTGTTAAAAGGATGTTTTGATTTGATTTTGATGAATGTGTTTGAGGAAATCTTGTTTTTGTGATGGAGAGGATAAGGGTTTTGAGTTTTTGGGGTTTATGAGTAGTGTTTTGAATGAAGAAATGAAGAAATGAATGTGGGAGGGGGTTTATAATAGACCCGAAAATTTTGAAATGCAGGGGGAAGACGGGCGGCTTTCCTTCGGGACGGCCGGATTCTGTCTGGATGGGCTTCAGGAATTCTCGCCTAAAGACGGGCGTATTTGAGCAAAGACGCTCGGATTTGTAAATGCGGGACGAGCGTCTTTCACTGAAGACGGGCGGATTCCTTTCCAGGGAATTTTCTTGTTTTTCTCAGCCAAAAACACGGGCGTCTTTCCTTTCAGGACGGGCGTCTTTCTGAAGACGGGCGGATTCTATTGCAGGACGCCCGGATTTGCTATTAGTCCCAAAATTTCAAAAATTCAGCTCATGAAGGACGGGCGGATTCTGACCAAGACGCCCGGATTGCCTGAAGACGGGCGTCTTCTCTTTAAACCGCTCGGATTCTACCCCTTTTACCCGGATTCAGTTCCATCCGTGTACTTGCATATCCCTTGTCATTTTTCTATTCTTCAAAATCTCGTGTTCTTAATTGTGGGGGCACTACTAAGGCATGGATAGCCTAGGCAATTGTTATCCCCACACTAAGCTAAAGCACTACACATCAATTGAAATCATTAGTCCCTCCCTCACTTCTCTCAAACATGATAATTATCTTGATCAAAGTATAAAAATCCAAAAATAACAAAAATGGAATACAAGAATTGAAATGCGAGTTCGGGAGTTAGAAGTATTTACAAATGGTGGTTTAGGGAGGACTCCACCAAACTCTCATCCTTAGTGAGATGTCATGGGGGCATGTTCAAGGTGTTGTTGATGTTGCTCAACACCTTGAAGAAGTAATCAAAAGCTTGTTCATTGTCGTGATAAAGATCTTCAATAGATCTTTGCCCTTGTTGTCGGTCTTGATCGATAGCATTGCCAATATAGGGATTAAAAATCCCTTCAAACTCGTCGTCCCAAAGACCACAAACTTCATCTACTTGATCACTAAAGATCTCTTGAGTTGATAGAGACAACTCTCCCAATTTTTTTTCTTGGCCAATGAGGCCATCTTCTTCATTGCTTGACTTTGGTGAGCTTTGCAAGCTCTCTTTGTTACAATTCACTTGCTCTTTGAATGGAGCATCTTCAATTTTCTTCTTCCATTGGAGTTCCGACTTCTTCCTATCATCCTTCCGGCTATAATGATCAATCCTAAAACATGGTTCATGAAAACGGGGAGCTCTCATAGTCTTGTCAAGATTGAAAGTTATGCTCTCATCTCCCACTTCTAGAGTGAGCTCTCCATGTTTCACATCAATCACCGCACCCGCGGTGTGTAAGAAAGGTCTTCCTAGAATGATTGGAATGTTGGAATCTTCTTCCATATCAACAATGACAAAGTCCACCGGGATGAAAAATTTCCCAATTCGTACGGGAACATCTTCCCATATCCCTAATGGTGTCTTCGTCGATCTATCGGCCATTTGGAGTGTGATATTGGTTTATTTAAGCTCTCCCATCCCCAACCTTTTACTCACCGAGTACGGCATAACACTCACACTAGCCCCTAGATCACATAAGGCTTTGTTGTCGTGGTGTCGCCAATGGTACACGGTATTGAGAAGCTTCCCGGATCCTTGAGTTTTGGAGGTGAACTCCCTTGAAGTATTGCACTACTCACCTTAGTGAAGGCGATAGTCTCAAGCTTTCGGATCGACTTCTTCTTTGTGAGGATATCTTTCATGTATTTCGCATAGGCCGACACGTGATTGATTAATTCTGTGAAAGGAATTGAGACTTCCAAATTCTTCACAATTTCCATAAATTTTCCAAGTTGGTCATCAAATTTGGGCTTGGCTTGACGACTTGGAAAAGGAAGTCTAATCACAATGGGCTCCTTCTCCTTGACCTTGTCTTCATTTTTCTTTGAAATTTCTTCTTTTGATGGTTCTCCATCCTTGGAGTTTTGCACAATTTCTTCCTTGTCACTAGCTTCCACAACTTCATCCTCAACTTGCTTCTTCGGTGCTTCATACCTTGTACCACTTCGCAAGTGAATGGCACTAATCGTTTTATGTCTTGGGGGATTACTTTGAGGTGGTAATTGCCCCTTTTGTCTTTGTGAGCTTGAAGATGCTAGTTGAGTCAATTGGGTTTCCAACATTTTGGTTTGGGCTAGGATGTTGTTGATGGTGGTTTCCTTTGCTTGACTATCTTTTTGCATTTGAGTGAAACATTCTTGTTGATTCTTTTGCATTTGAAGGACCGCCTTTTGAACATCAAAACCTTGGTCATTTTGTTGATTGTATGGAGATTGATTTTGGTAACCTTGGTTTTGGTTGTAAAAGGGTCTTTGATTTTGGTTTCTCAAGGGAGGTGGGGTGTATGTTGTTTGAGGGTTTTGAACATTTTGGCTTTTGTATGAGAGATTTGGATGGAATTTGGTGTTTTCATTGTAATAGTTAGAATAAGGGGTACCACTCTTGTATGCTTGGAAAGCATTCACTTGTTCATTTGTTCCCCTATATTCACTTTGGTCATGTCCCAAAGTTCCACAATTCTCACATATCCCACTTGGGATTGATGAAGATGCCGTTATGGCATTAACATGATGCTTTGGTGATTTTGAGGCTTCTTCAAGTCTAGCCATAGCCTTTTCAAACTTCAAATTGATGGTATCAATGTGAGCACTAAGTTGAGCACCTAATTGAGTAACGGAGTCCACTTCATGCTTTCCTCCTCTAGTAGCCTTGCGAGGTCTACTATATTGTGAGTTATGGACCGCCATTTCCTCAATTTTGTTCCAAGTTTGATTGTCATCAACTTCGGTGAACATTCCATTTGATCCCATGTTGAGAATGTTCCTTAAATCTTCATAAAGACCGTTCCAAAGTTGTTGTACCAAGAACCACTCGCTAAGTCCATGGTGAGGACATGAGCGACAAATTCCTTTGAACCGCTCCCAAGCTTCATACAAAGATTCTTCATCCCTTTGCTTAAAACCCATAATTTGAGCCCTTAGCATGTTAGTCTTTTCCGGTGGATAGAACTTTTTGTAGAAAGCTAGAGCCAACTTCTTCCAAGAATCAATTCCGAGAGTAGCCTTATCCAGGCCTTTCAACCATTGTTTCGCGGTGCCAATTAGAGAAAAAGGAAATGAGACCCATCGAATTTGGTCTTGAGTTACACCGGTTTGAGAAATCGCATCACAATAGTCACAAAAGGTCTCCATATGAGAATGAGGTTTTTCATTAGGCATCCCCCCAAATTGGCTTCTTTCGACTAATTGGATAAATGCGGATTTGGCAATAAAATTTCCGGTTAGATGTTGTGGTGTGGGAGTACCATTGGGTAGGTTCTCCTCGGTGGGTACGGAATGTGATGAAAACTTAGGCATTGTGGGTTGATTTTGTGTTGTATTTTGTGTTGGGTTCTCCTCACCTTCTCTTGCAAAAGGGTTGATGAACTCAATAGTTGGTTGAATATCTACAACCTCACCAATACCTCTCAAATTTCTCCTAGAAAGTCTTCTATTGGTTGTCAAAGTTCTTTCAATTTCACGATCAAAAGGTAACAAGTCACCTTGTGACCTTCTAGACATGCAAAATATCAAACAACTCGAAAACAATTAGAACAAACCTTGAGGAGTTTTACATCCTCAAGGCAAAGAAAGACACAACTAATAACAATATAAGAAAATCTAAATCAAGTTAACACCGTCCCCGGCAACGGCGCCATTTTTGGCCGGTAACTAAATCTTTTCGGTAACTTGTCGTTAGGAGCACATAGACCAAAACACAATTTATAGCTTCACAAACAACTCTACAATTAGTAAAGAGGCAAGTAAAGGTCGGATCCCAAGGGACGGGAATTGAAATGAGATTTCTATTGCAACTAGTGGTGTCTTAGGGGTGTCACAATTGGGGTTGATGTAGAAGGTCACTAAACTAAATAGCAATGAAAGTAAACAAGCAAGATGAATTAAAAGGGTTGTAAACAATTGATAAAAAGCACTAGGGTATCATGGGGTCATAGGGGAATCATGGGAATTGATCATACAAACATGTTCTCAAATTATATGCAAGCAATTATTGTTGTGATGGATTGAGTTGGGTTATATCTTACAATCCTAGGAAAGTTTGGGTCCCGGAGCCGAATCGATTAGATTGTACAACACCTACAAGTCGACTTAGTCTTCCCTACTCAACAACATGCATGGTCTAATGAGACTCGAGTTGGTTTATGTCTTACAAGTCTCATTGAAAAGATAGGTGATGGGTAAAAAATGCAAGGATTCATAGGCTCGCATTTCATCAAACAAAACATGTGCATGAGTTGAGATCAAAACAAGCAAGCAAATAAACCATGAAAGCATATTAGTTTAAGCATGAATTATTCCCCATGTTGGTTTCCCCTAATTACCCATTAACCCTAGCTAGGTGACTACTCACTCATTATCATGTTGATCATGCTAGCAAGGTTGTCAATCATACCAACAAAGTGAAACATGATGAATAAATGAAAGTAATTAACAATAATTAAGAAGGGATTAAGAGAATTATACCTACTAATGATTCCAATAATAAAGCAAAGAATAAAAGAAGTACTTGATGCTTGATTGAGAGGTTGTCAATCTCCCAATAATAACCCAAATAATCTTCAATTACCCAAAATAAAGGATGAACAAAAGAGAGATTAAGGAAATAAAACTTGTATTAAAACTTGATTAATTGTTGATTACAAAATTAAAGAGAGATTTGATTGATATTAACTACACTAGAGATTGCTAAGAAGAACATGCTCTTCTAATTAGACTAATGGGGTATTTATAGTGGGGATTAGGTGTAGGAATTAGGGTTAACTAAGGGCTTAAATGACGATTAAGTCCCTACTTAAGGAAACGCCGGTATTTTTGGAAGGATGGGCATCTTTCTTGAAGCTTGAAGAAACGAAGTTGTGCTGCCTTGGAATCCGTGCGTCTTAGGCACGGGATGGGCGGTTTCTGCGGTCTCTGCCCGGGCGTCTTTGGGAGAAGACGGGCGTCTTCTGGATGCTGCTGCCCGGGCATCTTGTAAGGAAGACGCACGGATTGTGGCTTGGTGGACGGGCGTCTTCTTCGGAAGACGGACGGATTGTCATGCAGCGTGCTTTCTTCTTCTTTTCTTCCCTTTCTTCATAAAATCCTTGGGGATTTCCTTGGGGATGCAAGGATCTTTTCTCATCATTGCCCATCTACTATAATATGTACAAAGGTCTTCTAATCTTGTCTCTCCTTGATGCTTGGTCATTGAATTCAATCAATTTAGTCTCATTTTGCCATGAAAATGCAAGGTTTGCACTCCTTTCCTACCAAGGACACAAAACCTCAGAGAATATGCAAAACAAAGAACTAAAGACAATAAATGACCCAAATATGCACTAAAACTCATGGGAACAAGGCTAATTCGGGGACTAAATATGCTCTAATTATGGTCACATCAAGGTGACGAGGCTTCTACGTCAGGGAGAGGTCCCATGGACGTGGACACTGTTCTTGACCCTTCTTTTACGCTCGAGGAGGCGTTAGAGGAGGCTTTTGCTACTGCGACGGCGGCTGCTGAGGATGAGGTCGTCGAGGAGGAGGTTGTTGAGGAGGAGGCCCCGAGGCGGGCCAACGTTGAACGAGGTGGTCGTCAGCAGAGGGGAGCACCAAAGTGGGCTGGGAGATGGGATAGCGGACATCTCATCTGGGCAGCGGAGAGTCACCTGTCCTACAGGACGGTGAAGAGCTTGGTAAATTGAATTCATCATTCTTTCATTTACCTTCTTTTATCCTTTATTTGTTATTCCTTTTCTCTTTCATTCGAGCTAAAGATAGCTCTTGCTTTGAATCAAAATAGGAGGCCGGGAACATCAGGTCTTTCTCGGGTTACACTATGATGATGGAGGCTTACGGGAGGCTTTCAGCAGAGGAGCAGACCATCATCGAGTTGGGAGCTTTTGGGGTCTTGGTACGAGCGTGGAGGGATATCAAGGGAAGGAAGATTCAGGCTAACCTTTGCCTGATTCGAGCTTTCCTTGATCGGTTTTGGGACACGAACTCGACCTTTCACATGCCTTTTGGCGAGGTTGGGGTCACGTTGGAGGACTACGGCATGATCTCTGGTTTGCCGTGTGGGACTGAGACTGTGGTGTGGCCGGAGACAGCGATGAGAGTGGACTCGGCTGAGGTTAGGAGATTGATCGGTTGGAACCTGGCGGCAAAAGCTGTTGCGGTTCCCGAGTTGGTGCCGAGTTCCTACGTCCGAGATTACTTTGCTGGGAAGATCCCGACGATGGTGACGATCGATGGGAGGGAGACGACTCCTCCTCCTTGTACTGCAGAGCAGAGAGCTCGTCTGTGGCTCTGGTGGTTCTTGTCTTTGCTCTACCTCGGAGACAAGGGAGAGAGGTTGTCGACGAAGCTTCTTCCTTTCCTTTCTGACTTGAGTGGCCTAGGTCATTGGGACTGGGTCACTCCCGGATTCGCGGTCCTCACTCGCTACATAAAGGCCATGGTTCGTGCGGAGCTGGTGGAGAAGGGGACTTCTCCTGCCACTGTTGGTCCTGGACTGCTGCTGGAGGTATGAACCTTTATTTCGTATCATAAAAGATCATTTCCTTTCCTTATCGAATCACGAAAGATCATCATTGATTGTCTTGTTTTGCAGGCGTGGGTGTACTCCTACTTTCCGAGCTTCGCGCCCAAGAGGACGGAGCCGGGGACGAGAGCTTATCCCGTTGTGAGGGATTGGGTGATGTGCCGTAAGAAGAGTCAGCGTTCTTCTCACGACGTCTGTCGACGGGACGTGAACGCCCTGCAGTTGGATGGCGTGAGTATCCTTGACTCACTTTTCTTTGTTTCTTTCTCATTGCTTTCTTTTAGAACTGATCATAAGAATGACCTCTTGTTTGCTTATCTTAGTGGGTGCCCAGGCCTTGGGCGGACTACATTGGCACCCCTCCTTTTGTGGCTGAGGTCCTTCTACCTAGGAGCTCGAGCCGGTTGCTGCTGAGGACGTCGATGGGTCTAGTGTGGTACTTGGGCAAGCGTTTGACTCGCCAGTGCTCTCGAGATGTCCTCACGGTCCCCATCGATCCTCCTCGGATGATGTTTAGGGAGCCTTCCGATGCTGAGAGGGAGGCTGACTTGGCAGACTTCGGTGGCGACGCCCTCCTTCTTCCTGACGAGAACTACTCCACGTTCCTCTATCGGAGGTTGGCGTACTGGCCGGTCGTGGTAGGTGCCTTACTTTCTTTCCGTGTTTGACTTGGAAATCTGATGAATGATCACCGATTACTCAGGCCATTTGGATTTTGCAGGAGGTTGAGGCGGCGGGCGTCGAGCCCCCAGCGTACCCCGAGACCCTCGAGTATACTGACGCGATGGGGATGACGACGGTCGTCGAGCTTCGCGACTTTGGCGAGGCGGTGACAGATGCTGGCCTGGACGAGTGGCAGCATCTGATTCGGAGGGTAAGTTCCCGACTCAATTAGCTTTTGTATAAGAATACATTCGTTCGATCTTGCCCAATCATTGAGAATCCTTATTTATTGAAATGCAGGTAGCACCATCTCGGTTCGTGGCTTTGTGGAGGGTAGCCAACCGGCTACAGGCTACTGCCGTCGAGGCACTTGCTGGTGGTCGAGGACGTCAGGTATGAACCTTCCGTTTACTTCATTTTTGAATTTTCTAACTTTCTTTATGTTTGAAATGATTGACATGAGCCAATTCCTGTCATTTGCATAGGGAGCGCGACCTAGAGCGAGAGCTAGCGCAGTCCCGGGAGGAGACAGCTCGCCTGCTGAGGGAGTTGGAGGTCCGCGACGCCGAGATCGCTGCTCTCGAGGCGAGAGTTACTGAGCTAGGCGGCGACCAGCAGTAGTTTGTTTGTTTTTTTGTTGTTTTTGTTGTTGGCTGTACCGCACACACTTTTGTACATTTTAGGACTTTCATTTTGGACTTTTGAACTTTGTTTCGGGCACGAGCCCCCAGTTTGGTGTACATATTTCCTTTTGGTTGTATATATGGCGGCCTGAGTGCCTTTGTTGCTGTGTTATCTTGTTTATACTTGCAGGTTAGCTTTGAACAGGTGTGGTAGATGACGGTTTATGCCGTCATGCTGCCGAAATTTACATAGAAATTGCACATAAAGCACATATTTGTACACATGGCCTAAATTAGCGCAAGACAATGACTCGAGAAAATGCAAAAAAGTTTGCCTAAAATGACCGGACGGTAGGGAGGGCTACCCCCTAAAAAAACGAAAATAGAAACATATAAGTTTGAAATGAAATATGAAACAGGAGTGAAATGATTCCCCCAAAAAGAAAAATAAAAAGAAATGGATAAGTTTGAAAATAAATAGTTAAATTGGTGAAATGATTCCCCAAAAAAAGAAAAATAAAAAGAAATGGGTAAGTGTGCTTGTTTGACGAAAATGCCGATTTTGCCTCGAAAAGCGTTCCCGTAAAATTAGGAAACTCGAAATATGGTAATTCGACGGAATTACCAAAATAATAACCCATATGAATAGGAAATTATGCTTAAGGAAATAGGAAAGATCCAACGCGGAAAATCACAGAAATACCGCTGAGGAAGAGGCGCAGCATGAGCTGCGTCCCTTTGAAGAGGCGCAGCACGTACTGCGCCCTTTCCCCAGTGTGTCCGTCCTGACAGATTTTAGGAAACAACTTTTAGTATAAATATAGACGTCGATGGAGGTATTATTCACATAATTCTTCCGTCTTTCTTCCGTCTATTACATAAAACTCTCTAATTAATCATACAACAGGGATACTTTAGAAATCCGTCTTAAAGAATGGACAAACGAATTCTCAAATTTGGAGAAACACGATATGGGTGCCTACAAATTTGGATCGATTTTGAGCTTGAAACTAGTTAAGGTGGTCAAACCGTTCTTGGATGTTTGTCTTGAGTATTGGGACCCTAATTTCCACGTGTTTGCCTTCCCTGGAGGCGATATCTGTCCGTTTCCTGAAGAAATTGCTGCAATTGGTGGATGGGACCAGAACATATGCCTGCTATACCCTCTACTTCTCAAGGGTATAAGAATAAATTTAGGGATTTGCTTGGATTGACAAGAGCCGAGGTTGACCGTCTTGTGACCTCAAAAGGAGTCTGAATGCTTGATTTCATCGATCGATTCATAAATAGGGCATACCCTTCTATCTCCTATGTTGTGAGGCGTAGGGCATTTGTGTTTTGCCTATTGCATGGTTATGTCCTCCAAGGGCATGTTGATGAGGAGAGGAGAGGTGATCCTCGCTATTTGAGCTTGGTTGAGCAAATGGAGCTGCGCAGGAGCCCAGCTTGCCTATGTTTAGGAGAGATCCTATTGGGATTGGATAACAGGAAAGCCAACCGCGACCTTCATTATTTAGGAAGTCCCATCATTTTGCAGGTAAAAGAATACAACTTTTTTTTTTTTCGTTTTCTTTCTTTTTTTTTTTCGTTTTTTTTTTTTGCTTTTTTTTCTTCTTTTTTTTTGGATACTAATACCTGCTTTGGTAGGTTTGGCTTATGGAGCGTTTGCGGTTGATCGAGCCGCCAGTTAATGTTCCTGCTTATCATGCTCGCTCGATTGCAATGAGGACCAGGCTTTATATGGTGGACTTCACTCGGGTTTGCAATTACTGGGAGAACAAGTTGAAGAACGAGGATGGTCCCCTGATCAGATGGATTGTACCATGGTGGAATCTCAAGTCTGTTACTGAAGTATCGTCCCTGGATCCTACTCGATCGGTGCGCATTCCTGGCTTGGAATTCATGATATGCACCTTCCCGGAGAGACTGATAAGGCAGGTTGGATTAAAACAGATGATTCCTAAGCTCGATACTGTTCCTTAGACTGCCATGGCGCTTACTACCGAGAGTCGAAGAGAGTGGGCTATCAAATGGGCTCAGAGAAACATGTGGTTCCTAAACTCTTCTGTTAGCGCATTATGGGTATCGGATTCCTACTTGTAGTGGAGGAAGGCTACTACTCCTGAGGAGCGCGAGAGGCTGAGGAAGCGCGAGCCTGTTGATTACAAGGTTCGGGATGTAGCGAAGGAGAAAGAGAAATACTTGACCGAGGGAGAGGAAAAAGCCGGATTCCGAGTTGTTCATCCGTCGAAGAAGTCGAAGACTTCTCCTGTCGTCAAAAAGGTGGTTGATAAGAATGGTAAGGCTAGACCACGAGAGAGACCTTTGGTGATTAGGTCTAAGATAGCGCAGGAGCGCCCGGCTCGTGGTCGAGATAGGAAATATGACAAGAATGACAAAGGCATGGGGAAGATGGAAGAATAGCCTAAGTCTTTGTATTATTTATTTATTATTATTATTATTATTATTATTATTATTATTATTATTATTATTATTATTATTATTATTATTATTATTATTATTATTATTATTATTATTATTATTATTATTATTATTATTATTATTATTATTATTATTATTATTATTATTATTATTATTATTATTATTATTATTATCATTTGTAATAAAATGGTGGGGCTTTTAGAATCCTAGCCTATTTGTTTTAGCATTATTTTTATTATGTGGCATACTATTATTATTATGGAAAGAAATGAATAAAAGATTAATTGGTTATGAAACCGTTGTGATTTTATTTTATTATTCTTGTCGAATTCCAAATGCATATGCAAATGTCCTTCTATTCACATTTAAAAAACAAGGGGTTGTATCCCGTGAAGGATTGCCTACGTTTAAAAATAAAATCAAACCCTTGCGCGTAGTTCAAGTAAATGTAAAAGAATAATTGTTCTAAGCAAGAGCTTGTGATGAACTAGAAAATAAGCATGAGCTTTACTTACTCCTAAAGCATAATTCAGTTTATTTGATGATATGAGGATGACGATTTGTCAAAATGCAAGAGCAAGGTGACATAAGCTTTATTTCAGCTGGCTAGGGGCCGTTTTTATTTCGTGCTACATGAGCGACACGTGATGTTACGCGAGGCGCGTTTTTGTTCGTATCTTAGGCATAATATCGTTTCAGTTGGTCGAGGTTAGTTGGGTTGGCAAATTCATTCCCATCTAGTTCTGTGATTCTAACCGCACCCCCTGGGAGTATGGACTTGACCAGGAATGGTCCGGCCCAGTTGGGTTTGAACTTTCCTCGTAAATCGACAGGTAAAAGTGCTCTAACTGATTTGAGGACTAAGTCTCCCTCTTTGATGTTTCTTGGCTTAGCCCTTTTTTTGAAGGCTCGTTTGACACGTGCCTGATATGTTTGCACATTGTGTAATGCGCGCAACCTTCGTTCATCCAGGAGGATGAGTTCTTCATATCTGTCTCTCTTCCAATCGGCTTCTGAAATTTGACTTTCGAGTAGAATGCGCAAGGATGGTATTTCTAGCTCAACTGGTTGCACGGCTTCCATGCCGTAAGTCAAATAGAAAGGAGTGGCTCCAGTGGGCGTTCTAACAGATGTGCGATATCCCCATAAGGCGAATGGTATCTTACTTGGCCAATCTCTATAATTGTCAATCATTTTCTTGAGGATTGTGACAACATTCTTGTTTGCTTCCTCTACTGCGCCATTAGTTTGTGGTCTATATAGCGAGGAATGGTGGTGTTTGATCTTGTACTTGGCTAGCAATTACCCAGTCTCGGTCTGGAAATGTGACCCATTGTCACTGATGATCTCATGTGGGCAACCGTATCGACAGATGATATTGGTTTATATGAACTTTGCCACGTTCTTGGCCGTGAGACTAGTGTAGGATGCTGCTTCTACCCATTTGGTGAATTAATCAATTGCCACCAGAATGAAACAGTGACCTCCTGTTCCGGCTGGAGTGATTTTCCCGATGATGTCGATTCCCCAAGCAGAAAATGGCCAAGGAGGCGTCATGGTGTAGAGCAATGAGGGAGGGACATGTTGCACATTACCGAAGATTTGGCAATTGTGGCAATGTCTGACATATTTGATGCAATCGGATTCCATTGTGGTCCAGTAATACCCCAAACGCGTGATTTTCTTTGCCATCATTGGTCCACTCATGTGAGGTCCACATTCTCCATCATGGACTTCTTCCATCACTTTCCGTGCCTGTGAATGATCAAGGCAGCGCAAGACTACACCAAGAGGTGTTCTTTTATACAATTCTCCTTGCATAAGGACGTATTGGGAGTCTAGTAAGCGTATAGCACGTTGTCCCCTCTTATCCATATCTGGTGGATATGTGCCGTTAAGTTTGAAGTTCAAAATTGCTTGGAACCAAGGTTCCTCTGGGTTTTCTTCTTCATCTGTAATTTGGTGCACATAAGCTGGTTCTGACCGTCGTTCGATGCATAAAGGCATTTCTACCATATTATCCGGCATATTAATCAAAGATGCAAGTTTTGCAAGAGCATCTGCAAATTGATTTTCTTCTCGAGGTAGGTGTAAATAAGTTACTTGATCGAAGAATTGGGCGACTTGGTCTATCCTGGCTTGATAGGGTGCTAGGCTTTCACTCCGAATTTTCCAAGACCCCATAATTTGGTTGATGATCAATGATGAATCTCCATGTACCCTAAGATTCTTGATGCCTAAACCTACCGCTTCTTGTAGCCCAATGAGGCAAGCTTCGTATTCTGCTGCGTTATTTGTCACCTCGAAGTCGAGTTTGACAGAGAGTGGTGTATGCTCACTTTCAGGAGAAATGAGCAACACTCCTATTTCAAATCCTCTTAAGTTCGATGCTCCATCAAAATAAAGGTCCCAGGAGTCTA
Organism: Silene latifolia; assembly: GCF_048544455.1. Taxonomy (NCBI): domain Eukaryota; kingdom Viridiplantae; phylum Streptophyta; class Magnoliopsida; order Caryophyllales; family Caryophyllaceae; genus Silene; species Silene latifolia. The sequence continues at coordinate 76,466,261 of NC_133531.1, forward strand.
CATCGGTTTAGAGTATATCTTCGTCCGGAAATGACCAGGTGTCTATTGCTTGTGCATCATTGATGGGATTTTCTGCGTGGAACTCGGCGACAGCGCATCCTTTTATAACTTTCAGAGGTACGTATTTGAGATCGAACTCTGAGAGTGATGCGTGTCTAGAATATGATGTTTTACACCCTCTTTTACACGCATTTCAGAGCTCAAATGTGTAGTTTATTCTACTTTATTCCCTTTTCCGTCTACTTTCGTGTTTTTGTGTAATATTGCAGAAATGTGAAGAATTCAGCGGAAATCGAGCCGAATCCATTCCCGAGTATTTAGAATAGGATTTTACATGAAGTATTGACTCGAGGAATGAGCTTGGTGCGCGTTTCAAGGCCTAAAGATAGCAAAAGCATGGGTGCGTACGAGTTTAACAAGCAAAGAAGCACTTCACAATATTGCAGCCTGCTTCAGATGGCAATACTTGAGTTCTAGATCTGATAATCGAGTGATTCCAATTGGAGGTGAAAGCTTATCCTCTTAGCTTTCCAACTCCGCATAGAACTCCGGATTTGACAAAGTAACGAAGAAATGGCAGCTGTTTTAAGATCGGTGCGCGATGCAGGAATTATCAGAAGCTCCTGTACAGCGCATCTCAGTCGATCGACTGGCCTCAGTGGTCGATCGACCACCCCACGAGCTTATGCGCAAATTAAAAGACGAGCAAGCCCATTGTAATTAGGTTTAGGAATAGGTTACGTTATTTTCCTATATAACGTAACTTTACCTGCAGCTTGAGGGTTCCTATCATTCATTATCTTAGTTTAATTCAGTTCCTATAATACATTAGTTATTCGTCTTGTTCCTTTGCTTTAGTAATTCTAATCTTTAATTTCTGTATTGTTATTTCATTTCAGTAGTTTTAATTCTTGCTAGATAGAATCCCAAAGCCCTAGTTATAGTTTTATGCGAATTTATTCATCAATTATTTCAATTATGCAATTCTTTATGCCTATTATCAAATTAGTTCTTGTTATTTGCGTAAGTATGAGTAGCTAAATACCCCTTGCTAAGATTTAGGGGATCTATGGCGTAGATGGCATTAGAATAGGTGACCCCGCATTAGGGCTTGGTCGATCGACTGGGTTCTCTGGTCGATCGACTGAGCCGGTTTGTCGATCGACTGGGGTAGCTGGTCGATCGATTGACTTCGTGTTTGATTAGCATTGTCTGATTCGTTAAGTGCAATATTTAGCAATGAGACCGAGAGGAGACTTGTTAGATGCTTAGTTTTGACCGTCCCATAGATCGAGAGATAGGGAAGGGCGTTAATTAACGAATTAAGACGACTAAATTGCTGGGATCGAGAGATAATGTAATTTAGGCTTTAGGAAACACTGATAAGGGCGAGAGCTAGCATTAGTGAGACTTAGGGACTGGTAGCATAGGCCGAAAGGAGCTACTAGTTAACTCGGACCGAAAGGACTTGTTTTACCCATCCTACACGACTGTATTTCGGACTTAGCTAGCATTATGTGCTATCGCAGCTATAGTGAACCGACCGTCTTAGCATTTCTTTTATCATTGTTTACATCCTTATTTAATTTTATTTGTTTATTTAGTTTATGTTTTTAGACTTAGTTATAATTCATATCAACCCCCCCTCTCACTGTTACCGTTAGACTAAAATTGAAAGCAACTATTATCTCCCTACCTCCTTGCGGATCGATCCTGTTACCACTAGCTTCTGTTAGTTTTAATAGGTTTTATAAATATTATTTTTGGTGCACACAACGACATGCATCAAATTTTGGCGCCGTTGCCGGGAAGGCAGCGCTAGTTTTAGTTGTTTTTTCTTTTAGTCTGTGTTTCGCCTCAAGGGAAGACTGAGTACCTTGAGGCAGTTATTACCATCTCCTCTAGTGTTGTTTTGTTAGGTCCTACATGTCCTATCTACAGTACTTCAGAAGGGTCCACCCATGTTCCATTCTCAGAAGCAACAGGTGGAGTTTTGTGGGAGATGCGGCGGAGTAGGACACATAGCTGATACATGCAGGAGCCCTATGGGGAAGATGTTTGCTTTTCATCAATTTAAGCTCGACAATGCGTATAATTACGCTCCTACTTCACCGCATCAACCATATGTGCCTCCTTATGTAGCCCCACCACCATCCACTCCGTCACAGCAAGAGTCGAATAATGAAGTTGCAGAGTTGACAAGTCTAGTGCAGCTGCTTATGGTGGAGGTACAGAAAAGTAATTCGACGAATGAGGTCTCAATCACAGAGCTGAAATCTGAAATTGCTACATTAGATAAGAATGCAGCTGAGATATGGAGTCAATTTCACTCTCTGAATCAGCGTATTGAGACCGAACATGCAATGACGCTGAGGAGCGGGGCTACTCTTGATGGACCCGAGAAAGCTACTGAAAAAGGGAAGAAGGAAAAGGGCGAGAAAAAGACGATCAACAGTGATCACGGTCGATCGACCGCATCACCCAGTCGATCGACCACCCCTTAATCCTCAGCGACACTGTCTGACCTTTCTGTTCATTCTGGAAAAGAAGAAGTCAGTCGATCGACCGACCCCACTGGTCAATCGACTGAGGATGCAGCTAATGACGAACCATTCCGTCCTCCAATGCCAGATAACTTGAGAGACTTCTTGTTTCGGGGTACGACGGCCCCAAAATTATCGAGGCAAAATCCAAATGTTGATGGGTCCGTTTCGGTTCCTAAGTATGACCCAACGTCAGTCAATGGTTCGTTCTTGAGACGGTCTGAAGAAGGTTCGAGCTACAACAAGGACAAAGTAGTGGATTTTCAGCCTAAATCCACTGATGTCGGTATGAGAGACCTAGAAGAGAGGGCAAAGCTACTACTGACAGCCTCTTATCCAGAGAGACTAGTGCCAACCAAAGATGAGGTAACATTCGATAAATTCAAAGATTTAGTGCGTAGTCTTAATGTGCAAATACCTTTCTTAGAGCTAGTTAATCAAATACCTGCATATATGAAGTTTATGAGACAGTTGCTAGCTAAGAAAAGGTCTTTGAATGTTGTCGAGTCTGTGCATTTAACTGAAGAGTCTAGTTCATACTTAACTCACATTGCTGATCGTAAACTGTCTGACCCAAGTAGTTTTTCTGTCCCATGTAGTATTGGTACCTTCTCAATTGAGAAGGCATTATGTGATCTAGGGGCTAGTGTCAGTGTTATGCCTTTGAGTCTGGCTAAGAAGTTGAAATTAACTAGATTCACTGTTACTGATATGACTGTACAAATGGCTGACCGTTCTGCAGTTCAGCCAGTAGGGGTCTTAGAGAATGTGCCTGTTCAAATTGAAAAGTTCTTTTTTCCTGTTGACTTTGTTGTTTTGGATATTCCTGAAGATGTCAACACCCCAATTATTTTGGGAAGATCGTTTCTGCACACTGCTGGTGTAATAATTGATGTAGGGGAAAGAACTTTGAGATTTAAGGTAGGAAAGCACTCCATATTGTTTGCCCAGTCTCATAAAAAGAGAGATCCCATGTGCCCCGTTACGTGCAATGTGATTTCTGAAAAGAAATCTTATGTTGAGATTCCTACTTCCTTACCTGTACCTATTCCTGTTATGACACCTCCGCCCCAGATTGGGAGCAATATGGAGGACGATTCTCTTATTTTGGATGTTGCAGGAACCGGTTTGGGGAAGAAAGAACCGCTTATCGCTCCAGCTGTGAAGGAGCCCATTGTTCAGAGAGGCGGTTTGGGATGTCTGAGCTATGCAACTGACGAGGAGCCAGATGAGGAGCCCAAGAAGAAGGAGCCAGTCAAAATTTCGGAGTCGGATCTTGAGTGTGAGGAGCTAAAAGATGATGGTCATGCTTGGGAAGATGCTAGAGATGATCTTTTGAGTATCCCAGTCGGAGTAGAGTGGAGTCCAGCTTCTGAGATGAGTACTGCGGAAGCTACTTCATGTAGACAGAAGCCTTGGTCGGAGATTTTCCGCAGTTTCCGTTGATCTATGCGTTTCTTAGACCCTTTTAAAGACTATTTTATGGCTTTTAGACTATTTAACGTTTTTCGTGTGCGCGAGACTTCACATTTTAATTGGTTGTCTTAGGATTTATTTAGGCTTTAGACTGTTACTTTGGGTTTTGCGCAATTTTGGGCGCGTTATTATGTGTATTTGCAGGTTCATAGACCTTGTTAGCTCAATTTATTGAGCTAATTGAAGAAATCAGAAAGTTACAGCAGGTATTTCAGTCGATCGACTGGCCCGTATGGTCGACCGACTGAGCGCTACAGTTCCTGGAGCTTCTGTTCCTGTCACTCTGGTCGATCGACTGGGTAAGGTGGTCGATCGACCATTGCCCGCTGCTGTACCTGTTTTCGATCATTCCCCTGCTGTGTTTGGTCGATTTGCGGAGTTGAGGGAGTCTTTTCTCCACTTTATTCTCCGATTTATTTCTGTTTTCTTCCGTTTCCTTATTTTGCACATAATTTTGCGTTTAATAAATTGTTTTATCGGAATTATGCGCGGTATGTTTTGTCTTTTAGGTACCTTAGGGTAGCACTGCTGGCTACAGAAACCTCCTAGCTCACGCTGGTTTGGGGAGGTTTCCTTTTGCGCTTAAAATCTTGTGAGTTTCTAAGTCTTACTTTCATGTCTTGTTTAGTTTTACCGCAAAATCCCATTTCCTTTGTTTATCTCATTACATGATTTTACACAATGAGGGCATTGTGTGATTTGGTTTGGGGAAGGGTTTTGCGTTGCATCCATTTTGTTTTGCATCCACGTTTACATTTTTTGTCTTGCATTGTTGTTTATTTTCCTCTTATATACAAAAAATTCAAAAAATTGAAAAATTTCAATACAAAATCCAAAAAAATGCATGTTTATTTTAGCATATAAGTTGAGTCGGAACGGTAGTATTTCAATGATGACATTGCATTTTCATATGTTTATGCCTAAGCCGTGGTTAATTGACATGTTATTAGTAGAATCAAATATGCACAGTCTACGAGTTTTTGTTAAAATATTTGCTGGATTATAGACTTGACCTGAAATTTTGGCAACCTACTTATAATTTCTAAGGATTAGAGCTCATATAACTGGTGTCATTTGTGACCGGTTTCATGTAGGATTGTGAGTAGTTACTCCTTGCATATCATGTATCATTAATTTACACATTTATGAAATTCAATTGCTTTTTGCCTGCATACATTCGGGTTAGTGGTTGGTGTCACATGCAGGGAGGTGCTTACAATTTCCCTTTTATTTCATTTTACCCATTGAACTCCACATTAGCCAAATTTACCTGTTGACCCTTAGCTACATCCAAATTTAGCCTGCCTTGTCAAGCTAGTATAATGTATGCTTTTGCGGTATATAATTTATTGTGCCAAGTTTGGTCTGTTTTGCATTATTTGGAGATGGTAGAAAAGAAAGAAGGAGGATGAAAAGAAAAGAATTGGAAAATAAAAGAAAAACGAGAAAAAGAAAAAAAAATAAGTTGAAAAAAAAAATTCAAAAAGAGAAAAATGATGAAAGAAAGAAACCGTGAAAGGAAAAGATGTTGTTTGTAGACGGTTTCACTCCTATGCTTTATTTACATTTATTGAGGAGTATTTTCAGTTCGGTTTGGTGAGTTTTGTGCCAAATGAAGGGCGCATGTGCTTAATCCTATAAGTGAGTTGGAAACGGATGTTGTCATATGGTTTTGTTTAGGTACTAGCTTGGCCGCCTATACCTCCACATTTCCATAAATGTTTTGCCTTTTCTCACCCATTGCCTCACTTTACCATATTTTTGTAAGCCCTCGGCTGTGACGGGACCTTGTTTGGTTGGAATGTATGTACGGTAGTTAGAATTGTCTATCATATTAGTTGCATGCATGATTATGTGAGTCGTAGTTTAGGTGAGCGGCTATTTATCTTCCTCTCTTACATATATATACTTACCTTTTACTTCATGAGAGAAGAATGACCCGTGAGAGTCCAATTTTAAAGGTCTTGCAAGGTCGACGGTTCAGCAGTTTTTGACGACTACATAACTCGTTTGCATGATTCATGTTGCCAATTGATTGTTGATTTGTAGCATTAAATTGGTTTAGGCTTTAGAGTTTGCATTTCGCTTTGAGATTAAACTCGTTCCATTAGGTTTTAAGATCGAGTCTAGTTCTTGCTTGGGGACAAGCAAGGGTTTGGTTTGGGGAAGTTTGATGCGTGTCTAGAATATGATGTTTTACACCCTCTTTTACACGCATTTCAGAGCTCAAATGTGTAGTTTATTCTACTTTATTCCCTTTTTCCGTCTACTTTCGTGTTTTTGTGTAATATTGCAGAAATGTGAAGAATTCAGCGGAAATCGAGCCGAATCCGTTCCCGAGTGTTTAGCATAGGATTTGACATGAAGTATTGACTCGAGGAATCAGCTTGGTGCGCTTTTCAAGGCCTAAAGATAGCAAAAGCATGGGTGCGTACGAGTTTAACAAGCAAAGAAGCACTTCACAATATTGCAGCCTGCTTCAGATGGCAATATATCGAGTTCTATATATGATAATTGAGTAGTTCCAATTGGAGGTGAAAGCTTATCCTCTTAGCTTTCCAACGCCGCATAGAACGCCTGATTTGACCAAGTGACGAAGAAATGGCAGCTGTTTTAAGATCGGTGTGCGCTGCAGGTATTATCAGAAGCTCCTGTACAGCGCATCTCAGTCGATCGACTGGCCTCAGTGGTCGATCGACCACCCCACGAGCTGATGCGCAAATTAAAAGACGAGGAAGCCCATTGTAATTAGGTTTAGGAATAGGTTACATTATTTTCCTATATAACGTAACTTTTCCTGCTGCTTGAGGGTTCCTATCATTCATTAGCTTAGTTTAATTCAGTTCCTATAATACATTAGTTATTCGTCGTTAGAATTCTCAATAAAGTTCGTACTTTTCTTTCGGATTCCTCTTGTTCCTTTGCTTCGGTAATTCTAATCTTTAATTTCTGTATTGTTATTTCATTTTAGTAGTTTTAATTCTTCCTAGATAGAATCCCAAAGCCCAAGTTATAGTTTTATGCGAATTTATTCATCAATTATTTCAATTATGCAATTCTTTATGCCTATTATCAAATTAGTTATTGTTATTTGTGTAAGTATGAGTAGCTAAATACCCCTTGCTAATATGTAGGGGATCTATGGCGTAGATGGCATTAGAATAAGTGACCCCGCATTAGGGCTTGGTCGATCGACTGGCTTCTCTGGTCGACTAACTGAGCCGGTTTGTCGATCGACTGGTGTAGCTGGTCGATCGATTGACTTCGTGTTTGATTAGGATTGTCTGATTCGTTAAGTGCAATATTTAGCAATGAGACCGAGAGGAGACTTGTTAGATGCTTAGTTTTGAGCGTCCCATAGATCGAGAGATAGGGAAGGGCGTTAATTAACGAATTAAGACGAGTAAATTGCTGAGATCGAGAGATAATGTAATTTAGGCTTTAGGAATCACTGATCAGGGCGAGAGCTAGCATTAGTGAGACTTAGGGACTGGTAGGATAGGCCGAAAGGAGCTACTAATTAACTCGGACCAAAAGGACTTGTTTTACCCATCCTACACGACTGTATTTCGGACTTACCTAGGATTATGTGCCATCGCAGCTATAGTGAACCGACCGTCTTAGCATTTCTTTTATCATTGTTTACGTCCTTATTTACTTTTACTTGTTTATTTAGTTTATGTTTTTAGACTTAGTTATAATTCATATCAACCCCCCCCCCCCCCCTTCATTGTTACCGTTAGACTAAAATTGAAAGCAACTATTATCTCCCTACCTCCCTGCGGATCGACCCTGTTACCACTAGCTTCTGTTAGTTTTAATAGGTTTTATAAATATTATTTTTGGTGCACACAACGACAGGCATCAGAGAGAATCAAAGTCCATCTTGCTAGGCGTCCATTGAGAACGGGTTTTTCGAAGAGGTATTTGACAGGATCCATTTTGGAGTATATTCTGACGGAATAACTAAGCATGTAATGGCATAGCTTCTTCGTTGCCCACACAAGAGCGAGGCATGTCTTCTCGAGTGGTGTGTATTTGCACTCATACTCCAAGAACTTCTTACTAAGGTAGTAGATATCTCTTTCTTCTTTTCCCACGGTTTGTGCCAGCATAGCTCCCATGGCTGTTTCGGTTACTGTGAGATATAAACCAAGAGGTTGATCTTGTTGAGGAGGCATGAGCACTGATGGTTTGGCTAGTATCTCCTTCATTCGATCGAACGCCTTCTGACAGTCGTCACCCCACATGGTGTGATATGTTTTCTTTAGCTTTTTGAAGATAGGTTCATAAATCATGGTGAGTTTCGATATGAATCGACTTATGTATTGCACCTTGCCCAAGAATTCTCTAACTTCCTTCTCTGTTTGAGGTTGCGATATTTCGATTAGAGCTTTGATTTTGGAAGGGTCTATTTCTATCCCTCGCTGGCTAACGAGATACCCCAGGTGTTTGCCGGATGTTACTCCAAATGCACATTTCTGAGGATTGAGCCTCATGTTATATTTTCGTAGTCTTGAGAAGAATTTGCGAAGGTTCACAATGTCCTCTCTATCCTTGGACTTGACAATCATATCATCTACGTATACCTCAACTTCTTTATGCATCATGTCATGTAGTAGTGTAGTTGTGGTGCGTTGATATGTAGCTCCAGCATTGATTAAACCAAACGGCATAACCGTGTAGCAATAGGTGCCCCATTGAGTGACGAAGATAGCCTTGTGCATATCTTCTAAAGCCATCTTGATTTGATTATATCCCGCGTATCCATCCATGAAAGATAACAACGCGTGGTCTGCTGTATTATCCACCAATATGTCGATATGTGGTAGAGGAAAGTCATCCTTGGGACTCGCTTTGTTTAAGTCTCTGAAATCAACACAAACATGGATTCTCCCATCCTTTTTGGGTACGGGTACTATGTTGGCTACCCAGTCTGAGTACTCGGATACTTTGATGAACCCGGCTTTGAATTGCTTATCGACTTCTTCTTTGATCTTAAGAGCCCATTCTGTCCTCATTCGACGAAGCTTCTGTTTTACGGGTTTGAAACCTGGTTTGATTGGGATTCTGTGCTCTGCGATGTCCCTGTCGATCCCTGGCATGTCTTTGTAGGACCAAGCAAAAACGTCTTTCAACTCGTGTAGGAGGTCTATAAAACTGGCCTTTTGGGCGGGGCTCAAGGTCGTCCCTATCCTAAGTTCTTGGGGTTCTAGTTCGGTTCTTACGTTGATGGGTTCGGTGTTCTCTATAACTGGTCCCCCTTCCCCCTCTTGTAATATTTCTTTAGCTATGTAGGGAGGTATTTCGATTGAGTCTGGGTCTGGGTCATCCTTATTATCTTCGTAAACAGAATTACATTCAGAATAACACAAAGAGTAAGCAGAACCTGATTTATTCATATTAAAATTTGAAAAGAGTTGAAACAAAGAAGCCATCTGTTCAGTAGTCAGTGGCGGTAAAGGGACAGCTGTTGGGACATTTCCCGAACTACTGTTACTACTCGATGCTAAGCTAGGAGAAACAAGGGGAGTGGGAGTGACGATAAGAGGAGACTCTCTAGGGACTTCTCTAGACTCCGACTCGGATTCCGACTCGAATTCATCGTCTTCTGGTTCTCCTTTGAATATCTCTCCTTCTCCAGTGGTGAGCTTGAAGAGTCTTCCTTGGTTGTTCGTCCACTTGATCGACTTTCTCCATCCTTTTTGCTGATTCGAACTGGTTTCTGTGATCAATGCGGTAGGGTTGAAGTGATCGTCTTGAAGTAAGCTAACAGCTTGTTCGTCTAAGCAAGGTGCTTGACGAGTCTTGACGGTAGGAACCGTTTCCGTAGGAATAAAGTAGCAATCGTGAAAGATCTCGATTCCAGCTAGTTGTTTTCCTATATAGTGCCAAGGTTCGGGAAACCCGTGAAAGCGTTCTTGACTCCCTTCTCTGACGAAGTATCCGTTTAGGGTAGGGAGATAGGTTGCATTTGGATTCGCACGTTCTTGCGGTTTTGGAATTGAGTGAGCATTTCTAGAGCTTCTTCCTTGGTGGGTTTGTACCTTAATCCTAGTGGTATCCTTTGTGAGTTACCTTCTTTGTAAGGTGCAAAGGTATTTCTTTGGACAGGATTCAATGGCATTCCCGGGAAGTATCCCTGAGAATTGAGCATGTGGTTGACCAATAAGTTAGAGTAGGGATCGAAGTACAAAGATGCCAACTCACTCTCTACAAGGTTTATGCTATGGAAGTCCCCAAGTTCATATACTGGATCTGCAATTACTTGGTTGCTTGACCTCTTTTCTATTACCGCTTTGATGGGTAACGAAGTGATCATCATCACTGTTCCATCTAGTGGGATCTTGATTTTCTGGTGGAGGGTGGATGTTACCGCTTTGGAAGCGTGAATCCAAGGTCTTCCCAGAAGTATGTTGAAGGATGCTTCGATGTCCACTATTTGGAATTTAACCTATTGTTCAATCGGCCCTGTGGCTATGGTAAGGTTAACTAGTCCTACCACTTTTCGTCATGTACCATCATATGCGCGAACACCTTGATTGGTAGGGGTCCAATCCGACTCTTTCATGCCTAATTTGTATGCTGTTTTTAATGGTATGACGTTGACTGCCGAGCCATCGTCCACCAAAGTCATTGGCACATTATTCTTTAAGCAAATGACAGTAATGTATAGAGCCAAATTGTGACTAGCGCCGAAAGGTGGTAAATCTTCATCCGAGAAAGTAACTGGGTTACTTGGCTTAGTTGAATCTTGGAAGACCAAGTTGACTAAGTCATCGGGTGTGGAGTTATGTGCCACATTTAATTTGGCCAAGGCTTGCAGTAAAGCTTGGCGATGTGGAAATGAGCTTGCAACTAGTTACCAGACTGAAAGATCAGCCTTTATTTTCTATAGTTGCTTTAGTAAATGGTCAGTAGAGGTATCCTCGCTATCATTTGGCGTAACAACGTTGGTATTGGTGATTGGACAATTTGCTATGGGACCATTTTGAGAAACGTTTTGATATGGACGCCCCGAACGAGTAAGGTGATCTATATCTTGGTCCTCACTGTTTTGGACTATTTCCTCGCTGATTTTGACTAGGTAGTGTTCGGTGAGGTACTCATCTTTATCATCATCGGCCCACACTCCATTGATAGTAGCAAGTTCTATCAACCTTATGATTTCGGCTTCCAAGTGGATGATTTGGTCGATTTTCTCGTCAACCACGGCTACTACTTCTTGCATTGTAGTATTTTGAGAGAGATTTAGTGGCGCACGTTCTTTAGGTGTTGTATTTGGATTATGTAGGGGTGCCACTACACTTTCTAGTTCTGAGACTTGTCTATTCACACTCTTTGCCCATGCGATAAAGTCGGTGATAGTAGGGAAAATGGTGGAGTAGTTCCCTTCATCTTCTATTGCATGGATCTCTTCTTCGACTGGAGAAATGAGGTGTGAAAAATCTAAGGTACATTCTTCACTTGTAATCATCAGAATTCCAAGAGGATTTTGAGTATTGTTAGGCTTACCTCCAGGTGGTATTGGTAGGCGACCGTCTTCAATCATGTCCTGAAGTACATGTTTTAGCTTGTAACATTTTTCTGTATCATGTCCCTTACCTCTATGATATTCGCAGTATGAATTCTCATCCCAGGACTTGGATTTCTTTTCTGGTTCAGGTGTAGGCCCTATGTGTTGGAGCTTACCCTGTTTCATCAATCTCTTCAGAGCATTGGACTATGTATCTCCAATATTTGTGAACTTTCTTTGTGGGTTATTCTTCTTTGATGGTTCGAGAAGGTTAACCTCATCAGTCTTGCTAGTAGAGCCGTAAGAACGACTTGTTGAGCCTTGATATCCACGACCTACCGTTTTGTACAAGAGTCCTTTACGGATGTCATCTTCGATCCTTGTCCCTAACACAATTAAGTCATTGAAGGTTTTAATATTTTGGTACCTCAAATGATTTGCATAAATGGGTTTCAAATTGTCCACGAATTTTTCCACGAGGGTAGCTTCATCTGGACGCTCGACAAGTTGGGTACTAGTCTTCCTCCACCTACTTAGGAAGTCGGTGAAACCTTCTTTCTCATTTTGGGTAAGAACCTATAAAGTGTGCATATTGACTTGGATCTCAGCATTATCCGCATATTGTTTAGCGAACTCAATTGCGGCGTCATCCCAAGTGGCGATCTTCTTGTGTTCTAGGGAATAGAACCATTGCTTCGGGATGGTATCAAGAGATGAAGGAAAGATCCTTAAGAACATCTCGGGTTTGATGCCTTTGATAGACATTTAATCCTTGAAAGCACGGATATGGTTCAAAGGGTTTTCATGCCCCTTGAATTTCGGGATATCCGTCATGTTGAAGTTGGTTGGCAATTTGGAACTCAAGGCCTCATACTTGTGATTGTTTTCCCTATAGATATCATCCCCTTTGAGATACATCAGTTGTTCCTCCAAATATTGGAGTCGTTTTTCAGCTTCAGTAAGACCTACGGGAGGGTTGACTTCTTGTGCTCCCACAAAAGGTGGAGGATTATCATTCACGAAATCATTCACAAATTCACGAGGCACCTCATTTTCCGCAGGAGGTAGCCTAGTCTCTACAGCAACAATTTGGCCCTCGATTGTGTTGAGGCGATCATACACTTGGTCTTGGCTAGTTTGGAGACGAGCGAGCGCGGCTAGGATTTGATCATTACCATTCTGGGGTTGACTGTTGCTTGTGGTGCTAGTGTCAGGCATCTTGGAAACTGGACAAGAGATCAATGACGAATCAAAACACGATCGACCATCCTAGCACACTTACTCAAAGAAAAGACTCAACTTGTGAGGTGGGAGTGTGCCACTTGTGTCCAGTGAGGTTTGAAAATGACAAAGCTTTGAAATATTGGTCCTATTTAACTATAGTGTAGTTGTATGAGTGGACTCGAAGTGAGGTTTTGAAATGGGTTTTGAGGCCCGAATTTTGACTTGACAATCGGACAGAGTTTCGACTGGTTTTGCGCTAAATTTGGCTTTTTTGAAAATTTTACATTTTTAAAAGAGGTTTTGATTCTACAAAATTCGTCATGGTTTTGTTTAGAAAGTGGCGATCACATATAACACAAGCATTTATACAGGCATTGTAACGGGATGCCGAGTGCATTTAAAAGGGTTTTGGTTTAAAGGGTGGGTTGCCATACCGAACAATCAAACCCGGGGTTTGTGGAGAGGCTCGTACCAAACAGAAGTAAGGCCGATTCCTAGTCCATTTCCTCGAGTAGTGAAAGTCCTTGATACAAACAGGAGTAAATACCACGGTATGGTTGGCGTCAATCGCTATCCATCCTTAGGCCCAAATAAGAATTTGGACCGTCTAGACGGGACGATTGGTCGAATGGGTTGGGTTGGACCTAGGAAGGCCGAATAAATGATCTAGGAAGACCGAGTTATGAAAACCGACAACTATCTCGTACAAACTATTCCCTAACCTTGTTCAAGTTTCACCCTTGGCTACACGTAAGTGTATTAATCCCCAGCGGAGTGGCCAAACTGTGGACGCGGGCCTATGGGGTTCGCTCGGGAAAACAAGCTTTTGCATTTGTGGAGTCGCCACCAATTTATTGTGGAAAATTGGAAACCGTTCGAATACTTCGCGTCATGTCAAGACACCAAGTAATTACATGAACACCAAGAACTCATTACCCTTAGCATTCTATGTCTAGAATGACTCTCGTGGATGCCAATGAACACGGATGTTGACAGAGATCTGGAGTAAGGGGTGAGGGTACGTATTAGGAAGCTCTTTTGATCGAATACCTAATCCCGCCCGCCTCGATAGCGGCCTCTACTAATGATTAGGGAAGTTATCTATACTCGATATGTTGAAGGTTATATGCATGCAATGCAACATCCATTAGATTAATCCTAGCATGTGAGAATTAACTAAGTCGGTTAACATGTAATTTAACATGCATTAATGTCGAGGTAGAAATTTAGGTTAATTGCATGTGAGAGCATACAAACAATAAATAATAAAGAATAGAAAAAATACAGTAAAGAAAATTACAATAATTACATCGGGTTAATAGATTTACGTCGAAAATACACTTAAAACGGATGATTTGAGAAAAGAAAAAATAAATAAACGAACAGATTATTAGATAATAATACGGGTAATAGTTAATTAATGCATAAACTAATAACTAGGTCAAAGCAACAACGGAAGTTCAGAGGCAGAACTCAACCCGGAACAGGCGCATCAGAGCTGCGTCCTTTGGAAGAGGCGCAGTGCTCACTCCGTCTGTTCCTGAGGTGAATTCTGGCTGTGAAGCCGGAATTGCATATCGTTAATATTCATTGGTAATTTAATGCTCAATTAATAATATTTGACTTGGATAGAAGTGGTTTAATAAATTATTTACATGCAAATTAATCATAAAAACAATAAAAGACGGTCTCAAATTAATTATAACAAATTAAATGCTAATTACAAGGTTAATTACAAATAAACAAACTAAATAGGTTATTAACGACGAGCTAATGATGACGATGACGATAACAGATGAAAATATACTAAAGGTCGAATTCCAGAGACGTGATATTGATGAATCGAATCTCTAAAACCTGGATTTGATTTAATGATGAAAACCCGCAAATATTAATTATTAGGGAATTAAGTCGGGAATTAAAAGATGATAAATTATTAGGAATTATGTGCTAAAATTATCATGTCAATGAAATAAGAACGAGCAAAGACGAAACAAAAATAAATAGAAGAATTTAACAAAAGACGAAGGAAGAAGAAGGAAAGCAGGAACTGTGGCAGCCTCAGGAAGAGGCGCAGCAGGTGCTGCATCCCTTCGAAGAGGTGCAACAGTTGCTGCGTTCCTTCTCGACATCTGTCTCCCGTTAATCAGTAAAAAGGGTTTGAATAAAGGTTTTATAAATCCGTTTTGAATATATTTTTGACGTAAACCTTACAATAATGATTACAAAAATAAAGTATAATAATAAAACATGGGATTTACACCCTCAGACTTACATGTTTGACGAAACGAGATTGACTAAGTTAACGTTTAGTGATGCTCGACTCGAATGTACGACGAAAGTGCCCTCTAAGAGGAAATTAAACAAAGTTGATTAAGTTGATTGATGTGGAGTTGGTCAAATTGGTCGGTCATGCAAAACGAGGCTGGTACCCACACTACTACAAATGAGCACTTGGGCCACGTCTAAATTCGTGGCGCAAGTACTAAATTTCCGTGGCTAAATCATTTTGCCACGGGAATACCTTCCGTGGCGCAAGTGGCCGTGGCAAAGGGATAGCCACGGGAAAAACAAGAACGTGGCTATTATTGAATTTTTGGCCACGGATTCTCTCGTGGCTAATAACTCCCGTGGCCAAAGAAATTTCCCGTGGAGAAAAAATAATTCTTGTGGCAAACAATATATATAAAAATTAAATAAATAAAACGTAAAATAATTTATTTATTTTTCACAATGGGTATTTTATCATATTCGGAACCGTGACAATCTAGGTAATTATTTCGCTAGTTAACTTGATTCATTTGAACGTTATTTCGTTTCACGAGTCATGCATTTGTGAGCATCAGAGAGGCTTCCCAGGAGGTCACCCATCCCAACACTACTCTCATCTGAGCACGTTTAACCGTAGAGTTATTTTGATGTGCCACCGAAATTAAATGTTACCTTTGTTGATATAATTAGCACTTTGAATCCTTTTAAGTTTATTTTTTTCATTCAAATCTTACCTTTAGTACTACTCCCTCCGTACCACACCAAAGGTAACGCAGGGAAAAGTGGAGTATTTAAGAAAATGTGGAAAAAGTAAGGGTAAAGAGGGAAAAAATAGGTGGGGTATGTAATTGTTGGTTTAATTGTGGGTTAGTAGGTGGGGTATGTAATGGCATTTTGTGTAAATATCAAATGGGTATAAGAATAATTTGGTAATATTGTGGGCCAAATAAGGAATGTTACCTTTGGTGTGGTACGTCTGTTTATAGTAAGTGTTACCTTTGGTCTGGTACGGAGGGAGTATTTAATTACATAAATGTTACATGTTTAACAATTTTTGCGGGAAAAACATTATTTTGGCCGAAACAATTAAAATTTCGACATTAACCTCCTGATTAATGATTTTGACATCATTTTTTTTGCCCAAGTCAGTAAACCATTTTCTCCAAAAAGTAAAATTAATTGTGTTTTCCTAACATTTTATTATTTATTTTGTTTATCGACATACTTATTTTCATTTTTCATGTACTCATTTTTTCGTATATTTTTCTTCGCAAATTCTATTGTATAATCGTTGTACCTGCGATATGAAAAATGAGACCATTTTTTTGTAAAATAATGACCGCTTTTTATAATTAAAGGTCTTTTTTCCCCAAAGTGATCACTATTAACAAAAAAATAGTCACTTTTTTACCCCAAAACCACAAAAAAGATTATTGTACAAAAGAATCGCTTATTTTCCTAAACTGATTTCTCTTTGTTATTATTTATCATTTCTTTTCTTAAAAGTTTCACATTATTTGCACATGTGACTTTAAATTATTATAATTTATATATTTTTCCGTGTGATACGCTCATTTTCAATGAAAAAAAATTTCCCAATTTTTTTTCTCAGCAAGTTAAATTTTACGTAAATTTTTCACGGTACCCTCGAATTTTGACAGATTACATATGGTACCCTTTTTGTAAAGTTTTTATATATGCTACCCCTGTATTTACGTTTTTCAGTCTCAAAATAGCCTTTGACTGTAACACCCCCTCATACCAAGGTTTCTTACCAGGGACTACCCTAGCATGAAAAGCTGTTACCATCTCGGTTTCCCGAGGTTAGTATATCAAAGTTACCAATTCCAAACAACCTTTATTAAAGTATAAAGAATTAGCGATTACATATCTCCAAAACCAAACCAAAGCATAACGATGAAATATCTATTAATTACAAATAATGCAAGCTAAGTCTCTTGACGGCGGAAGCTAGACTCGAGTGATGACCCCCATAACTGTCCCATAGCTAAACATCTGCATTACCTGTCACAATCTGCTCACCATCCCCGAATAGATCACCGCAGGTTTTATAAAACAACAACAACGGGGTCAGTACTGTTCAATCAATGTAAGACAAACAAACGATGCAACCGGCTGATCATCCACTGTAACACCCCCATTTATTAAGGTTTAGCTAGACATTCCCAAATAAATAGGACTGTTACCATCTCGGTTTCCCGAGGTAGTGAATAACAAAGTCCAACTCACCAAAGTACTTTAAATTAAAACTTTAACGATTACATGTTTATTACAAATTAATCGACTAAAACCTAATATAAAATAATTACAACTCGCAGCGCAAATAAATAAAGTGATAAAACATTCTATGTGGTCTAGACTTCTAGGTAGGTTGTCCAAGTCCTCACGCATTCCCATAAGCTCCCAAGTCAGCTAATCTTTAGTACCTGTCAAATCTGCTCTCCATAAAACGGTTCACCGCAGGTTTTCACGAATACACAGTCAACCACGAGGTTGAGTAGGAAACTAAACAATGAACGAGAATAAAACAACCTGCAACATCACTGGTACACAAATAAACTCTACCACCACAATCCCGTTCACTCCACACCACCGCACACAGCCACTTCTAGACACATAGTCATACTCCACTTCTAGACACACAATCATACTCCAGGACACACAGTCCAATGGACACACATCCCCGCCTCGGACACACAAATCCGGATGTACTGACACACAGTCCCCGTCCTCGGACACACACGATCGGATATACACAAAACTCATCTCCCAATTCCAACAACAATCGATAATAATGACAGTCTCAGTAATATAACCAAACCAACATGATATAGAATAATTGCATAAGACAGAAAATCCAGCAAGATAATAATATCGTTGTAAACAGTTAAAATACATCCTTCACCAATCCACCACCTCATACATTACATCCATCTTTAGCAATAACAGAAATAAGACAAGATTGAGTATTTTCCTACCTTGAAAGCAAGCACTCCAATTACGCGATCCAATAAATAGATATCCAAATAAAGCTTCTCAACAATACCGTCACCTAATCATAAATAATTATAATTCAATTATTTATTTGTTATTCCAAATATTATATTAATTATTCAATTATATTTTAATTATATTAATTAATTCCCGTGTAAATTATTATTACGTAAAAACCCGATTCCAAAAACAACCCGATTCACCCAAGAAAATCGTCACAACATCAAATAAGTCAAAACCCCACTACCCATGCAACCCACGAATTCCCCCATTTAACCCGTGTTACCCATCACCAACACCTCCCTTTACACCCACTATTCCCGTCACAACCTGCCACCTAGCGACACCACTCACCCAACCGTCACCACCCTGCACCATGATGCACCCCAGTAACCTCCAACCACCAGCCACACTGTCCCCACAACCCTCAACAATCACGCCCTAACAACAACAATCACGAAGATGACTAATTGCCGAAAGCCCGACATCGACAACACCGTGTAAAGAACCTCTCGCCACTTCCACCACAGCCACCATTACCACCTTTGGACACCACCGTTGACACGACTGTCCCACGGTGACTCCAAGGGTGGTCCCCACGTCCCCAATGGTCAACTAACGAAGTCACAAAGCTCGTCTTAAGACGGTCACGAACACTCGCACTCAACCCCTGCATCTCCCCTGTTTTGGCGCAACTCCGGCAACCGCTGCACTAACCACCAACTAAAACCACCCAAAACAACCCAAAACCGACGATCCATCAACACGACACTAACCAACCCAAACCTGAGTCCATTTGACACACACAAGAGGGTAAAACACATTATACGCGGGATTGACAACCATTTAACACCCACGAAATTCCGGCCACCACCGCGTAAACCACCACCATAAAACGACACATACCATCCAAAGTGGTTAACTACACCCTAGGTATTTCCCTTAAACAACCCAGGTCAGTCACGCTTAAGAACGGGTTCAAAACCATATAAAACACGTCATACAACCACCCATAAAAACTCGCCTAAAACAACCCTCTCCTGACTGTCAACGACGGTCTACGGGGGTCAAATAAAGTCTCTGGTGGTCCACGGTCACAACGGTACCTACGGTCTGATCTATGGTAGTCTAGATAATAAGTTATAATATCACAAAGTATATACATAAGACGGTCTGAAATATTACCTTGAGGCGATAATGAATTAATTCCTTTGCTTTTCTCTTCCTTAATTTTATTCTTCTTTCTTTTAGATCTCTTCCGTTCTACTTTTATGAATTACTTTCAGATTTATTATGGTATTTATAGTGGTATTTATAGTCTATATTTAGAGATTATATGAAACCAATTAGGAAACTATTATAATTTACCTTATTCTAACTAGTATAGTAATTATTATTATAATTGCCCTTATATTATTATTATTATTACATGTATTAGTCTTACCATAAGTAGAATTTCCTCATACAATATTTACTACTTTATTATTGTCATAAGTTTATTATTATTATTAATATAATTATTATTACCTTTACATATTATTATTTCCATATTATATTATTATTAATTCCCGATATAAATCCCGATTACACTCATGCGAATTTAACAAATTTCGGTCCAACTATCAACGGCATACGGCCCAATGCAAAATATTAGCTAAACCCAATTCCCCACTTAGATGCCTAATTTATTATTTAATTACTCGTCTTATTGTAATTATTATCAGAAATGTGTTTAATCAATTATTAATGTACATAAATTACTTTCATAATTTATTATCAAAATATGGGGTATTACAGTCTTTCCACCTTAAAATGAACTTCGTCCCGAAGTTCGCTCACAACTACCACAACAACATTTATAAACAACCACACAACTGAACCTCATTCGAACTTATGATCATTGCAACGTAATCAATTTACTTAATTATTATGAAACCATATCATACTTATCAAAAGTGCCACAATAAAAATTCAAAATATTTGAAGTATCACATTCTATCCCCCTAAAATTTAACTTCGTCCTCGAAGTTTGAGATACCAAACAACGGAAATAATTAAACTGCTTATAACACCACAAGAACATGAAATACACCTTGTAACAAAAACATGTGAATAGACAACAATAATATGTGTAAAACAACTACCATTATTATCATATAATCGATTAATGGGTAAATAAATAACAACAATCTGTGAATTAATAACTCCTTTTTTTTATTACTTGTGCGTTTATTTCTCACTAACGAAGTCTAACTTAAACATGGATGCAATTAATGTAATTATATACTGTATATAGATTTAGGGCAACACATTCCGCATATCACTAGACATGTCATTCACTTCACAAAATTTATAATATCCAATGCCAAGGTGAGATAGATAAGAAACAACTCTTTAGAAATTTTAGCATAACTCACATTTTCAAAGATAAGAAAACATGTTACAACTTCTTAAAATCATAAATAATTAATAACATAATTACTTATTAATAACTTATACGTTTTAGAGAATACAAAGAGTTAATAAACCATGAGAAAAAGAATCAAGTCAAAAACTAATAAGGTCCATTTATAATGCATTTTACAAACTACTTGGTCGAAACAGAAATTTCACAGCAACTTGTCAAAATCTTAGGTCAACTTGTAAAAATCACTATAAATTGTCAATATATTCTCCTATAACTTGGCTTATCAATTTAGAAACATATACGAATCTTTTAAACAATGGAGTTGGAATTACACCAAATCGACACGTAGTTTTTAAATGACAAATTTACAACAATATGGCACGAAAACATCACTGTGCAGGAATATTCTGACCACTGTCCACTAAAATATTTATTTCTCCCAAACCGTATATTATTTAAGCATAAGACCAATGACATATGAAAGCTAACTCACAAGGCTATTACTCATAAAATTTTCCTATAAGGATTTTAAACAGGCAGTAAATGGCAGCCAAAACAATCAGGGGTAAAATTTCGAGAAATCAACCAAAATGACATTCTTCATAATTCCACGCAATTCCCTTAATACTTCACACATTAATCATACTCACACTTCCCACATATATGCCAACATACTTTCCCCATATCAAAATGCATATAACAATGCCTAAAAGAAATCATATCACATCCCTTCATCGTAAAAGCAAGGTTACGTCCCGTAAACGAAATCTTGAAAGTAATATGCAAACAAGGCAACAAAACTCCTAAGAGAAATAATCTATATTCATTTAAATTACCCCACAATATAATATCTCTCAAGGTAACCGGTTAAAAACTGTAAGGGCCAGATCAAGGACGTCTCCCTAACCTAATAAGGGGCTCCTAAACAGTTTCTACCCGGGTTCATTTTATTAGACACATCCTAAGTTCATTATTATTCATTAGTTAGGCCTGAGGATCGTTTTGCTCTGATACCACTTTGTAACACCCCCATTTATTAAGGAGCCTTTAGCTAAACATTCCCAAATAAATAGGACTGTTACCATCTCGGTTTCCCGAGGTAGTGAATAACAAAGTCCAACTCACCAAAGTACTTTAAATTAAAACTTTAACGATTACATGTTTATTACAAATTAATCGACTAAAACCTAATATAAAATAATTACAACTCGCAGCGGAAATAAATAAAGTGATAAAACATTCTATGTGGTCTAGACTTCTAGGTAGGTTGTCCAAGTCCTCACGCATTCCCATAAGCTCCCAAGTCAGCTAATCTTTAGTACCTGTCAAATCTTCTCCCCATAAAACGGTTTACCGCAGGTGTTCACGAATACACAGTCAACCACGAGGTTGAGTAGAAAACTAAACAATGAACGAGAATAAAACAACCTGCAACATCACTGGTACACAAATAAACTCTATCACCACAATCCCGTTCACTCCACACCACCGCACACAGCCACTTCTAGACACACAGTCATACTCCACTTCTAGACACACAGTCATACTCCAGGACACACAGTCCCGCCTCAGACACACAGTCTGGATATACTGGACACACAGTCCCGCCTCAGACACACAGTCTGGATATACACAAAACTCATCTCCCAATTCCAACAACAATCGATAATAATGACAGTCTCAGTAATATAACCAAACCAACATGATATAGAATAATGGCATAAGACAGAAAATCCACCAAGATAATAATATCGTTGTAAACAGTTAAAATACATCCTTCACCAATCCAC
Organism: Silene latifolia; assembly: GCF_048544455.1. Lineage (NCBI taxonomy): Eukaryota > Viridiplantae > Streptophyta > Magnoliopsida > Caryophyllales > Caryophyllaceae > Silene > Silene latifolia. The sequence goes on from NC_133531.1 coordinate 76,488,503, forward strand.
CACCTCATACATTACATCCATCTTTAGCAATAACAGAAATAAGACAAGATTGAGTAGTTTCCTACCTCGAAAGCAAGCACTTCAATTACGTGATCCAATAAATAGATATCCAAATAAAGCTTCTCAACAATACCGTCACCTAATCATAAATAATTATAATTCAATTATTTATTTGTTATTCCAAATATTATATTAATTATTCAATTATATTTTAATTATATTAATTAATTCCCGTGTAAATTATTATTACGTAAAAACCCGATTCCAAAAACAACCCGATTCACCCAAGAAAATCGTCACAACATCAAATAAGTCAAAACCCCACTACCCATGCAACCCACGAATTCCCCCATTTAACCCGTGTTACCCATCACCAACACCTCCCTTTACACCCACTATTCCCGTCACAATCTGCCACCTAGCGACACCACTCACCCAACCGTCACCACCCTGCACCATGATGCACCCCAGTAACCTCAAACCACCAGCCACACTGTCCCCACAACCCTCAACAATCACGCCCTAACAACAACAATCACGAAGATGACTAATTGCCGAAAGCCCGACATCCACAACACCGTGTAAAGAACCTCTCGCCACTTCCACCACATCCACCATTACCACCTTTGGACATCACCGTTGACACGACTGTCCCACGGTGACTCCAAGGGTGGTCCCCACGTCCCCAATGGTCAACTAACGAAGTCACAAAGCTCGTCTTAAGATGGTCACGAACACTTGCACTCAACCCCTGCATCTCCCCTGTTTTGGCGCAACTCCGGCAACCGCTGCACCAACCACCAACTAAAACCACCCAAAACAACCCAAAACCGACGACCCATGACCACGACACTAACCAACCCAAACCCGAGTCCATTCGACACACACAAGAGGGTAAAACAGACTATACGCGGGATTGGCAACCATTCAACACCTACGAAATTCCGGCCACCACCGCGTAAACCACCACCATAAAATGACACATACCATCCAAAGTGGTTGACTACACCCTAGGTATTTCCCTTAAACAACCCAGGTCAGTCACGCTTAAGAACGGGTTCAAAACCATATAAAACACGTCATACAACCACCCATAAAAACCCGCCTAAAACAACCCTCTCCTGACTGTCAACGGCGGTCTACGGGGGTCAAATAAAGTCTCTGGTGGTCCACGGTCACAACGGTACCTACGGTCTGATCTATGGTGGTCTAGATAATAAGTTATAATATCACAAAGTATATACATAAGACGGTCTGAAATATTACCTTGAGGCGATAATGAATTAATTCCTTTCCTTTTCTCTTCCTTAATTTTATTCTTCTTTCTTTTAGATCTCTTCCGTTCTACTTTTATGAATTACTTTCAGATTTATTATGGTATTTATAGTCTATATTTAGAGATTATATTAAACCAATTAGGAAACTATTATAATTTACCTTATTCTAACTAGTATAGTAATTATTATTATAATTGCCATTATATTATTATTACATGTATTAGTCTTACCATAAGTAGAATTTCCTCATACAATATTTACTACTTTATTATTGTCATAAGTTTATTATTATTATTTATATAATTATTATTACCTTTACATATTAGTATTTCCATATTATATTATTATTAATTCCCGATATAAATCCCGATTACACTCATGCGAATTTAATAAATTTCGGTCCAACTATCAACGGCATACGGCCCAATGCAAAATATTAGCTAAACCCAATTCCCCACTTAGATGCCTAATTTATTATTTAATTACTCGTCTTATTGTAATTATTATCAGAAATGTGTTTAATCAATTATTAATTTACATAAATTACTTTCATAATTTATTATCAAAATATGGGGTATTACATCCACACTCTCCGGTCTCCCGATCTCACATAGTAACCGACTGCACACCGAAGTGTGTAGCCCTGCCAGATTACCCATCGCAACAGGTAATCCACACCGCCAGTGGGTGACCGTAGCCCATCCCACCAAGTCCAGCTCATCAACGAGCGACTGAAAATCCCTGTCCCTTAATGTGCACATCCCCTCCCGTGACGGGTTCCACGGAGGGCGAACTAGGGTGTGAAGCCACTCCCGCAAGTGACTCCACCACAATCACAACACACACAGCATCACAGCTGTCCCAACACCACAACCGTCACAACACAACAGCCATACTCAGATGATCAACGGATCACAACAATTACAACATAAGCACAGTCTTAAATCAATTAACAGAAACCGAGTAGGGAAATCCTACCTTTTCGCAATCCACTATGCTGCTATCAATCATGCAATATGCATAACAATTACCACATCGTCACCTACATCAATGATAATCAACAATCACATAACGCAAATACTATATGCAAAACCCCATTTCCCCCAAATTCATAATCAAAGACAAACCCTAGAATTATCATCAACAAACATGGGGATAAAGACTTACCGACGGAGGAATAAGAGATCATACGCAAGGACCACGACGATTGTACACAAAACGAGATTAGGGGATGATTAGGGAGTGATTAGAGTGATCGTAAGATGATTAGGGTTGAAAATGATGTTTTAGAAACTGACGTTGCATATAAAATAACCCTAAACATTCCCTAATCAAACCGGTAAAATAACACTCGCCAGGCTGGATACTCGGTCGAGTAAAGCTATACTCGGCCGAATATCCTCTACTCGGTCGAGTATTCTCCATACTCGGCTGAGTGTTCCTCGACAGAACCAAAACAGACTCCACAACTAGCACTACTCGGCCGACTAGGCTCTACTCGGTCGATTATACAACTTAAGAAAAACCGTAGTATTACATTGACAAACTTCCGTCATAACGCCGCTACTCATATGCCTTGTGACGCCTTTTTTTGTTATCTAATACACTATCAATTCATCATCTAATAATACCTAAATCCTTATTTTGTCTAATAAACTAACATTTAGTACCTAAATAATATAACAATAACAACATAACATACACAATTACTCATCAAATTACTTATAGGAGTAACGACGTTATGACGAAATTTCCCCAAAGAGTATTCTGGGAATGAAAAAGGTAAACACAAGGGCAACACATGTAGAAACTTAAAATAAAGGGTACCATGCGTAATCTGGCAAAGTTCGAGAGTACCATGGGAAATTTCCGTAAATTTTATATCAAATTCAAATTTTTCTATAAATATCCTACAAATAAAGTTGGAAATAAAATTTTGAATGAAATAGTTTAACAATATATTAATTTTGGATTTTCAAAGATAGATGGTAAATAACTTTTTTATTCAATTTGATATGCTATATCTTTAAATGAGATACGATCATTTAAGATTGTTATTCAAGATTATAAAGTTTAATTTAAAAAAGTTAAAGAAATTCACGACTTTAATAAACAGAGTATATATTAAAACAATTTTTTTTAAATTATCAATATTTTGAAAACCTACAAAACATAAATGTGATCTGTAAAAAATCAAAAAATTAGACGATAAACTTTTCTTTGCTTGCATATAAGTTTATAAAATTTTAAAATTTCTTATTAAAGTAAATAAAACAATAAAAAATATTAATTAAATTAATTAAAGTGTTTCTAAATTTTTATATTCAAATGTTTTTTATATTATTATATTTGATTAAATTTCATTCAGATTTAAGTCGGAAAAGCTACTCGCCACGGGTGTTTGTTTGTTCGTGGCTAAAAAAATATTTGCCACGGAACAATTCGTGGCTAAATAAAATTTCTCCACAGGGGTGACATAGGCCGTGGCTAAAATGATTTTTTGCCACGGGTGTAGCCTAATTCGTGAGGGAAGTGGCTTTTTGCCACGGAAAAAGTTATCCCGTGGCATAAATTTTTTTCCAAAATAATGAATAAGTTTTTTCCGTGACTAAGCAAAATTTAGCCACGAATTATGAGTTCCCGTGGCATAATTTGTGGCGCAAGTGATGAATTTTTGTAGTGTCAGAAGGATCTGAGCTTACGTGGTCGAAAGTTCAAGCACGTAGACGCCAAAAAGCAAGAGCGTGGTCTTAGAATGCAAAGGGAGAAGAGAAGGGCGGATACTCGCGTGAGAAATATGAGGAACGAAGGTCCGTATTTATACTAATCACACGAAGGAATTATGGTTTCGGTAAAACTTTGGAAGTAAATCTCGAAAAGATCTTAAAATACGCAGAAAGGAGCTGGGGAAGTGGCGCAGCAACCACTGCGTCTCTTAGAAGAGGCGCAGCACCTGCTGCGTCCTTTCCCCAAGGGTTTCCTCCTGCGGAAAAAAGATTTTCCGCGTTTCTATTATGGAATTGCGGTTGATCTTAATTTCCTTATTATATAAAATATAATTTTGGGATATAATTTTCCAAAAGATTAAAAGATTGAAAATATGGAATAGAAATATCCGGAACATTCCAGAATATTCTGACTCGGCATTTTAAACGGTTATTAGAAAATGAAGACGGTTTTTCACCCAGACTCCAAATATACTTTAATTACTGTCAAAACGACCGTAACGGCGCGTAAATGACGACCAAGGGGTAGACGCAAGTATTTGAGCTATCACTTGACGATAAACTTACAACTGTCATAAATCGTTCCGTGTACCAAACATGCGGCCCAATCATCACCGGGTGGCTTGCGGGAGGTGCAGAAATGAGGTATCTACACACCAGTAGCCCCCAAACACACGCCCTAACTCCCTCCTCTACTCGCCATCAATAACCAAACCACCACCCCCCACCGTGTATAAAACCAAAAAAACACGACCCCTACAGCCACTCTCACATCCCACGGCCACCACCATTGCCACCCCTGGTCCATGGCGGTTCCAAAGGTGGTACCTACCCCTGGTACAGTCTCAAACACGGCCACACTGCCCGTCTTAAAACAGCCGCGATAAAACCCCTACTCTGCCCTGTTTTCCGCCACCACCAACACTAACCGCCCCCTGCTACCATACCAACACCACCAACATGACCGACCACCTTCCCCCATCACAACCCTATCATGCCCAGGTCAAGACTCGGCCGAATAAGGGTTCAATTACCCCCTACAACCACCCACGACCTAAACCCGCAAACCCCCTGACCAGCCACCTTTAACCGCCCCAAAACCACCCTAGCAAAGTCAACGACGGTCAAATAAGGTCAGGTCAGAATCTCGGCAGTCTAAGATAGCTCTAGATCAAAATTTCAAGTCCTATGGTGGTCTATAGAGGTCACACGGTTGTCTTAAAGATGCTTGCACAATTAAGTATAAAACCGATTTAGGATGAGTAATTACCTCGAGTCGATTAATTCGTTTTTTGTTAATTCCTTCTTCTACCGTCTCCTAAAGTTCCTCCTCTTAATTTGTGATTTATTTCTCAGATTTAACATGGTATTTATAGTGTAAGATTAGAGAGAAAGCGAGGTCAATTAGGAAACTATTATAATTTACCTTATTCTAATTAGTATAGGAATTACCATTATTATAATTTCCATTTTATTATTATTATTATTATTATTATTATTATTATTATTATTATTATTATTATTATTATTATTATTATTATTATTATTATTATTATTATTATTATTATTATTATTATTATTATTATTATTATTATTATTATTATTATTATTATTATTATTATTATTATTATTATTTATTTATTTATTTTTTTTTTTTTTTTTTGCAGAGAAAGCTTAGGATTGTCATTATAAATAAGAGTAAAGTACAAATCCTATTGCCTATGTCTACAAAGGAGACTAGTGTAGCCCCCTACAAAGCAAACAAAATAGCCAAAGTACCTAGGTCCAGTTTACATCCTCATCCACCTTGAAGTGGATATGTAACAACCTATTGTAAACTACAAACTTAACTTCAGAAAATAGTTGTCCAATAGATTTCCTGCCACCATTGAAGATACGAGAGTTCCTTTCCTGCCAAAGAGTATAAATCGCAGCAAGCAGAGCACATCGACAAGCCCGTTTCCAAGAATTTTTGCCTCTGACATGGGACTTGTACCAAGTGATTATCCGCGATAAAGAGCAAGAAACAGTACCTAGTTTCAACCAGCAAGAGATGGACTTCCAAAGCCTAGCTGAAAACGGGCAGAGGAAGAAGAGATGATTACGGTTTTCTAGAGCTGCCTCACACAATGGGCATCTGTTGATAATCACAAGCCCTCGCCTGTTCAGATTGTCAATAGTAGGCAAACAATCCTGAACAGCAAGAAGACTGATGATCATATGCTTGGGCATACAAAGTGTGTCTCCCAAAATTGATGCCCACCTACCTGGAGCTTTCCTGTCCCTGGCCAGTTCATAAATGGTAGACCCAGGAAAGATTCCAATAATGTCTCCCTGAAGTACCAGTTTAGCATCCTCTTTAGTACCCATTCTTTCAATGAACCAGTCCCTGACCTTAATTAGGTTAGACCAATACCATGAATCATTGCTTCTAGGTGTGAGAAGCCATACGTCTGCACTCTGAAGCACATAAGTATGCACCCATTTCACCCAGAGACTCTGAGGTTGATTTTGAAGCTTCCAAAGCCATTTCAGAAGCTGTACTTTGTTCCAGGTAAGCACCTCCTTAATATCTATGCCTCCCTCAGCTCTAGGATAGCAGAAACTATCCCAACTTTTAAACAACATACGCCTAGAATCACTGTCATAGCCCCAAAAAAACCTGCGACAGAGATGGTGAATCCTTTTAACAATACCTTTAGGGAGTAAGATGCTAGCCCCCCCCCCCAGAAGTTTTGCAAGCCAAAAATGACAGAGTTTATGAGCTGTGCTTTCCCAGCATAGCTAAGAGAATGGTTAGCCCAATGGGAAAGTCTCTTAGCAATTTTGTCCAAGAGGGGTTGAAATATAGATTGAGTAAGCCTAGCAGGGAATAGGGGGATACCTAGGTACCTGAAAGGAAACTCCCCTTGAGTGAAGCCAGTAGCATGGAGAATAGCATCAATTACCACCTGATTAACCCCTTCAAAATAAAGACAAGATTTTAATGGGTTAGCCCTTAATCCAGAATAGCCAGCAAAGATTCCCAAACAGTTAGCCACAACAGTCACAGATGGGACATCTCCTCTAGTAAACACTAGGAGGTCGTCAGCAAACACCAAATGGGTAAGATTTAACTTTACACATTTAGGGTGGTAAGAGAAGCCAGAGTAAGCAGGCAATTTCCTGAGCAACCGTGAGAGAACTTCCATGCATAGGACAAAGAGGTAAGGAGATAGGGGATCTCCTTGCCTAAGCCCTCGTTTACCAGGGAAAAAGCCTTCCACTTTTCCATTGATGTTCATAGAGTAATGGGTTGAAGTGATACCACCCAGGACCCATTGGATAAATTTCATAGGGAACCCAAAGCCAACAAGAGATCTCTCAAGAAATTGCCAACTTACAGAGTCAAATGCAATTATTATTATTATTATTATTATTATTATTATTATTATTATTATTATTATTATTATTATTATTATTATTATTATTATTATTATTATTATTATTATTATTATTATTATTATTATTATTATTATTAATAATATTATTATTATTATTAATATTATTATTATTAATATTAATATTATTATTATTATTATTATTATTATTATTATTATTATTATTATTATTATTATTATTATTATTATTATAATTATTATAATTATTATTATTATGGTAGAGTTCCGGTGAGACCGGGGCTTATCGTGAGAACCATGAGAACAGCTCTCAACCGTCCATCAAATAAGACTGACGGCAGAGATTAGACGCGCGCTTCTCTAAAAATTTCACGGAAAACAAAAAATAAGACTGTACATGTCAGCAATATCAAGCCTACGTAACAAAATCAAACCACACGAAACAAAATCAATCGATTTCATCATTAATCCTTCCTTAATTTGTAAATTTTTGTCTTTCGATATCAAATTTAGTGATCTAAAATCGTTTATTCATCATCAATTGTCTTTGTGTTCAAGCGCAAATCGTAGTCAATTTATTCAAACTTTTGCATTCATCAGCTATTCAGTTATTTCAAGATCAAAACTTTGTAAGAAAAATCGGAATTGATTTGGTCATTCATCTGGAATTATTGTTTTCTACAGTCAATATTGAGGTATGTTCATTCAATGTTATTTAATTCCTTTACAATCGTTGTTGAATTGATTTTATGATGATGTTAAAGTTGAATTTAATCAAATTCAACTTAATTTCGGATTTGATTAAATTTAGTTAACTAGATTTAATGTACAGAACCACAAAAACATTAATTTTATAATGAAAAGTGTTAAATTAGGGTTTATAGTTTGTTTGTTTGATTTTAGGAGGATGATAAATGCAAATGTACTTTGTGGTGAGAAAAAAATGTACTAAAAATAATGAGAAAGGAAAAGTGTGCAATTTGAAGTAACTGAAAAGTAATTTTGCATGTAAAAATAATGTGTAGTGTTGTGCTGTACACGTTTCATAAGGAAATGTCCAATCAGTCTTAGTGAAATGTGCATTATATATAATAAGGATGTGTAAGTAATTATTACCTTTTGCAAGTGGTCTTGCAACTGTTCAATATGTCAAATGACGGTTTGTAACTTGCTTAAGTGGTGAAAAGACACAACTATTCACATTAATTTGAATATTAATTCTAAATGTAAATTATATTAATTATAAAAAAACATGTTCCATCAAATAAATTGTCCATTATCTATATTCATAATTTGCATTTTCTGATAATTAGGTGCAACTAAAATATCATTAAGCACTGTTTGGAAAATGTACATTATATTATATTTAAAGGTACATTAAATTATTTAAAAAAGAACATGGAACATTATTTGGAAAATAAATGTGCTTTAAGTTTAATTCAGATGTCCATTACGTATTTTTATAGTGTGCATATACTGTTTTATGCAAGAGATTTAACTAACATAGATAACTTCACCCAATTTATTAATTACCATGATTATGTTTGTGGCAGTTGAAAAGACACAACTGTTCACAGAATTTAATCTCTTATAATCAATTAATCCACTATATAAACCAAAGAGTACACAATTACTTTTCCATCCTACCTTTGTAATACTACGGATTTTCTTTGGTGACTACTCGACCGAGTAGAGCCTACTCGGCCGAGTAGTGCTGTTGTTGTGGGTTGTTTTGGTTCTGCCGATGAATACTCGGTCGAGTATAGTGAATACTCGACCGAGTATAGGATACTCGGCCGAGTATAACTTTACTCGACCGAGTATTCGGTCTAGCGAGTGTTATTTCGACGGTTTGATTAGGGAGTGTTTAAGATTATTTTTATATCCCGCGTCAGTTTCTAAACATCATTTCAAACTTCATCATTTCTACGTTAACCCTAATCTCTCCCTAATCACTTCCTAATCATCCCATAGCATTGTTGTGCGTGTAATCGTCGGAGTTCGTGCGTATAATTCCTCATTCTACTGTTGGTAAGTTCTATCTCTATGTTATTCGTATTCGTTGGGGTTACTGTGTACATTTACGGAATTGGGAATATGGGGGTTGTGCAATGTGAATTGTGTTATGTGATTATGGTATAGGAGAAGACTTCGTAGAGGAGCCTTTCTGATTGTTCGAGTTCATTCCACTGTTGATTGCTAAGGTAGGGTTTCCCAACTCAGTTTACTGTTCTTTGTTAAGACATGTTTGTTGTGTGATTATTGTTATCTGTTGATCATCGGAGTATGGAGATTGTCGTGACGATGTTGGTGTGAGGGTGTTGTGACGGCTGTGATGTCGTGTGATTGTGATTGTGGTGGAGTCACTTGCGGGAGTGGCTTCACACCCTAGTTCGCCCTCCGTGGAACCCGCCACGGGAGGGGATGTGCACATTAAGGGACAGGGATTGTTTGTCGCTCGTTGAGGAGCTGGACTAGGTGGGATCGGCTGCGGTCACCCACTGGCGGCGAGGATTACCTGTTGCGATAGGTAATCTGGCAGGGCTACACACTTCGGTGTGTAGTCGGTTACTGTGTGAGAACGAAATATTGGAATTGGAGATGATCAGTTGATTACTTCGTTTGTTTTTCTTATTATTTGAGTAATACTGACCCCGTTGTTGTTTGTGGAATCTGCGGTGATCCATTCGGGGATGGTGAGCAGGCTTGACAGGTATTGCTAGTGTGAGCTTGGGGACAGTCATGGGAGTGTTGTCATCACCAGTCATAGCATCATCGTATGAGTCTTAGTTTGATTTTTTTTTATTGTCAGACATTGGAGTTGTATTTTGTTGAATCAGTATTTGGATTTGGATGTTGTAAACTTTATACTTTACAGTACTTTAATAAATGTGCTCAGTTCAGACGCTTTTGATATGTACTAACCTCGGGCAACCGAGACGGTAACACACTTTCATGGTAGGGTGGTCCTGGTAAGGCACCTTGGTATGAGGGGGTGTTACAAATGTTGGGGCTGGTGTCCTTTACAGTTAGTGCAAGGACTTATAAATCTCTAAAAGGATCAAAGGGTATACTTTTGTATCATAATCAGTTGGTCCACGTTTATCAATAACGGTTGGCTTGCTAGATAAGTTTGACGTTATTGTCATACAGATGGCGGTGATCAACTGGTCTCTAAAAGTCACACCTATAGGATACGTTTGAGAGATGTGACAAAGATGAAAATACAAAATCATGTAGATGCCAAATTTGACTAACCAGTTAGTCCGAGTTATTTGACTAGTAATTAGTCAAAAATGTGATGTTGAGATATTTTATTTAATACGGATTAAATAAAAATGGCTAAGACGAATTAAACGATTAATTCGTAAAATTGAATATAAACGATTTATATTTGATTAATGTATATTGAATAAATTAATTATACGATATTGTCTTTGTCGGACATGTATTAATAATTCAACTAACCCGTCTTATTAGTTGATGCTTTAATAACCGATAACCGATGACGATTTATAATTAGACCGTGTCATATACATTTAGTAATTTGGATTCGGACCACGAGTTTATATGAAGAGGAAATGAAAAAGCCCATGAGGCTCCCTCTCACTCGGTTTGGCCGAGCCAAATATAGACAAAAGGAGCCATCTCCTCTTTTGTTAACCTAAGCATTTTCATTTGTATGAAAACTAGGGTTTTGGGAAAAATTGCCTCTCAAAATTCGGATCTCACATCCAACCAAAACTCACAAAACAATCCTCTCTATATTGCAAGGCAATTAGAGGATTCCTTCTAGCACAAGGGCATTTCTCGGACAATCTTGGGTGCAACAACTAGAAGGAGATCTACTTTGATCTCTCATTGCCGAATTGCACTAGGACCGGAGGTTATTACTTAATCTTTATCGTCTCATTGTGTTTTTCGTTTATGACTATAAATTGCATATAAAATTTGCGTTATAATCCTATAATTAAAGGGTAATATACGGATATTACCCCACAAGTGGTATCAGAGCGAGGCCACGTAAATTTTCTATGTGTTTTTCATCAAACGGATTTAGAAACGATGATTTTTTCTTAAAAAATTTGGTGCGGCAGCCATGTTTTGCTCTCGGCACAAAAAGAAAAAATAAAATTTTTGTTGCGTTTTGTCTTGAGTACCGTGTCAAGTTTACACGGTGTGAGTTGTTGCTTGTCGATTTTTCATTTTGATCTTTGCATATTGTATTGTAATCGATATTCATTGCAATGTGTAAAAGATCTATCAAAGTGATTGCATAAAATTTCGTGTGGCACAAATTTTTGTCTCGAAAAATTTTTGAAAACCGTGTGGCCTTTTGTCACGGCCTGTTTTCTGTTTTTGCATAGATTTGCGTGCCACACATTTTGTTAGATCGTTCGATCTCTTGTTTTCAATCGTTCTTCACATGTTGTAATTTTAACCGATAATTATTGCAATATGTTGAAGATGTAACAATTGTAGTTTGATTTCTATACGGATTAGATTAAAATTGCAATTGTGTTTTATCAAACCGCTTTGTTTTGATCTTTTGTTGCTCACGATTTTGAGCCGTATAATTTTTTTTTTCTCTTTTTGATGCTCTCGTTTTACAGCATTTAAAAAAAAAAAAAAAAAAAATTTCTGGGTACTGTTCACGCCCAGCTGCGACGGAAAAAAAAAAAAATTTTTTTTTTTTTTCGGCCCTTTATTGCATAAAACGGATTTATGCTCTCGCTTGATAGTGAAACGTTTCACCCACGTAAAATTAAGTTACTTTAAAACGATTTATAGTAACGGATTATCTCGGATTAAAATTAACTTGACTAAAGCGGTTTTGTCATATAATTTTAATTATCATTGGTGGTTTGGATAAATTTAACATAATTACGGAATTATGTCACGAGTAAATTTAATTTTAGTTGATGCATTTTATTTATCGTTCTTGTTTAATTTGAATGCTTTTAATTACGTATTTATTTATTTTTGCAAACGGTTGTAACTTAGTGTGGCCTTAGTAGAACGTGTTACCGTAATGATGGAACACGGTCTTGGTTGTATTTTGAGATCTCGTATCTCCATTTTTATTTCTTTTAATTACAGTTTTTATTTAGAATGTAAATAGGTTTATATTTGTAAATTTTAAATTGTAATTTTTGAGAAGACCAAAGATGGAGACTGGATGCTCACTCCCGCTACATGGATCAAGATGGAACATCAAGACAAGCTTCTCGGGTCTAACGGTGGATTCCAAAGTTGTTTTATGTTTTTTTATTAGGATAGGCCACACTAGGAATTTTTATTTACGTATTGCATTCTTTTATTTATTTTTCGTAACGATAATATGCATCATATTCCGCCTAAAAACCAAACCACCAAATTATTGCATGAAAACTGACACATATAGAGGTCACGAGTTAGTTTTCTTTGACATTCTTATGTCACATGATTTTAAGCCATCACCCAAATTAATTCATTCACGCAGACGCTAGTTATTCGTTCACTTAATATGAATTATAATTTAGTTGATGGGATCTTCCTCGTATAAACAAAAATTGAGAATATTCTTTATAGGTCAAACTCCAATGAGTCCCTTCTTCGTCGGTAGGCATAATATGACTCCTTCTACGTCGGGTAAGTTGGAACTGATTGACCTATTTTATCTCAACACTATGGTCACTCGTACGATCCTGTGATCATGGTGGACTATAGATAGGATTTACGGAAATCTATCGACCAAGAATTCTTACGGAAGAATTAGCTAAACAGTTGGCTTATCAATTTACAGAAATTGAGTCTTGGGATCACTTGTATTATTCTTGAGGGAGATCAATTATGCAAGTGCCATGAGTCTACACGTTAAAATGAATTTTAAATAGACTTAAATCACCTCGATGAGTTGCTTATTTCGTTTTGTTTTTCTTTCTTTTTCAGTGTAGATCACGAACTTTTAAACTGCTAAAAACAAATGGCTGGTTCTACAGACAACCTAATGCCAAGTGCCACATTGGACCGTGAGTCCTGGCTTCGGATCTTCATGAATCAGATGAATCAGTCTACTCGACTGAAGAATGATGGATCAAACTTCGCGGACCGGGAGGCGGCATTACGGAATGCTGCCGCTGGCGACGGAAGCTCAAATATCTATTAGAGCCCATCCCGGCAAACCCAGGTCCCACGGCTAGAGCTGCTGAAATCACCAAGTTTAATGATTTCTGTATGGAAGCGGGTGCGATTAAAAACGTACTCATTTTTGCAATGGAACCCAATTTGCAGAAACGCTTCATAGCCCATGGTGCAAACAAGATTTTCACCACGCTCACCAAGGAATTCTCGAAAGCACCGAGAATCGTGACCTATGAGCATACCACTCGCTTCTTTGATGCGAGACTCCAGAAAGGGCCAACCAAAATTAGCCCACACATTCTAAGCATGATTGAGAATGTCGAGAAGCTGGAGACCTTTGATTGTAAGATCAGCGAGAACATTGTGATCGACCGCATGCTTCACTCACTCCACGATGGTTTTTCGCAATTTAGAGCGAATTACTATATGAATGATTTGAAGAAAAGTCCCCATGAATCGCACTCCCTTCTCGTACGCACCGAGAAGGACATGAAGTTCAGTGGGAGCTTGAAACAGGATGTTCTCGTTGTGACAAACAAAGGGAAAGGTAAGGGCAAAGCTCGTGCAAACCTAGCGGTAGAGGGCAAACCGAAGTTCAAGAAGTCGGGTTCAGGTAAGAGTGGGCCTGGTGAGTCGAGCACCTCATCAGGCGCGACAAAGAGCAAGAATGAAAACATGGAGTGCCATCATTGCCACAAGACTGGGCATTGGAGGCGTACATGTCCTGTTTATCATGAGGACTTAAAGGCAGGTCGTGTTAAACCTGTTGGTATGTCTTCTTTCTCTTCTACTTTTATTCATATGATTGAGATTAACCACGCAAGTTACGGAACTTGGGTACTTGATACTGGTTGTGGTTCTCATCTGTGTAATCATGTGCAGGGGCTCCGAAACATCGAACCCCTCGTAAAGGGTGAGGTGGACCTGCGTGTTGGGAATGGAGCACGAGTGGCTGCCGTCTCAAGGGGAACATATGTGATCCAGCTTCCTAGCGGATTTGAGTTATTTTTATATAACTGCTATTATGTACCCAGTCTTTCAAAAAAACATTATTTCAGTTTCTGCACTTGACAAACTTGTATTTTCATTTGTAATAGAGAATAATACTTGCATTTTCTCATTACACGATATGATTTATGGCAAGGCAGTCTCCATGAACTGAATTTATGTTTTAGATCAGACAACCGAAATATTACACGTAATGAATAAAAAGTTAAAGGTTGGTGACAAAGATCAAACGTATCTATGGCACTGCCGTATGGGACACATTAATGAGAAACGCGTTAAACAGCTCATCAAGAATGGAGCTATCTCGGCCTTTGATTTTCAATCATTTGGCACGTGTGAATCATGTCTCATCGGTAAGATGACTCGGATTTCCTTCAAAGGTGTTGGAATGCGCGCTGCTGACCTATTAGGTCTCATACACACGGATGTATGTGGACCTATGTCAATCACCGCACGAGAAGGCTATAGGTATTTCATCACTTTCACGGACGATTTAAGTAGATATGGCTATGTCTACTTAATGAAGCACAAAAGTGAATCCTTTGAGAAATTCAAAGAATACCAGAATAGGGTACAGAACCTATTAGGTAGAAAGATTAAAACACTACGTTCAGATCGTGGTGGCGAGTATCTTTCTCACGAGTTTGATCAACACCTTAAAGACTGTGGGATTGCCTTTACGCTTAACTCCACCGGAACACCTCAATTGACCGGTGTGTCCGAACGGAGAAATCGAACACTACTTGATATGGTTCGATCCATGATGAGTCACACCGTGTTGCCTGACTCATTGTGGGGTTATGCTCTTTTGTCAGCCGCTCTAATACTTAACCGAAGTCCGTCTAAAGATGTTGACAAGACTCCATATGAACTATGGAAGGGAACGGTCCCTAACTTGTCCTTTATACGGGTTTGGGGCTGCGAGGCTTATGTCAAGTGGAGACACGAGGATAAGCTCGGCCCGCGATCGGTCAAGACATACTTTATAGGTTATCCTAAAGGAACGCTTGGTCATTACTTTTATTCGCCAACCGAACAACGTGTTTTTGTTGCGGCTAGTGCGACATTCTTAGAGAAGGAATTTCTCGAGAATGCAAAGAGTGATAGAACCTTCGAATTGTCGGAGATTCCAGAACCAAGTACCGAGCAACTATTGGAGGAACCTATTCCTTCAATCCCGGCTGCGGTTAACATTCCTGAGGAACCCAGGAGGTCGGGAAGAGTCTCTATTCCTCCAGACAGATACATTGGTATGGTCGAGGAACATGACATAGATGACGTTCTACTCTTAAAGAGTAGTGAACCCGCAACCTATAAAGGTGCCATGACTAGTTCTGACTCAAAGCTATGGCTTGAGGCCATGCAATCCGAGATGGACTCCATGTATGAGAACAACGTGTGGGATCTTGTTGACTTACCTGCTAAGGTTCGTCCCCTTCAATGCAAATGGCTTTACAAGATAAAGCATTCTGTGGAAGGTCAACAAGATATCTACAAAGCACGACTAGTTGCTAAAGGTTTCACCCAAGTGCCAGGTTTGCACTACGATGAAATCTTTGCACCCGTAGTCATGGTGCGTTCCATTCGGATTATCTTAGCGATTGCCGCTTTTCATGACTATGAAATTTGGCAAATGGATGTGAAAACCGCCTTCTTAAACGGTTTTTTGGAGGAAGAGTTGTACATGGTACAACCCGAAGGTTTCATCGATCCAGAACATCCTAAGAAAGTGTGCAAGCTTAAGCGTTCCATTTATGGACTTAAGCAAGCATCAAGGAGTTGGAATCATCGCTTCGACCAAGTGATAAAAGAAAATGGATTCACTCGATCAGTCGAGGAACCATGTCTTTATATCAAGTCGAGTGGGAGCAAGATTGTCTTCCTAATATTGTATGTCGATGACATACTCCTGATTAGGAATGACATACCTCTCTTAACTTCGGTGAAAGTATGGTTGAAAAACCATTTCCAGATGAAAGATCTGGGTGAGGCGCAAAGAATTCTAGGCATCTGTATCTATCGAGATAGATCACGACGGATGTTATCCCTCAGTCAGGAGTCTTACATAGACAAAGTCCTAGAGAGATTCAACATGACTAACTCCAAGAAGGGGTTCCTTCCTATGGCTCCAGGGGTGCATTTGAGCAAGTCTCGTGCACCGAGACACCGGAAGAGAAAGAGCGCATGGCACGGATTCCTTATGCTTCGGCTATAGGATCAATCATGTATGCCATGATATGCACACGTCCGGACGTGGCATATGCATTGAGTATGACAAGTCGATTCCAACAAAGATCCAGGTGAATCACATTGGTTAGTTGTCAAGAACATTCTTAAGTACCTCCGGAGGACTAATGATTGGGCATTGACTTATGGAGGCCCTCAAAAGCTATGCGCAACCGATTCGCAGATGCTAGCTTCCAAACGGATCGAGATGACTCGAAATCTCGATCGGATTCGTTTTTACTCTTAATGGCGCTGCAGTCAGCTGGAAGAGTTCCAAACAAACTGTTACAGCAGATTCTACGACTGAGTCCGAGTACTATGCCGCGTCTGAAGCTACAAAGGAAGCGATATGGATGCGTCAATTCTTACATGGGCTATCTGTAGTGCCTAGTTCGAATGACCCGATTACCATCTATTGCGACAATAGTGGTGCCATCTTCCAAGCTAAGGAGCCTAAGTCTAGCAACAAGTCTAGACATGTACAACGGAAAGCTCATCTAATCCGAGATTACGTGGAGCAAAAGGAAGTAGTGATAGAAAAGATTGCTACGGATAATAACATAGCAGATCATCCTCTCACTAAAGCATTACGACAAGATAAGCATGAAGGGCACGTTAATTCCATGGGAATTAAACGTGTTCCTAAGTTGTAGTACTCTTTTATGGATTAGATTCATTCCCTTTTGTACTCTATACGACATCATCGTTTTGATATTTATATATTTTGTTTTTCATGTGGAATTGTACGACAATTTTTGAACACCACAAAGTGAACTGAACGAACATTATATTTTTCAGTCCTTAATTGCCCACATGAGCTGATAACTCTGGCAATTATTTTGTGACGTTGGTTGATGGTGGGTTCAACGAGCCATAAGTCAACCGGTTGACTGACCAATCACAGAGGCGATTTATACGGATATTTCGTAGGACAAAATTGTGACATCGACGTGGAGTCCTAAATGTTTTATAACATTCGGTGCCCGGTCGTGGATAGGACCTCCATGGTGATCCTAAGAGTCGATTCTTTTGACTATCGACTGTCTCTTGAGACTAAGGCAGATTTTGGGTGACTTTGGTTTCTTTCTCACGGTCATCCGTAACAGGGGCCAAGTAGATTTTTTTCTGGGTCATTTCATGCCGTGCTTAGATCGGAAGGAGTTCGAGTTGAAGGAAATATTCAGCCTTTATCGGTACTCGATATTTCTCGGGGCCACTCGAGGAGTCAGAATCGAAATGCATGGCCATGCTCGGATACGGATTCGTTTTATCGCTTAAGTTACTCTCTAGTCGGGGAAACCACTCTTGATCCGCATCGATTGTAAAATACGACCTTTGCGGATCCGGATCTGCAAATTGTTTTACATTGAGTGGGAGAAATTTTAAATGAATATGAGAATCGGTTATCGCACATACACTTGTACGGACAAGTGGGAGTTTGTTGGAGCTGTGTCCTCCAGTTAGTGCGGATAACGTCATTGCACATACACTTGTACAGACAAGTGGGAGCTTGTTAAGGCCGGTGTCCTTTACGATTAGTGCAAGGACTTATAAATCTCTAAAAGGATCAAAGGGTATACTTTTGTATCATAATCAGTTGGTCCACGTTTATCAATAACGGTTGGCTTGCTAGATAAGTTTGACGTTATTGTCATACAGATGGCGGTGATCAACTAGTCCCTAAAAGTCACACCTATAGGATACGTTTGAGAGATGTGACAGTATGAAAATACAGTCATGTAGATGCCAAATTTGACTAACCAGTTAGTCCGAGTTATTTGACTAGTAATTAGTCAAAAATGTGATGTTGAGATATTTTATTTAATACGGATTAAATAAAAAGGGCTAAGACGAATTAAACGATTAATTCGTAAAATTGAATATAAACGATTTATATTTGATTAATGTATATTGAATAAATTAATTATACGATATTGTCTTTGTCGGACATGTATTAATAATTCAACTAACCCGTCTTATTAGTTGATGCTTTAATAACCGATAACCGATGGCGATTTATAATTAGACTGTGTCATATACATTTAGTAATTTGGATTCGGACCACGAGTTTATATGAAGAGGAAATGAAAAAGCCCATGAGGCTCCCTCTCACTCGGTTTGGCCGAGCCAAACATAGACAAAAGGAGCCATCTCCTCTTTTGTTAACCTAAGCATTTTCATTTGTATGAAAACTAGGGTTTTGGGAAAAAATGCCTCTCAAAATTCGGATCTCACATCCAACCAAAACTCACAAAACAATCCTCTCTATATTGCAAGGCAATTAGAGGATTCCTTCTAGCACAAGGGCATTTCTCGGACAATCTTGGGTGCAACAATTAGGAGGAGATCTACTTTGATCTCTCATTGCCGAATTGCACTAGGACCGGAGGTTATTACTTAATCTTTATCGTCTCATTGTGTTTTTCGTTTATGACTATAAATTGCATATAAAATTTGCGTTATAATCCTATAATTAAAGGGTATTATACGGATATTACCCCACAACAAAGTGGTATCAGAGCAGAAGATTCCGGCACCTAAACAAATGAATTTAATGAACCTAGGGAGTCTAAATAAAATGAACCCGGGGAGAGTTGTTTGGAGCTACCGCAAAGACTCGGGAGACATCCCGGAGTCGCAAATTGGCCCTCATTAACTCGAGCCGGTAACATGGGGAAGTGTGATGAGAGTTAGGTTTTGTATGTACATGTATGTGAAGATGCATGTTGGTAATAGTTGATAATTGAAAGGGTATGTGTTGAAATTTGCAAGTGTGGTGAACGGAGAAATAGTGGAGGTGACGGGTTTGTGAATGTTGTTATGTTGGAATTAGAATATGCATGAATTGTATGTTGGTATGATTATAATGTGGCATTTAAGTCCTTGATGTTATGTGTTTGCTGCGGGAATAGTGAGCATGATAGAGAACTTTATACTGTATACCCGTCTATTGTGTGACTCGGCCGAGCAGGGCAGGTACTCGACCGAGTAGGGAGCACTCGGCCGAGTAACCAAGCACTCGACGGAGTATTGCTTGGCACTGATTAGCAGTGGCTACTGTATGTGATAACTCGACCGAGTAAATAAGTATACTCGACCGAGTAGTGACTACTCGGCCGAGTGTTGTTTTACTCGACCGAGTGTTGTTTCTGAGTTTTTGACGTTTGCTTTTGGAGTCGAATACTCGACCGAGTATCTAGGATACTCGACCGAGTAGTCGTTACTCGACCGAGTATGGTTGTATACTCGGTCGAGTGTTCCTTTGGCGGAAGGTTGTTACATTTTGAGCCGTAGGATTTTGTGTTTACTTTTCCTTGTTTCTTGTCAGCTCAAAATGCCACCCAAAAGAACTATCGCGCAGATCCAAGCTTCTTAGATGACTCTTGATGAGGTTGCTCGCATGATTGAGCAACAAGAGGCTCTCCTTGAAGCTCTCAAAAATGTGGGAAAGGGGAATGAGAAGTCGATGGATGCTACTCAGCTCAGCATCATCATTGCTCGCTTCAACCCTCCCACATATGATGGGGTAGGTGAACCAAAGCTACTCGAGAAGTGGCACCGTGAGATCGAAGCTCTCATGGAAATGGTTAAGTGCCCCGAAGACATGATCGTCGAGCAGGTAGTGTACTACCTAAGAGGTGAAGCTGCAGTTTGGTGGCAAAACGTCAAGGAAGATGCTAGAGCTTTTACCAGGTGAAGGAGCTATTCCTTGTCCAGGTTGAAGAGTGCTATGAGGGAGCAGTTTGTGCCGGAGCATATCCGACACAAGATGAGATCCGACTTTGATTCCTTTACCATGACTGATGAGATGACAGTCACTGACTACTACCATCGGTTCCTGGAGATATCTCGTTATGTTGAGGACATGCAGCTAGGACAAAGAGGGTTGGCTCTCCGTTTTAAGAGGGGTTTATCTGCTAAGATCGTGAGTCGTATGCCAGTCGGGGTTGCTACTGACCTCAAGGAAGTGTATTTGAGAGCGGGTCAAGCTGAGAGAATGGTAGATATCTCAAGTGAGATCGATGAGAGGACTGCTGCGGAAAAGAGGAAGACTGACAGTGGAAGCAACAGTCAGTCGGCCAACAAGAAGGAGAACTTCAACCATGCTAAGGCTTTTTCTGGTGGAGCTGGTTTCTCGGGAGGATCTCGTGGCTGGGGAAAGAATGGATGTCGGAGTGTGAGTGACAACTCTAACCTTACATGCTTCAACTGTGGTGGAATAGGCCACAAAAGACGGGAATGCACGAGCTACAAGCCCGACACTAGTTCAGGAGCTCGGTCAGGGAATTTTTCTCAGGGACCGACTCAGAGTTTTGCTAGTAACCAACCGGGAGGTTTATGGGGCAACAAAGGTGGACAGGGTAACCAGGGCGGTTACAACCGCAGTGGTGGTGGATCATATCAGCGCCAGAACAACAACACCACCCAAGATTCGGCAGCCAAGCCAAGTACCTCCAATGCTTCAGTTCAGGGTGGAGGACAGAAAAATAGTGGGAAGCTTTTCATGATGGACAAGCAGGAAGCACAGGATGATGCTCATGTAGTTACCGGTACCTTTCTTGTTCATAACGTACCGTCCTTTGTTTTGTTTGATTCAGGGGCTACACACTCTTTTGTGTCTAAGAGTCATGCTGTGTCTATGGGTTTGGGAAGGTTTGAGGTTGTAAAGGATGATGTGTTCATACCTTCGGGGGAGTCTGTGTCGTGTCTCAAGTTGTATAAGGGAGTATCCATGGTAATTGGAGTGGTAGATTTACCAGTAGACCTGTTAGAGTTTCCTATGGATGAGTTCGAGGTGATTGTCGGGATGGATTGGCTGGGTAAGTATGATGCCAGGATAGATTGTCGGCAAAAGAGGGTGTCCTTAAAGGGTCCCAAGGGTGTTAGGGTGTCCTATAGACGGTTTGTGGTAAAGCCTAAGTGTAGGTTCATAGCTGTGATGACTTTAAAGTCATGTTTGAGGAAGAAGTGTCCCTTGATTCTCTGTCATGTGAGAGACCACCGAGTAGAGCCGCCGACAGCTTTTGAGATATCTGTGGTGAGAGAGTTCGAAGATGTTTTTTCTGAGGAGATACCGAGTTTGCCTCCCAAGAGGGATGTTGATTTCAGCGTGGAGCTTAAGCCGGGAACGGGTCCTATATCTAAAGCACCTTACCGTATGGCACCTAAAGAGTTGGCAGAGTTGAAAAAGCAGATACATGAGTTGCTAGGCAAGGGTTACATGAGCCCTAGTGTGTCACCGTGGGGAGCTCCAGTTCTTTTTGTAAAGAAGAAAGATGGGAGTATGAGACTGTGCATCGATTATAGAGAGCTCAATCGTGTCACAGTGAAGAACAAGTATCCGTTGCCTAGGATTGATGATTTATTTGATCAGTTAAGTGGAGCAGGTGTGTTTTTCAAGATTGATCTGAGGTCGGGATATCACCAGCTGAGGATAGCAGATGAGGATATTCCTAAGACAACGTTCCGATCTCGATATGGTCATTACGAGTACGCGATGATGCCTTTTGGGTTGACCAATGCACCAGCGACTTTTATGGATTTGATGAATCGGATCTTTACACCGTTCTTGGATAGGTTTGTGGTTGTTTTCATCGATGATATCTTAGTCTATCTAAGTGCGAGTTCTGGCTAGAGGAGGTGGCTTTTCTAGGCCATGTGATATCTAAGAAGGGAGTATCTGTGGATCCTAGTAAGATTGAGGCCGTAACCAAGTGGGAATCGCCGAAGAATGTTGCTGAGATTCGGAGTTTCTTAGGCCTTGCTGGCTACTACAGGAGATTTGTAAAAGATTTCTCTACCATAGCGCAGCCTATGACATCTTTCATGAGGAAGGAAGTTAGGTTTGTTTGGGATGAGAGTTGTACGACGGCGTTTCAGACCTTAAAGGAACGCTTGACCACAGCCCCTATCCTAGCCTTGCCTGAGGGATGTGATGACTTTGAGGTATATACCGATGCTTCAAAGAATGGTCTTGGTTGTGTTTTAATGCAGGAAGGGAAAGTCATAGCTTATGCTTCGAGATAGCTGAAGCAATATGAGGAGAACTACCCTACTCATGACCTGGAGCTGGGTGCAGTTGTTTTCGCTCTTAAGATTTGGAGGCACTACCTTTATGGAGCAACTTTTATGGTGTTCTTTGATCATAAGAGTTTAAAATATATCTACACTCAGAAGGAGCTTAACATGCGACATAGACGGTGGATGGAGTTGATCGGAGATTATGATATGGAGATCATCTATCACGAGGGTAAGGCTAATGTTGTTGCAGATGCACTGAGTAGGAAGAGCGTTCATTCGCTATGTACAGCTATGTCCTTGCTGAAGTTGAGGGATGAGATGTCTAGGATGGGGATCTTTATGATACGAAAGGGGGATACCATCGGGGATTTGACGATCGAGCCAGAGTTGTATGAGAACATCAAGAGTAAGCAAGAGCTTGATCCCAAGATTCAGGAGTGGAAGTCAAGGGTAGAGAGTGGAACGGTTTCCAGGTTTTCTATCCATGCAGATGGGAGTGTTCGTTTTGATGGGAGATGGTGTGTTCCTGAGGATGCAGAGTTGCGGAGAGTGATCTTGACGGAGGCTCATTGCACTCCCTATTCAGTTCACCCGGGTGGTGACAAGCTTTACAAAGACCTTAAGAAGACTTTTTGGTGGCCAAACATGAAGAGAGATGTAGCTGAGTTTGTAGCTAGATGTTTGACCTGTCAAAGGGTCAAGGGTGAACAAAGGAGACCACAAGGTAAGATACGATCTTTAGAAGTACCCGAGTGGAAGTGGGAGTCGATCTCCATGGACTTCATTGTGGGGTTGCCTAGGTCGAGCAAGGTAACAAAGATGATTTGGGTGATTGTTGATCGGTTAACCAAGTCAGCCCATTTCGTTCCCATGAAAGATACTTGGTGTAAGATGCAATGGCATTGGGTTCTGAAAGGCATGTGGTTCGGTTACATGGTATACCTAAAGCTATCGTTTCGATCGTGATGCGAGGTTCATATCCAAGTTTTGGCAAGAACTGCAAGAGTTGATGGGTACAACTTTGAAGATGAGTACAACCTTTCATCCGGCAACCGATGGTCGACGAACGGACCATCAAGACCTTAGAGGACATGTTGAGGGCATGTGTTATGGAGTTTGGGGGCAGTTGGGAAGATAGGCTTGATCTGATCGAGTTTTCATACAATAACAGTTATCATACAAACATCGGGATGACACCTTTTGAAGCTTTGTATGGCCGGAAATGCCGAAGTCCAGTTTGTTGGGATGATAGTTCTGAGACAGTGGTTTTAGGGCCACAGCTGGTATAAGAGATGGTTGAGCAAGTTTAATTAATTCGGCAAAAGATGAGAGCAGCTCAAGATCGTCAGAAGAGCTATGCCGATTTACACCGCAGGGACATTGAGTTTGCGGTAGGTGACAAGGTCCTTTTGAAAGTGTCACCTATGCGAGGTGTTATGAGGTTTGGAAAAAAGGGTAAGCTAAGCCAAAAGTTTATAGGTCCTTATGAGATTTTGGACCGTGTTGGCGAGGTAGCTTACAGGTTAGCGTTACCACCAGCTTTGGATAGGGTACACAATGTTTTTCATGTATCTCAACTTCGAAAGTATGTGAGCGATCCGTCGCATATCCTTGAAATGGAGAACATCGAGCTTGATGAATCCTTGTCCTACACCGAGATTCCTAAGGAGATTCTTGATCGCAAGGTTCGTAAGACCCGGAATGGTGAGACGGTCTTACTCAAGGTCCTTTGGTCTAATCATAATGTGGAGGAAGCCACATGGGAACCCGAGGAAGCTATGCGAGAACGTTTTCCTAACCTTTTTAATCAGGTATGTTTGGTTACGGGGACGTAACCGTTGTCTTTTTGGGGGGGTAGTGTTTTGTCTTGTTTTGTTGTTTTTGCTTTGAGTCGGGGTAGTGAATTTTGTGGTGATTTGTGTATTTCTTTGGTGTTGTTACATGTGGTTAGTATAGTCTTTTTGCGTTGTGTTGTACCTTGTTTTAGAGTGGAGTGTGAACTTCGGGACGAAGTTATTTTTAAGGGGGGAAGACTGTAATACTACGGATTTTCTTTGGTGACTACTCGACCGAGTAGAGCCTACTCGGCCGAGTAGTGCTGTTGTTGTGGGTTGTTTTGGTTCTGCCGATGAATACTCGACCGAGTATAGTGAATACTCGACCGAGTAGAGGATACTCGGCCGAGTATAGCTTTACTCGACCGAGTATTCGGTCTAGCGAGTGTTATTTTGACGGTTTAATTAGGGAGTGTTTAAGATTATTTTTATATCCCGCGTCAGTTTGTAAACATCATTTCAAACTTCATCATTTCTACGTTAACCCTAATCTCTCCTTAATCACTTCCTAATAATCCCATAGCATTGTTGTGTGTGTAATCGTCGGAGTTCGTGCGTATAATTCCTCATTCTAGTGTTGGTAAGTTTTATCTCTATGTTATTCGTATTCGTTGGGGTTACTGTGTACATTTACGGAATTGGGAATATGGGGGTTGTGCAATGTGTAATTGTGTTATGTGATTATGGTATAGGAGAAGACTTCGTAGAGGAGCCTTTCTGATTGTTCGAGTTCATTCCACTGTTGATTGCTAAGGTAGGGTTTCCCTACTCGGTTCTCGTTCTTTGTTAAGACATGTTTGTTGTGTGATTATTGTTATCTGTTGATCATCGGAGTATGGAGATTGTCATGACGATGTTGGTGTGAGGGTGTTATGACGGCTGTGATGTCGTGTGATTGTGATTGTGGTGTAGTCACTTGCGGGAGTGGCTTCACACCCTAGTTCGCCCTCCGTGGAACCCGCCACGGGAGGGGATGTGCACATTAAGGGACAGGGATTGTTTGTCGCTCGTTGAGGAGCTGGACTAGGTGGGATCGGATGCGGTCACCCACTGGCGGCGAGGATTACCTGTTGCGATGGGTAATCTGGCAGGGCTACACACTTCGGTGTGTAGTCGGTTACTGTGTGAGAACGAAATATTGGAATTGGAGATGATCAGTTGATTACTTCGTTTGTTTGTCTTATTATTTGAGTAATACTGACCCCGTTGTTGTTTGTGGAATCTGCGGTGATCCATTCGGGGATGGTGAGCAGGCTTGACAGTTATTGCTAGTGTGAGCTTGGGGATAGTCATGGGAGTGTTGTCATCACCAGTCATAGCATCACCGTCTGAGTCTTAGTTTGATTTCTTTTATTGTCAGACATTGGAGTTGTATTTTGTTGAATCAGTATTTGGATTTGGATGTTGTAAACTTTATACTTTACAAGATTCTAATAAATGTGCTCAGTTCAGACGCTTTTGATATGTACTAACCTCGGGCAACCGAGACGGTAACACACTTTCATGGTAGGGTGGTCCTGGTAAGGCACCTTGGTATGAGGGGGTGTTACAACCTTCATTTCTAAAACCTTTTCCAATAACCAAAACTTTTAATCTCTTCAGAAAAGTATTTAATTTTCTTAAAAAAAAAAACAATGGACTACTCAAAATGCATGATAGTTGCCTACAAGAATGATGCTCATAAACAAAATTTCATGGAACATTATTGGGAATGGAAAGTAAGCCAGTTTTCTTCAAACTGGTTTGATGGAAATGACATTCCTGTGGAGATGGATGTACCATCTCACAGTAGTCCTTTACATCATTTCCTTACTACTCAGTTTTTGCTCCAGATTTTGTTTGAGCGACTTGAGAGGGAAGAAAAGAAAAACATGGCCGTGGTGTGCAAGGGCTGGTCAAAGTGGTTCCTTATAGGGAGGGAGCCAGAGGTAAATGAAAGGGATTATTACCGAGGCGCGGTTCGGGGACAGGAAAATGGTATAATCACTGTCACAAAGGATCATCGGCTCCTTGAAAGATTCTGCCTTTGCACGACTATGTCTAGTCGTGCAGAAATAATTAGACATCATAAACAACAAGCACGACAATTTAAAAACCGAAGAGAAGAATATGAAATTGAGGAGCAGTCTGGTGATGAGGGTTATTATGACTCCGACTGTTAGATTAGTTTAGAAATATATTAAGTTAGTTTTCTAGTTTATTGTTATTTTGTATTATCTTGTGTTTTTTTTTTCAGTATAAGCCTTAGTAGGCTTTATCATTTTGAAATCCTTAAATGGCTTTTGTAAATATTTTACTAATATTAATGAAATAGTATTGTGTCTATTTGTTTGTTTACTAATATTAATGAAATAATATTAGCATTCAATACATTTTATATATGCTCCATCAAAATGGACAACAATATTTCCTATGAACATTAGCAGTAAAATAAATGTTTCTTTAAAGGCATGATAATGGACATTCGAAGGAATACATTATATATGAACTTTTATTTGTACGAAATAACTTGCTTATGTGGTGAAAAGACGCAATTATTCACATTAATTTGAATATTACTTCTAAATGTACATTATATTAATTATAAAAAAACATGTTCCATAAAATAAATTGTCAACTATCTATATTCGTAATTTGCATTTTCTGATAATTAGGTACAACTAAAATATTATTAGGCACTGTTTGGAAAATGTGCATTATATTATATTTAAAGGTACATTAAATTATTTAAAAAAGAACATGGAACATTATTTGGAAAAAATGTGGATTCAGTTTAATTCAAATGTCCATTACGTATTTTCATAATGTGCATATACTGTTTTATGCAATAGATTAAAGTAACATAGATAACTTCACCCAATTTATTAATTACCATGATTATGTTTGTGTCAGTTGTAAAGACACAACTGTTCACAGAATTTAATCTCTTATAATCAATTAATCCACTATATAAACCCAAGAGTACACAACTAGTTTTCCATCCTACCTTTTCCAATAACCAAAACTTTTAATCTCTTCAGAATAGTACTTAATTTTCTTAAAAAAAAAAACAATGGACTACTCAAAATGCACGATAGTTCCCTACAAGAATGATGCTTACAAACAAAATTTCATGGCCCATTATAGGGAATGGAAAGTAAGCCAGTTTTCTTCAAACTGGTTTGATGGAAATGCCATTCCTGTGGAGATGGATGTACCATCTCCCAGTCGTCCTTTACATCATTTGCTTACTACTCAGCCTTTGCTCCAGATTTTGTTTGAGCAACTTGGGAGGGAAGAAAAGAAAAACATGGCCATGGTGTGCAAGGGCTGGTCAAAGTGGTTCCTTATAGGGAACGAGCCAGAGGTAATGGAGAGGGATTATTACCGAGGCGCGGTTCACTGAAATGAAAATGGTGTAATAACTATCATAAAGAATAATCGGCTCCTTGACAGATTCTGCATCTGCACGACTATGTCTAGTCGTGCAGAAATAATTAGACATCACAAAAGACAAGAACGACAATTTTTAAAGGAAATAGAAGAAGAATATGAAATTGAGGAACAGTCTGGGGATGAGGGTTATTATGACTCCAACTGTTAGATTAGTTTAGAAATATGTTGTGTTATCTTGTGTTCATTGTTGTCAGAATCGCGATTCGATCCAACGATTCTACGATTTTACGATCCAAAAATGCTTGACCGATCCTGGATCCTACGATTCTATCATAGTTGTAGAATCTTACGATCCTATTAATTTGAAAATTTCTAGAGATGGGATCATAATACGATCCTGCGATTTTACGATCCTACGATCCGATTCCATAATAAAAAAAATTAATATATATTTTTATATAATGACACCGTAAAACCCAAATTTCGTGCATACACTGATACTAAATCATTAATTACCAATATTTTATGAATAAATATTAATAAATCAGTGTTTTGATTTTCAATTATATGTTTTTACCAAATAAAAAATTATATTTAGTGAGTTTGTAGAATCTTGCGATTCTACGATCCGATTCTACCGATTCGATCCTACCCTCCGCATCGATCCAAAGTAGAATCCCGATCCTGACAACATTGCTTGTGTTTATTGTTATTAGGTATTATCTTGTGTTTTTTTTTCAGTATAAGCCTTAGTAGGCTTTACCATTTTGAAAGCCTGAAATGGCTTTTGTAAATATTTTTCTA
This sequence comes from Silene latifolia, assembly GCF_048544455.1. NCBI lineage: Eukaryota > Viridiplantae > Streptophyta > Magnoliopsida > Caryophyllales > Caryophyllaceae > Silene > Silene latifolia. The sequence goes on from NC_133531.1 coordinate 76,517,296, forward strand.
ATATTAATGAAATAATATTATGACTATTTCTTTGTTTAATGTCATTAGCATTCAATACATTATATATATGCTATATCAAAATGGACAATAATATTTCCTATGAACATTAGCAGTAAAATAAATGTTCCTTTAAAGGCATGATAATGGACATTCGCAGGAATACATTATATATGAACCTTTATTTGTACGAAATAAATTGCCAATCTTTGTAGAGCATATTAGAATTGGATTACTGCATTATTGATGCAATAATATTCAATATACTTACTTACTTAACTACTGTTGAACAGACAATGAGTACAAGTGATGCAACTACGTCTTCTTCTACAAAAAACAGCTTTAAAACACCAAGGACAAGAATTGAAACATTAAATGCACTCCAGTACATTCCATTCTGTCCAGAGGAAAAGAAACCTAAAGTAGGACAATTATTCGAAATGCTAGAATCAGCAGAGTTATTCTACAAAGAATATTGTACAATCTGTGAGTTTACGCCAAGACTTGCAACAACAAAAAGGATTAAAGGCAATGAGTTACCGAATAGTTTTGCATTAAGGAATGTTGTCTGCAATAGGCAAGGTGTAAAGGAAAGTAGGAAAAGGAAGAGGACTGATACTGATACCGATACTACTGAGAATGATGCAGAATCTGATGTGACAGGCATAAGCCGTGTGAGGCCGATTACAAGAATTGACTGTCGTGCATTAGTGCAGTTTAAATACCAAGAAAATGGAACTTATATTGTTACCAGATTCGATGAAGCGCATAACCATCCACTTGCTTCGCCTGAATCTACAATATTCTTGAAAGGAAACCGAAAAATGACAGAGGTACAGATGCAATTTGTCACAAAGGTAAAGGTGCTAAAACTAGGTGGTGTGAAAGCCTATAGAGGTTGGAAGGAGCTGTGTGGAGGTTACGACAACATTGGGGCTACTGAGGTTGATTTCAAAAACTTTGTCAGGGACATAAAAACCTACATTGGTAATTTTGATGCACAAATGTTTGTTGAAAATCTTATTGGGAGAAAAGACACATGCAGTTCATTTTACTTTGATTTTATAGTAGATGAAAACAAGTGCCTGGCTGGAGTGTTTTGGGCAGATCCGATCTGCATAAAGAACTACATGTTGTTCGGTGTGGTTTTATCAGCAGATTCTACATATGGAACAAACAAGTACGATATGGTGTTTGTGCCTTTCACAGGAGTTGATCACCACAAAAGGTGCATAACGTTTGGAGCTGGGTTGATAGGTGATGAAAGTATTGAGTGTTATACATGGCTGTTCAAGACATTTTTGGAAGCAATGGGCGGGTGCCAACCGAGAATTATAATTACTGATCAGGACAAATCAATGAAGTCGGTAGTCCCGGAAGTGTTTAAGGAGTCAACACACAGACTGTGCATGTGGCACATAATGAAGAAACTAAGAGAGAAAGTCAGTTATCAATTGTTTCAAGATGAGGATTTTAAGACCAGGCTCAATAGGTGTGTTTGGAACAACCAACTTGAGCCTGATGAATTCGAAGAACAATGGGGGAAGATAATGACTGATTATCAACTTGTAGAACACGAGTGGTTTTCAGATTTGTACGATCTCAAGGAACAGTGGATCCCCCCTATTTTAAAGATGTTTCAATGTCTGGCTTGATGAGGGTTACTTCTAGGTCTGAGAGTGAAAACAGTTTCTTTGACAGGTTCCTCACACCTCATTTGACCCTTGTTGAGTTTTGGGTGTGCTATGAGAGTGCCTTGGAAGCACAAAGACACAAGCAGTCCAAATTGAACAGTGACAACAAACACTCTGAAATCCCACGGAAAACAAAGTCAAACCTTGAAGTCCATGCTTCTGAAATGTACTCGCACAACATTTTCAAAGACTTCCAAACAGAATTGGTTGCAGACTTTCTCGATTGCCGTTTTAAAGATGTGGAGAAGATTGATGAGACAAAAATATATATTCTAACAGACTTGCAGATGCAAAATAAGTCATGGAACGTAGCATATTCACCGATAACATGGAGATTACTTGTTCTGTTCTATGTTTCGAGAATGGGCTTGTTGTGCGAGCACCGCCTTTAGATTCTACACAACCAAGATTTTCAGAAAATACCAGAACAGTACATAACGCAAAGATGGGCAAAAGCCGCAATGAGTAAGCATGTCTTTGAAAAGATGGCAAACTGATAGATGTCTCTCAAAAGTTTTCTCGACCGGAAAAGTTTGAGTCTTGAAATATGGGCAAGAGGTTTATTCTTGTGTCAGCGTAGCTGAGTGTGATGATAACGACATGAAGCTTTTGATTGAAAAACTGAGAGATATTAGATTGGATATGATTACTAACGAAGTGTACCAAAAAGAAGAAAGACAAGATGAAAGAAATAGAAAAGTACGTGGGCTGCAAAATACCCGAGAAGTTGGTGATTCATGTTCCTAAAAAATCTAAAAACAAGGGTAGGACCAAGGGCAAGAGAATTGAATCACAAATGTTAAAAGCCCTAAAGAAGAGAGGAAAAGAGAAGAGGTCTTTGCAAAACATGTGGCCGCCAAGGACACAACTCTAGACTTGCAAAGAAACAAACCATCCGATGGTATGTATAATTTGGTTTCTTGTTAAAGCATATTACATTAATGTTAAATAATTATTAAATTATACAAGCATAGCGCATAGTGTTTACCTTCCAAAATCATCAATCTTATATGGAGGCACATAAGGTCTTTGTGCAATGAACATTATGGTTGTTAAGGCACAGATGAGAATTTCAAAGAATGTATATTTGGTTAACATTAAATCTATTATCAATTTAGTTGTTCATTTTGGCCATTTTCTCCTTATAAAATCTGATATTTAATTTACATTTTGTTGAATATTCACCAAATACTACCATGAAGATGACGACGATGAAGGAGATGAATCAGATGATGTGGAGGACGACGATGAAGAAGATGAATCTGATAACGAAGTGGAAGGTGCAAATTTTTGATTCAAGGATAGACATCCATAATATACACTACGAGAACATTCTTAAAGGCTTGTATGCACAATTCGATTTTACTGCCAAAGTACATTACTTTTATAGGGAAAGTATATTACATTTGTATTAAAGGATCATTATTGTTGTTCTGCAAGGAACATTCTTAAAGGCATGTATGTACATTACTCTTATAGCCAAAGTATATTACATTTGTATTAAAGGTTCATTATTGCTGTTCTGCAAGGAACATTCTTAAATGCTTGTATGTACATTACTCTAATAGCCAAAGTACATTACTCTTATAGCCAAAGTATATTACATTTGTATTAAAGGATCATTATTGTTGTTATGCAAGGAACATTCTTAAAGGCTTGTATGTACATTACTCTTATAGCCAAAGTACATTACTCTTATAGCCAAAGTATATTACTGACACGGCTGTCGTATACCCTGTCAAAGATAAAACCTAACGGTCTCAACTAAAATGTAGCAGAGGCAGTCGAGTATCGAATCCACAGGGAGGCGGTGCAATTATCAGTTGCCTAATTCTAATCTTAAAGTAACAAATGGGGGTTGTTTGAATTGGTTGCTAAACTACGAGATTTAAAAGAAAGAGAAAAAGGACAAGAGCAATAAAATAAGTTTAAACTATCAAGAGAGAAGGGACATGTCGGGAATTCGGTTCACTACGGTAGTCTAGTGACCCAGCTGTAAATGATTCGAGATTTAATTATATGCGAGACGGATGTTGAAAGGTCCTTTCGGTCCACTTTCTATCCTAAATTACCACTAACTTAACTTTCATTCTCATTAGGGTAGTCTACTGTTCATAGCAGGCCTATTTAGTCCAATCTTTCGATCTAGGATTAATTCTAGCCAGATTAAAGGATAACATAGAAGCGTGCACTCAACTAAGTCGAATAAATACAATTAAATTGCTATGGTGGCAGGGTCTCACAACTAATTCATCTAATTCATTTACTACATCGTCACATTTCTACCGCAGATCCCCTAATCCCAACATGAAAGGGGTTTAGCTACTCATGTCGCTAATTAAACTAACAGCAGTTAAATTCCCAGCAATAAACATTATGAAATAAATAATAAATTGCATAAAAGAGAAATTAGGGCAGAAGAAATAATGAGACAAACAAAGAATTAAAGCAAACAAAAGGTTAATTATTATTAAAGGAAGAGAAGGAATTACAATCAATGCGAATCCGGCGTAGAGAACAATCGAATCCGATCAATAATAATCCCAAAACAAGGTTACAGTAAAGAAGAATGAAGTACGCAGTAAAAGTTTTACGTAAACTGACTAAGATAAAAGCTAGATAGTCCTAATGACCTAGTAAAGCGTGCTTAAATAGCAAAGTAAAAGAGTTTAGCGAAATAAACATTCACACGGGCTGATTAAAGACCATAACCATCAAAACCACTCGATCGAGTGGATTAAAACCACTCGATCGACCAAATCCTCAGCCAAAACTACTCGATCGACCAGAAAGTTACTCGATCGAGTAGTTGGTCTTTCTGCAAGTTAAGGATCGAGTACAAAGTGCTCGATCGACCACTCTGGGACGTAGAAACCACTCGATCGAGCGGTAAAACAGCTCGATCGAGTACTTTGACTTCATTTCAGCTCAAGTCCTCGCCTAAATGCCTCGTAATGCGTGCCACGACGCTTCCAAATGCAGTATCTCACTCTGGAACAATCCCGTCGCCTCTAAATGCATGCAAAAAGAACGAAAAAGGGTACGATTCCACTACTTTCGCGTTCATTTCTACAAAATGGACAAAACGAACCAAAGTAGCCAATTTGGGGCAAAATACTATAAAAACAGTATAAAAATGCATAGAAATACGTGCTGAAATAGGCTAAAAAGACTATATATTAGGCACGTATCAAACCTCCCCAAACCAAACCTTTACTCGTCCTCGAGTAAACTCAAAACTAAACTAATGGAACGGAAACGATAACTCAGAGCTAGCTTAACTTGTTTACTTGAACCAATTTAATGCAACAAAGACCAACAGTTAAAGCTAAGCAGTCAATACGCAAACGAGTTATAAGCTGTTCAGAAATATAGCCAACCTATCGACCTTGCAAGACCATCAAAATCGGACTCTCTCGTGGTCACTCTTCTCTCATGAAGCAAAGGGTGAATGTTATATGTAAAAGAGAGAAGAAAAGACAGTCACTCACCTAACTGCGACCTACATAGCATGCATGCAACGAAAATGAAAGACAATTCAAGTACTAATGCACACACTCCAACCAATAATGTTCGTCACAGCCGAGGGCTTACAAATAATTTGGGAATAGTGAGGTTCAGGTGAGAAAAAGGCAAAACATGTTATGGAAATGTGGAGGTAAAAGCGCCAAGCTAGTTCCTAACAGGACCATAGTGAACCATCCGAATCTCAACTGACTGAAAAACTAAGTACAAGTGCCCTTTATTTGGCACACAACTCACTAAACTCAAACATAATCTCCTTAAAAATAATGGGATAAAACGGAGGAGTCAGACGGTCACAAACTTCCCTTTTTTAAACACCGTCTGAAAGAACTAACTCAAATAAAACAAACTTCTTTTTTTTTCAAACTTTCTTTCTTTTCTTCTTCTTCTGTTCACGTCATTCAGCTTTTTTTTATTTATTTTTCTTTCTTCCTTTTCTTTCACGTTTTCTCTTTTTTTTTTTCAATACCTTTTTTTTTTCTCTTTTCCTCCTTCCTCTATACTTACACCAACTCCAAACAAGAAATACGGGCCAAATTGCAATGGAAGATCATACCACAAAAGAACATACTAACTAGCTTGACTAGGCAGGCTTAGTTTGGGATGTAGCTGATGGGTCAAAAAGGCAAATTTGGCTAATGTGGAGCTAAATGGGTGAAAAATATAAGGAAAGGGAAATCTGCAAACACCTCCCTGCATGTGACACCAACCACAAACCCGAATATGTGCATTTGACGAGAAATTGAATGTCATAAATGTGCAAAATGGACGAACATGCTATGCAAGGAGTACTACTCAAAATTCCTAATGAACTGGTCATGAATGTCACCAGTTATAGGGCTCTAAAACTCAGAATTTTTAAGTAGTTTGCCAATTTATCAGGTCAAGTCTAAACAGTCAGCTATATTTGAACATAAACTCGTAGACTATGCATATGACAAAGCTAATAACTATCAATAAAGTGCAAGGCTCAAGTGAAGTGACAAGTTATAGTGCATTGTCATCATGGAAATCTACCGTTCCGACTCAACCTATATGCAAAAATAAACGTGAAAATTTTTGAATTTTTCTATTTTCTAATTTTTTTGAATTTTTGATTTTTTAATGAAAGTAAACAACAATGCAAGCTGAAAAATAAACGTGAATCCAAAAACAAATGCAAATGCAGACTCAAAAGGATGCAATACCCTCCCCAAACCAAAACGGACAACGCCCTCGTTGTCCTCCGGATACACCGACAGAGATATATACGGGGAACGGGAATATACAGCCAACAAAATAAAAACAATGAAAATAAAGGAGACAAAATAAAAGAGTAAGAGATACATACAAAATACGAACTTCCACAAACAAGCCAGAAAACTGGGGAAGTGAGTAGACCAGTAGCTACTCGTCGTCGTCGTCACTGCTGTCACGGACAACCTCCGCCCTGTACTCCAGATCTCTCTCCTCCTCTCTCCTCCTCCGCTCCTCAGCGCGGGCTCTCTCCACTGTCACCTCTGGGTCCTCGTCCTCCTCCTCCTCGGACACTGGGTACCCCTCAGGTGGGTACCGAAAGAAGGAAGGGTGTGGCCAACCCTCCGGGATCGGTCTGTGTCGCCGCAAGTGGTACTCGTACAGAGGGTGTAAGGCAAGAGCCATGTCCCTCTCCATACGAGCCTGACGCGCTGCAACCTCAAGCAACAAACCGTAAACTACACCCCCTTGGTTCAGGACCGCGGGCGCCACAAAAGGAGGAGGTGGTACGAATGTAGCCGGTAAGACCGGCTCAGTCTATGTCTGGTCAGTGGGAGGTGGAGTAGGAGTGGTAGTAGTAGTGGGATTAGGGGTCGGATCGGGAGTAGCCGTGGAAGGCTGGGTACTCCCTGAAGGTGTAGACCCGTCTCCAGTCTCAAGTCGCCGCTTCTTGGCGGCGGGTGCATCAGGAGGTGGATGTGGTCGGAGTGGAAGGTGGAGGTCAGGCAGTGGTGGCAGACGGTGGCCCTTTGCAACAGAGGGCAAGGGCTCTAGACGGAGGAGACTGTCACAAGGTAAGTCAACTGACAAGGAGCCGTCAATCTTCCAAGTCCGGTGGTCTGGGGTCAGCCAATGCTGAGAGAGCATGGCATCCAGACTCATTAACCTCTCTCCCGTGAGGTACTGCAAGTCACGTGGCCAGGTGGGGTAAAGGGAACGGGCAAGAATGGTGGCTATGCCACCGCAGGCAATGGTTCCCGTCTCCTTCAGCCCCTGGCCATAGAGGCACTGGGCGGTCAAGTAGGCAATGTTTAGGGTGAAGGGACCCTCGCAGTCGACGTTCAGGTAACCGCCCAGGATAGAGAGCTCGTTGTTGGTAATGTTGTTCGGCTCCTTTCGGCCGAAAATAGTGCTCCCCATCAGTCTAAGGAAACAACGGACGGGTGGAAGGTGGACCTGATGGAGCTTTCGCTCCTGAAAGGTGGTCTGGGCCAGACACCGCCAAAGCTGACGGTAGACCTTCCTCGGGGAAGCAGTCAAGCCCGTGGAGGAAAGGTCAAGTAACCTACCAAACTCCCCTAGTGTCATTGGAAAAGTCCGATTAAACAACCGGAAGGACACTGAAGAACTATCGGGGTCAACCTCGTGTGCCCCGGGGGAGAAGGTAAAAGAGCTGAGAAACTCGAGACTCAGCTCTAAAAAGGTGCGGCCTCTCATAGTGATGAGCCCAGGCATCCCCGTGGCCCGCAGTAAGTCACAAACCGACTCATAAATGCCGAGTCTATCTAGTGCCGATTTATCCAAAAATCGGGAAGGTACATGTACACACTTTAGCAGGTTATAAAATTTCGTACGGTGTAAAGCGTTGACGAATAATACCTGCGGATAATCTGGGTGAGAGTCGATGGAGGTGTCCCCTCGGACTGTAACAGTGCCAGAGGTAGAGGCAGAAGCAGAAGCAGCAACTGTAGAAGTGCTAGGAGCGGAAGTAGAGGTAACAGGAGCTGACGTAGCTCGAGACTGTCTACGACCTCGGCCTCTTGAACTCTAAGTAGAAGCTCATGAAGCGACGGTGTGAGGAACCAGGGCTGCTCTGAAGGCAGCTGCGACTGCTGGCGAGTCTGCCACAGGTGTAAAAGTGGTGGCTGGTGTAGAGGTAGTGGCTGCTGTGGTCACCACTAAAGAGGGACTAGCAGGAGTGCTAGCAGTGGTGGTGACCGTAGAAGAAGTGGCAGCCTGAACTGAGCTAGCAGCTGAGCTAGCTGGAGTAAAAACCGTCCCTGCAGCTGAAACTAGAAACACTAGGGCTGCAGTGGTGACCAACCGGAGGCAGTGGCAACAGCAGGGGCCACTGTCTCACTCAAAGACGGACTAGAGGTGGAGCTGTTAGAAGGTAAAGTACTAGACTCCATCCTGTAAGCAAAGTAAGGAGTATGATAAGAAAACAACTGCTAACCGTGGCTAAAACAGCACGTAAAACCAATATGTGGCAGCATGTGAATCCCCTACAAGTCGAAAAATCCGACTTTACAGCACATAAAACCCAACAATCCTCAAAAAATTTTGAATAGCAGCATGTAAATGGCGATAAGGGTGGGGCATATCAGTCAACAACAAGAGCATGTAAGTGTCAACTGAGGTTAAGTATGGCAAAGGAGCATGTGAACCCGTCTGTCAGTCGAAAATTCGACTGAGGCAGCCCTGATCGCAAAAATTCATGTAGTAATCGAATTGAGCATGAAAAAACAGCGAGGGAGGGGGATTATGATCATCAAGCAAGATAATTAAGGGCAAACAAACACAATCAAGTCGAAAAAAAATCGACTAAACAGGGATTTCGAGCCCTAATACCAATTTTTCCTTATAAAATTTGAAATAATCGAGATTAAAATGCAAAGAGGTTATAGAAATCACTTACTTGATGGCAATGAACCTACAATAAGCAATTAATCTTCAAAGAACAAGAGAAATAGGCGATTTTTCGATCTCAAAACCGCAAACCCTAACCCTCTTCGAAAACCGTGTAAATGGACACCAATCAAGGAGAAAATAAGGGGATATGAGAGATTAATTAGCAAACAAGAGATTGTAGGTGGCGGATTGGAGATTGGGCAAGAAAATATGGGGATTTGGGGTGAGTTTGATCGCAATAAGGGTTGGGATGACGAAAATAGGGGATGAATGAATAAGAAAACAAAAAGAAAGAGTTTAAGGTAGAAAACTCCCTGCGTCCTATTCATTTTCACTCGATCGAGTGGTTTAAAACCACTCGATCGAGCACTTTTGATGCTCCAGTTGCTCGATCGAGTAGAAATCTACTCGATCAAGAGGTCCCCCTTTTTTCTTTACTCGATCGACCTGTAAAAGTGCTCGATCGACCAAATTTTCACTCGATGAGTACAAAAAATACTCGATCGAGGACTTTTCTCGCGTAAGCTCTTGAATTTCGTCTTTTCTTCCTCGGAATGCGTAAAACTTCCCCAAACCTGCATAAAAACACGTGCAAAAATTTCCCAAAATACCAAATACGCATGAGAACAGTCTATAGTCTTACGTCTACGCTAAAAACTGTCTAAAACTAATTGTCCTAATTAAAAGCAATAAAACAAATTCAACGAAAAATTCAAAAATTATTTATTACAAAGTGTTACACAGGGCATTTCCCCGCTCAATTCCCACTGCAATTCAGTAGCCCCTTGGTGGGCTCCTGACTGGAGGACGTCACCTCAACAACATTGAATGTCCTCTTCAACTTCCATGAGCATGAATTATCACTTGAAACGGTAGGAAGGGAGTAGTTCGCATCCACATAAGCACAAACCTTCCTCGTCCTTGCTCCTTTTATCACCAGCTGTAGCGTCATCATCTCCAATCTGATCGACTATAATTGCACCATTTCCTTTGACAGCTCTTTCATTGCTTTCATCTGTACCTGCAGCAAGGAAAACAGACGAACTTCCCTCCTTTTTGCTCTCAGTCTGAGGCGGAGGGTTAACAATAGCAGCACAATTCTCCATATTTTCATCTGGAGTGTCAACGATAGGATCAATAGAAGAGAGAGCATTGCAAGGCTGGGCTTGCATGGGAGCTCTCCGGAACTTAGACTGATGAAAAATCAGATCCTCGTCCCCTACCTGAAAAGTAAAAGTCTTCCCCCCGACGTCTATAACTGCACGGGCAGTAGACAAAAATGGTCTCCCTAAAATGATAGGGGTGTGTGCATCTTCGGGGATGTCTAAGACAACAAAATCAACGGGAATAAAGAATTTCCCGATTTGAACAGGTACGTCTTCTACTACACCTAGTGGCCGTGATAAACTACGGTCGGCCATCTGGACAGTCATGTTGGTGCAACTCAGCTTCGTCAAACCAAATCTCTTAGCTAGAGACAATGGTAAGGCACTCACGCTAGCGCCTAGATCGCATAACGCGTTATCAATCAAATGGATACCGATATGACAAGGGATAGAAAAACTACCCGGATCTGACTGCTTAGGAGGTAACTTATTTTGAAATAGGGCTGACCACACCACAGTCAAAGCTACGGTCTCACTATCACTAATAGTCCTCTTACGCGATAAGATTTCTTTCATAAACTTTAAATAAGAGGGTACCTTTGTCAGCAATTCAGTGAACAGCACAGTGACTTCCAAGCTTTTCAAAAGTTCGACAAATTTGCCGAATTATTGATTGGCTTTTGTATTCTGCAGCCGCCTCGGGAAGGAAACCGTGATGGGTATCTCGAGTCCCTTGTTTCTCGCTTCCAATGTATCTTCCGGTGCAAGTTCTGTATCCTTTGGACGCGTCTTACCTCTCGAACGAGGTCCTTCCGGTGATTCCTCGCTTAATCGAGCACTAACAGGCTCTCGAACAAGCTTCCCGTCATCAAAACTACTCGATCAACCAATATACCCATTCGATCGAGCAGTTTCCTCATCAATATCACTCGATCGAGTGATATTTTCACTCGATCGAGCAACTCCGTTTTCTGCTTCACTCGATCGAGTAGAATATCTACTCGATCGACGAATCTGCTCTTCCTGTCCACTAGATCGAGTGGAAAAACCACTCGATCGAGCATTTTCGTCTCCAGTTCTGCTCGATCGACCACCTGTAATCAGTCGATCGAGCACTTGCTTTGCCGTGAGCTTATTTTCTTCGACAAAACACTGTTCACCAACAGTTTTAGCCTTCCTCGGGTCTGATTTCAACACTTCTGGTCCCTCATAAGAAAGACCGCTTCTCAAATTTATCAGATTTACCGTCTCATGTGGATTCTTCTCATTTTGAGTCGGTAAATGACCTTGCTTTCTTGAGGATTGGTTTGCGGCCAGTTGGGCAACTTGAGTTTCAAGTGCCTTAATAGACGCATCCTTCTATTGATCACTCAGCTGAAACTGCTTTGTAATGGATTGAAACATAGACTTTATTTCACTTATTTCACTCACCCCACCGGAAGATGATGCACCTTGATTAGAAAGAGTGAAAGAAGGAGGCTTCTGAAAGCCTTGTTGATTCTTGTGCGGAGGGACATACGGCTGCTGCTGGTGCGGAGGAGGAGTAGGATTGAGCACATTTTGACTACTCAACCTAAAATTAGGGTGGATGTTCGGCTCATAATAGGTTTTTGTCTGCCTGTAATGTTGGAAGGCAGCACAAGACTCATAAGAATGTGGACAGTTATCTGAAACATGTCCCTCTCCTCCACATCTCTTACAGACGAAAGGACCGTCTGAAACAGCATTCACATGGTAGATTCCTCCTTTCGAGGCTCCTCCTAACTCATACTTATCGAATCTCGCCGTGAGAGCCTCTAATGCGCTACTGACGAAGGAGATTCAGCACTCCTCCTTTGATTCCCTCTGGAATTCCCATACTCAGCTTTATGGGTGGCTAAGTCATCAATGATCTTCCACCCCTTAGTCTCTCCCATATTCTCAGCAAATCGGCCACTAGCTGCAGCATCCAAAATAGCCCTATGATCGTCATACAGCCCGTTATAGAACTGATTGCATAAACTCCACTTTCCGAAACCATGGTGCGGAATGGTTCGCACCAACTTCTTGAAACGGACCCATGCCTCGTGAAAGTTCTCATCAGGGCCCTGTTTAAAGCTCGTGATCTGAGCTCTAATGGCATTAGTCTTCGAGGCAGAGAAGTACTTCTTGTAAAATGCTAAAGCCAGCGAATTCCAGTCAGTTATCCCATGAGCATCCCGGTCCAGATCCCTATATATACCACTCCCTTGCAGCATCGCGGAGTGAGAAAATAAACATGGTTTCGTTTATCTGATCCGGGGTCACGCGAATTGGTGGGGGTTGGAACAACAATAATCAATGAAAGTCTCCATATGCTTGGCTGCATCTTCATTTGCAGCTCCCCCGAATTGGTTTCTCTCAACCAAATTGATATAGGACGGCTTCGGCTCGAATTTTCTCGCCTCCCCTGGTAATGTAAATCCCTTATAGAGATTCGCATTGTCGGCTCGAGTGATCGGGCAATAGTTGCTTCTTCGGCCATTTCTAGAAAGTCCGGAGAAGTGACGGTCTCAGCTGATGAATTAGAAATAGGAGATGAAGGTGGATCCTCCTCAAACAGAACGTTCTCGTAATAACTAGACAGAGTACTCAGCTCTTCCTCTGTCGGCAATATCCTAGATGATCGCCTCAACTCACGCAAAGTCTTCTCAATCTCAGGATTGATCGGTAGTAGTTCACCACCCTGTGACCTGCGCATAAGAAGAAACTACAAATAGAATATAAGAATAGTTTAAGGAACGGATGCCCCTTAAACTAAAAGAAAGACTAAAAATAAAACAACTAATAATTTGACAATTGCCTCCCCGGCAACGGCGCCATAATTTGACACGGCTATCGTGTACCCTGTCAAAGATAAAACCTAACGGTCTCAACTAAAATGTAGCAGAGGCAGTCGAGTATCGAATCCACAGGGAGGCGGTGCAATTATCAGTTGCCTAATTCTAATCTTAAGGTAACAAATGGGGGTTGTTTGAATTGGTTGCTAAACTACGAGATTTAAAAGAAAGAGAAAAAGGACAAGAGCAATAAAATAAGTTTAAACTATCAAGAGAGAAGGGACATGTCGGGAATTCGGTTCACTACGGTAGTCTAGTGACCCAGCTGTAAATGATTAAGACGAATTATATGCGAGACGGATGTTGAAAGGTCCTTTCGGTCCACTTTCTATCCTAAATTACCACTAACTTAACTTTCATTCTCATTAGGGTAGTCTACTGTTCATAGCAGGCCTATTTATTCCAATCTTTCGATCTAGGATTAATTCTAGCCAGATTAAAGGATGACATAGAAGCGTGCACTCAACTAAGTCGAATAAATACAATTAAATTGCTATGGTGACAGGGTCTCACAACTAATTCATCTAATTCATTTACTACATCGTCACATTTCTACCGCAGATCCTCTAATCCCAACATGAAAGGGGTTTAGCTACTCATGTCGCTAATTAAACTAACAGCAGTTAAATTCCCAGCAATAAACATTATGAAATAAATAATAAATTGCATAAAAGAGAAATTAGGGCAGAAGAAATAATGAGACAAACAAAGAATTAAAGCAAACAAAAGGTTAATTATTATTAAAGGAAGAGAAGGAATTACAATCAATGCGAATCCGGCGTAGAGAACAATCGAATCCGAGCAATAATAATCCCAAAACAAGGTTACAGTAAAGAAGAATGAAGTACGCAGTAAAAGTTTTATGTAAATTGACTAAGATAAAAGCTAGATAGTCCTAATGACCTAGTAAAGCGTGCTTAAATAGCAAAGTAAAAGAGTTTAGCGAAGTAAACATTCACACGGGCTGATTAAAGCCCATAACCATCAAAACCACTCGATCGAGTGGATTAAAACCACTCGATCGACCAAATCCTCAGCCAAAACTACTCGATTGACCAGAAAGTTACTCGATCGAGTAGTTGGTCTTTCTGCAAGTTAAGGATCGAGTACAAAGTGCTCGATCGACCACTCTGGGACGTAGAAACCACTCGATCGAGCGGTAAAACAGCTCGATCAAGTACTTTGACTTCATTTCAGCTCAAGTCCTCGCCTAAATGCCTCGTAATGCGTGCCACGACGCTTCTAAATGCAGTATCTCACTCTGGAACAATCCCGTCTCCTCTAAATGCGTGCAAAAAGGACAAAAAAAAGGGTACGATTCCACTACTTTCGCGTTCATTTCTACAAAATGGACAAAACGAACCAAAGTAGCCAATTCGGGGCAAAATACTATAAAAACAGTATAAAAATGATAAGAAATACGTGCTGAAATAGGCTAAAAAGACTATATATTAGGCACGTATCAATTACATTTGTATTAAAGGTTTATTATTGTTGTTCTGCAGGGACATCATCAACTTGATTGGAATTGTTTTCCCAGAGTACAATAATTTTAAGGCGTTTTGCACAATAAACATTATTGTTGTTCAAATAGAACATAATAAACTTTATTGAAATTTGTTTCCTAATATAACACTCTCTTGAATTAAATTTTTTCAAACTTCGGGTTGTACGACTCATGACTTCCTCAACATATGTTACATTACTCACACACATGTCACAAACGAAACTAAAAAAGTTTTTACGACTTCAATTCAAAGATCTTCCTCATCTTCATCGTCATATTCTTCCCATGGCAGTGGGTTTGAACGGAAATCCATTGCCTTCTTTAGTACAACATCAAAACATACATTGCCTTCTGTTGAAATCATATATGAAATGTATTTCTTCCATGAGAATCGGTAGGGGAGCATCCTAGCAAAATAAAGAAAACAAGGGGTTAGAACATGTACAAATGTGTACTGAATTATGTATTAAAAATAATTATATTACTTCTGAAACTCACATCGCCTTTTTAAGCCCACAGGTCCAATTTAGATTACCCTTAAATGTCTCCATATGTCTCATAACGTAAACACCACAATCCGTCTTGTTAGTGTTGTTTCTCCACTTCATCTTTGCAAGAATAGGTCATGCAGCTTTTTAATGCGATCAACTTTTACCTTTGAAACACCGATGTCTTTCAAGTATTCTGCAAGAACATTACGTTGGCGGAGAAGGGGTGCAAGAAAACATTAGGACACTAATAATTATGAGGTACAATATCACAAAAATTAGAAAATTAAGACAGGACACAAAATATTTGGGAAGGTACACTCTATGTAAAGTCATTGTACATTCACAATAATGAATAAGAACAGTATGTAGTCTTTGTTAAGCAAAAGAGAGCATAGAATCTTACAAAAGACAGTGGTCTATCGTCGAAAATTTCTTCGGTTTTCCGTCACGATGCACATTATCAATGATGATGAACTTATACTTGTTCTTTGTCAATGACTAGTAAATGGTAATGCCTTTTATATATAACTCGGGAAGAAGAATCGAGATTTTAAAAGATTTAATTAGGCAACAAGCAAATTAAATATAACATGCAAAAAGAGTGTATATTGTCAATGCTAACCAAATCAATTCTATCTGGGTTAACCGAGAATTGGGTAAACTCTTCTTTCATTATATCCTTAATCACGATAAAATTTTCAACAGTGTCCAGTTGTCCATGAAGCATCATCTGTATGCAAGACAAGTAAAGTTTTTGATGTTAATCAAGGGAAAAAACATTACAAAATTTACTTGTTGAAATAAGTTTATATAAATATTTGACTTACAGACACAACTGTGGTGAAAAAAAATCGATAAGGCTCGGAAGAGTTTCTTCTAGATTCCTTGGCATTCAAAAGTTTTGCCCAACAATCGATCACATCACTCGTTAAATATTTAGATTGTCGTAGCGTTGCCATTTCAATACGCCGAAGAGAAATTTCACCCACATGCACAAGAAGTTCCCTGGTTCAGGACTACCAGTGTTAACTCAAAACAGGATACAAAACATTTTAAATTTAAATATTGTACATTAGTAAAGATATATATATATATATATATATATATATATATATATATATATATATATATATATATATATATATATATATATATATATATATATATATATATATATATATATATATATATATATATATACACAGCTAAATCGGTATGTTTTCCTCTACTATACGACACATAATCAGCAATGCAATTCTGAAACTCAGTAAGAGGAGTAATAATGCATGTATCTGTGCTTAGTAAATTACGATTTGCAAGGATGCTCAGAGACTCTGGTTGACTTCTTTCATGTTCATGAACATTTTCATTGTTGATGACTTCGCCCTTGGTAGTGTCACCACCGCACAACCGATTATGCTCATTTATACTCTTGTCGTTTGTATTACTCACATCTGTCATGTTCTCATTCTTCTCAGAAGCATCATAGCCATCTGGTATAATATTCCCTTCTGTACAACCTACCTCCATTCTTCTCTTCTTAACCCTAACAGTCTCATTGTTGTCAGGGACACCAATATCATCGGTATTCTTCTCTTTCTTTCCAACTACCTCATCTTCTATCTTCTCATCCCCAACAGTCTCATCACCCTCGTAGAATTCTTCATCAGACGAATCCAGTTTCTTTGGGAAGGGCTTCTCTTGATACTTTGCTTCACCTTTGTTAAAACGTCATCACAAACAATGTTGCACTTGGATGAAACCAAAGTGCAAAGATATTTGATTCTCAATATTCGAAGTCCATCCATCTACAAAAGTTAAAATATCTTGAGGATAGGTAACTTATAAATAAGAATGTGCTTTTAATACTTTAAGAAAGATCATTTAATTAAACCAAAAGTACATTTACAACTATTGGATATAAATTGCTTAGAAACTTACGTTGTTTTTTGTCAACCCACAAGTCCAATACTGACCCCCCCCCCCCCCCCCCTTGTACGTTTCCATGTGTTTCATTGTGTAAATACCACAGTCAACAACATTTTGATGGTTTCTCCAAGGCATTTTCAATACAGCAGGCTCCATTGCTCTTACTCTTTCGTTCAAATCACCAATGTCATTGAAATATTCTGCCAAAGCATTACGCTGTATGGAAAAATTCAGATCAAACCGTATAGAGAGACCGTGCAAAAAATATGACATTGTAAAAGAAAAAATAACCAATGAAAGGCAACTGAACAATTACCATATTCCAAGGTTTGTTTCCATAACGAGTTTTTGGGGTTTCATCATGCTGTTGATTATCAAGAATGACAAACTTGTTCTTCTCCATATTGAATACGAACAGGTAAAAATGCTTGTCGAATATTATTGGGAAAAAAAACTGTTTTATATAAGAAATGATTAGAAGATACAACAGATATAAAATTTGTTACGAGAGTAAATTAGCAGCAGAAAACACTTTGTAAAATGCCTCTTGAAGACTTCCAATTCTCTTTCAAATTTGAATTCTTTCCTTTGCCCATGAAATGCTTGCTGCACACACAGAACATAATATTCTTCTATTAATATACACTTGTATAACATAAAATTATTCTAATATAGAATGAAATAAAATTTTACATACAAATACGAGGGTTGAAGCAAAGAATCGACGTGGTGCTGAAGATTTTCTTTCAAGTTCATTGAAATTCAAGTAAGCTGACCAACAATCAACCACAGCATCTTCTATATACCGAGGTGGTTTTAGAGATGCAAAAAGATATCGGGTACCCACGACATTCTTAAACTCAAATGGCTTCTCACTGGTTCAGACGTTACACAAAACAAGTCAGTTAATTACACATATGTACATTATCTTTATTAATCATGCACATAATACCCAAACGAAATGTACAGAATGATTAAATAAAAGAAACATAATGAGTAGAATAAAATATACCTAGCAAGAACAGTGCCTTTTCCCTTGGTGTAGTAGACGTAGTCAGCAATACAGTGCTGAAACTTAGATGGCTCTGTACATGGGTCAGTGTCTCCTCTTAGTAAATCAAGTTCAGTACTAATATCTAAGCTTGGATTGGGATTGGTTACCTTGGGTTCTTCACTATAATCTTCAGATAACATGCTACATACAAGGGTATTTATAAGATTATCCGTATTGGCTTCTTCCTCATTCTCCACGTCACTATCAACATAAAGATGCTTCGAATCATTTCGTACATTTTTGTCATCATCTTTCTTGTTGTCAACATTCCCATTTTCACACTACCCTTCTGACACCTCTTTCTTGTTGTCACACTCCCCTTCTGACACCTCTTTCTTGTTGTCTTCATTCCCATTTTCAACCTCAACTGTTTCAACTTTGTTTTCTTCTGACTCTCCTTTTGACACCCCTTCCTTGTTATCTTCATTCCCATTGTTAACTAATTCACCTTCTTTTCTCAATGCACAAGGCTTCTGAAATAGTTGAAATGTATCAAATTAAAGAACAATACACTTAAGCACCAAGTTAACATAATATAACAAAAAATATGATCAACATATTTACCTTTTTGTATGTATAAAAAATCGGCCTCTTCAATTACATGCTTTCAACCTGAATACTATTTTTTAAAGTTGTGTTTACATTATTCAAAGCTTCAACAACCAAAGGATGATTACTAACATCAGTCTCAAGCAGTGAAACAGCCATCTGGAATATCAGCAACATTAATACCAACAACTTTCACTATCAATGAGTCCGTGCTCATTTGACAAATTGAGTAAACTAAATGCATGATCACAGAGCTTCTGAGCAGTCCTGTTCTCCTTAATTATTGATGCTCCTTTTTCTAACTTAGCCTTAACAGATGATATGTTCTGAGCTAAACTAGTTATACATTTAGCAAGATCAAGAATATACTCCTCCGTGTAGTCCTTTGTTTGATAGACAGTTCGACACTGTATTGTCAACCACCTCCTCCATTGGTGCTTCCAACTTACCATTTCCAAACATACCGCTTTTCATCTCATCCTTCTCTCTCGATGATAACAAACTACTAGTCCAACCTACCAACGTATAATAATCTCTTTCAACTTTTCGTTCCACATGAACAACGCGATCAACATAGATGAGCTGCAAAAAAAAAAAAAAAAAAAAAAAAATTAATTACAAGAGAATGAAAACGTACCTTTCAATGTTAAATTAATTTATGAACTTCAAATATATTTTTTGGGACTTTTTACCTCCAAAAACAACAGTGGCCCGCCGAAGTGAGTCTCCTTTTCCACCCACTCAATCTTGCTTTCTTGCAAACTTTTTAACAAAAAGGAACACCAATTGTAATCTTTGATTTCATCAACATTCATCAACGATTTTAAAACATGATGATTAACGAAAGGCTTTTGCGTGTTTCTCATTAGCAAAGAAACAGCAAACACAACAAAGTTAACCTTGAATTCATCACCACCATGATCATGATTTATCAACCAATTCTCAAGCGTTTTGAGTGGAACTTGTCCATCTTTTATACCAAATTGTTGTTTCCATTTGCCATAAAACTCTTGAAACTCTTCTGATTCAGTATGAGTTTTGGATAATTCAACTGTTTTAGGGCCTATTGGAAATCCAAATGTTGATCTTACATCAGAAACCTTCAAGTACAACTTCTCACCATCAAGAAGATCAATACAGTTTTGGTATGGGTTATACTGCTTAATTAACCAGTACCCAAGCTTTAAAGGAATGGAACGAACTCTTAACCAAAACATCCCACTAAATCCAATCTCTTCTAGGGCGCACCACTGTTCGTATGACAAACGTTCAACTACCTCAACTACTCTTGTAGGAGACATTCTCGTATATGCACTTTTAAACGAAGAGAAATCAAACTTCTGCTTACACTTGGAACCCAATACCATCTTATTACTTACTTTACCCTTTTGAGGACTTTCTTTCTTTGCAGTAACAATTTGTTTATTAACAGAAACAATTTGTTTCTTAACTGCAAGATCATCGTCACTTTCTTCATTTATCTTCTTTGCGAAAGATTGTATAGACTTAGATTTACTGTTAATAGTAGATGATTTACGCTTTCTTGTAAATGGAGCACACTCATTTTTACCATCAGTGGAACTTTCAGTTGGTGGAAAAATGAAAGTAACTTTTCTCCGCTTTTCAGATTTTTTATCTTCCTGCTCCATAGTCTGTAATAATAAAATAAAATTACAAAACAAGTAGAGATAATCAGCAGTTATCTAATTTTAGGAAATGTACATTAATCACAAATATAATGTTCTTTTAGATGATTCAGGACAATTTCTATATTAATAACAAACGGCACATTAATTTAAGCTGAATGTACATTATATTATTACGTTCAATTAAAAACCCAAAAATTCACAAGTAGAGATAATCAGCAGTTACCTAACTTTACGAAATGTACATTAATAACAAATATAATGTTCTTTACATATTTCAGAACAGTTCCTATATTAAAAACAAACGGCACATTATTTTAAGCTGAATGTATTATATTATTACATTCAATTGAAAATATAAAATTGACAAGTAGAAATAATCACCAGTTACCTAATTTTAGGAAATGTACATTAGTCACAAAGATAATGTACTTTTAAATGATTCAGAAAGATTTCTATATTAAAAACAATACGCACATTAATTTAAAGCTGTATGAACAATATATATTATTTCCTTCAATTAAAAATTCAAAATTAACAGAAACTAGAAAGTAAATGTTAAAAGAATACTTCAGAGATATAAAATTGGGGAAGAACAATGCGAATGTGTTTCTAAAGGTAGAAAAAATAATTCATGCACATTAATCCGAATTAATTTTTAATAGTAAAGCAGTATAAATATCAGAAATCAAAACATCAAAATTATACTGCTATTGAACAATTAAGTGATCCAAATTAAACATTATATTAAGTTATGATAGAGAAGAAACGAAATTGAAAAAAAAATACCTTAGTATAACGGAGGAAATTGGGCGTAACTTCAAAATTATACTGCTGTTGAACAATTCTCCTATGACAACGTCTATACTGGTAATGTAAAACGACTGAGCTAAAAACTGGTTACTACTTTTATTTTTTTACTCCGTTTCTTTTTTCTTGTAGGTAGTTAGTTACTATTGTAATGTAACTGTTAAAAAATAAGGGAAATGATAAATACATTTAATACCCTAAAATAGTTAGTTAGTTACCTTGAAGCTTGGCCACTGCAGTCCCCGAAAAGGGTGGCTTACATGGTCCATGTGTTGGTGCGAGAATGCATGGACCCGGGGGGGATTCAACCCCTCGTCAACATATTTAAAAAAAAAAAAAACAAGAAAAAAAACGACACCTGACGAACCGACTAAACCTTTTTTTTTTTTTGTCGGGGGGGGGTAATCCTAAAACGGGACGAGAAAGAGTTTAGAGTTGGATTAAGCGGATCCTTGCTTCTCATTTGAAGGCGGCAAGACAAAAAGACACCCTAGAGGGACTGAGTAAACCCTTTTTGCGGGGACCGGGTATCCTAAAACGGGACGGGAAAGCGTTTAGGGTTTGATTAGGCGGACCGCTACCGCGGATCCCCCTAATCAAACCCTAAACCCTTTCCCTTGCTTCTCATTTGAAGGCGGCAAGACAAAAAGACACCTTAGAGGGACTGAGTAAACCCTTTTTACGTGGGCCGGGTATCCTAAAACGGGACGGGAAAGGGTTTAGGGTTTGATTAGGCGGACCGCTACCGCGGATCCCCCTAATCAAACCCTAAACCCTTTCCCTTGCTTCTCATTCGAAGGCGGCAAGACAAAAAGACACCCTAGAGGGGACGAGTGAACCCTTTTTTGGGGGGCCGGGTATCCTAAAACGGGACGGGAAAGGGTTTAGGGTTTGATTAGGCGGACCGCTACCGCGGATCCCCCTAATCAAACCCTAAACCCTTTCCCTTGCTTCTCATTCGAAGGCGGCAAGACAAAAATACAGCCTAGAGGGGACGAGTGAACCCTTTTTTGGGAGGCCGGGTATCCTAAAACGGGACGGGAAAGGGTTTAGGGTTTGATTAGGCGGACCGCTACCGCAGATCCCCCTAATCAAACCCTAAACCCTTTCCCTTGCTTCTCATTTGAAGGCGGCAAGACAAAAAGACACCTTAGAGGGACTGAGTAAACCCTTTTTACGGGGACCGGGTATCCTAAAACGGGACGGGAAAGGGTTTAGGGTTTGATTAGGCGGACCGCTACCGCGGATCCCCCTAATCAAACCCTAAACCCTTTCCCTTGCTTCTCATTCGAAGGCGGGAAGACAAAAATACAGCCTAGAGGGGACGAGTGAACCCTTTTTTGGGTGGCCGGGTATCCTAAAACGGGACGGGAAAGGGTTTAGGGTTTGATTAGGCGAACCGCTACCGCGGATCCCCCTAATCAAACCCTAAACCCTTTCCCTTGCTTCTCATTCGAAGGCGGCAAGACAAAAAGACACCCTAGAGGGGCCGAGTGAACCCTTTTTGGGGGGATCGGGTATCCTAAAACGGGACGGCAAATGGTTTAGGGTTTGATTAGGCGGACCGCTACCGCGGATCCCCCTAATCAAACCCTAAACCCTTTCCCTTGCTTCTCCTTCGAAGGTGACAAGACAAAAACACCCTAAAGGGGACGGGTGAACCCTTTTTGGGGGGCCGGTATCCTAAAACGGGACGGGAAAGGGTTTAGGGTTTGATTAGGCGGACCGCTACCGCGGATCCCTCTAATCAAACCCAAAACCCTTTCCCTTACTTCTCATTCGAAGGCGGCAAGACAAAAGACACCCTAGAGGGGACGAGTGAACCCTTTTTTTTGGGGGGGTATCCTAAAACGGACGGACGGGGAAAGGGTTTAGGGTTTGATTAGGCGGACCGCTACCGCGGATCCCCCTAATCAAACCCTAAACCATTTCCCTTGCTTCTCATTCGAAGGCGGCAAGACAAAAAGACACCCTAGAGGGGCCGAGTGAACCCTTTTTGGCGGGACCGGGTATCCTAAAACGGGACGGGAAAGGGTTTAGGGTTTGATTAGGCGGACCGCTACCGCGGATCCCCCTAATCAAACCCTAAACCCTTTCCCTTGCTTCTCATTCGAAGGCGGCAAGACAAAAAGACACCCTAGAGGGGACGAGTGAACCCTTTTTGAGGGGACCGGGTATCCTAAAACGGGACGGGAAAGGGTGTTTGGGTTTGATTAGGCGGACCGCTACCGCGGATCCCCTTAATCAAACCCTAAACCCTTTCCCTTGCTTCTCATTCGAAGGCGGCAAGACAAAAAGACACCCTAGAGGGGACGAGTGAACCCTTTTTTTGGGGGCCGGGTATCCTAAAACGGGACGGGAAAGGGTTTAGGGTTTGATTAGGCGGACCGCTACCGCGGATCCCCCTAATCAAACCCTAAACCCTTTCCCTTGCTTCTCATTCGAAGGCGGCAAGACAAAAAGACACCTAGAGGGGCCGAGTGAACCCTTTTTTGGGGGGCCGGTATCCTAAAACGGGACGGGAAAGGGTTTAGGGTTTGATTAGGCGGACCGCTACCGCGGATCCCCCTAATCAAACCCTAAACCCTTTCCCTTGCTTCTCATTCGAAGGCGGCAAGACAAAAATACAGCCTAGAGGGGACGAGTGAACCCTTTTTTGGGAGGCCGGGTATCCTAAAACGGGACGGGAAAGGGTTTAGGGTTTGATTAGGCGGACCGCTACCGCGGATCCCCCTAATAAAACCCTAAACCCTTTCCCTTGCTTCTCATTTGAAGGCGGCAAGACAAAAAGACACCTTAGAGGGACTGAGTAAACCCTTTTTACGGGGACCGGGTATCCTAAAACGGGACGGGAAAGGGTTTAGGGTTTGATTAGGCGGACCGCTACCGCGGATCCCCCTAATCAAACCCTAAACCCTTTCCCTTGCTTCTCATTCGAAGGCGGGAAGACAAAAAGACACCTAGAGGGGCCGAGTGAACCCTTTTTTGGGGGGCCGGTATCCTAAAACGGGACGGGAAAGGGTTTAGGGTTTGATTAGGCGGACCGCTACCGCGGATCCCCCTAATCAAACCCTAAACCCTTTCCCTTGCTTCTCATTCGAAGGCGGCAAGACAAAAAGACACCCTAGAGGGGCCGAGTGAACCCTTTTTGGGGGGATCGGGTATCCTAAAACGGGACGGCAAATGGTTTAGGGTTTGATTAGGCGGACCGCTACCGCGGATCCCCCTAATCAAACCCTAAACCCTTTCCCTTGCTTCTCCTTCGAAGGTGACAAGACAAAAAACACCCTAAAGGGGACGGGTGAACCCTTTTTTGGGGGGCCGGGTATCCTAAAACGGGACGGGAAAGGGTTTAGGGTTTGATTAGGCGGACCGCTACCGCGGATCCCTCTAATCAAACCCAAAACCCTTTCCCTTACTTCTCATTCGAAGGCGGCAAGACAAAAAGACACCCTAGAGGGGACGAGTGAACCCTTTTTTTGGGGGCCGGGTATCCTAAAACGGGACGGGAAAGGGTTTAGGGTTTGATTAGGCGGACCGCTACCGCGGATCCCCCTAATCAAACCCTAAACCATTTCCCTTGCTTCTCATTCGAAGGCGGCAAGACAAAAAGACACCCTAGAGGGGCCGAGTGAACCCTTTTTGGGGGACCGGGTATCCTAAAACGGGACGGGAAAGGGTTTAGGGTTTGATTAGGCGGACCGCTACCGTGGATCCCCCTAATCAAACCCTAAACCCTTTCCCTTGCTTCTCATTCGAAGGCGGCAAGACAAAAAGACACCCTAGAGGGGACGAGTGAACCCTTTTTGGGGGGACCGGGTATCCTAAAACGGGACGGGAAAGGGTGTTTGGGTTTGATTAGGCGGACCGCTACCGCGGATCCCCTTAATCAAACCCTAAACCCTTTCCCTTGCTTCTCATTCGAAGGCGGCAAGACAAAAAGACACCCTAGAGGGGACGAGTGAACCCTTTTTTGGGGGGCCGGGTATCCTAAAATGGGACGGGAAAGGGTTTAGGGTTTGATTAGGCGGACCGCTACCGCGGATCCTCCTAATCAAACCCTAAACCCTTTCTCTTGCTTCTCATTCGAAGGCGGCAAGACAAAAAGACACCCTAGAGGGGCCGAGTGAACCCTTTTTGGGGGGGACCGGGTATCCTAAAAAAGGACGGGAAAGGGTTTAGGGTTAGATTAGGCGGACCACTACCGCGGATCCCCCTAATCAAACCGTAAACCCTTTCCCTTGCTTCTCATTCGAAGGCGGCAAGACAAAAAGACACCCTAGAGGGGCCGATTGAACCCTTTTGGGGGACGGGATTAAAATTAGGGGGCTGAGTATCCTAATACGGGAAGGTGAAGGATTTATGGTTGGATTAGGCAGACAGCGGTCTGCCTAGTCCAACCTTAAACCCATTCCCTTATTTTAAGAGGATAATCTTTGAAAGAAATGCGGGTTTAAAGCTTTGGTACATCGTTACATAGTAATATGGACATTTTTAAAATGTTGAAGGTACATTATAGTTGATCAGTCTTGTAACTGGCTTTAAATTAGAAAGGGTCAATTCTAAACAGTTAAAGCATAGGTAGATGATAATAATTTAGATTCAAATAAACATTCATAATAAACTGCTAATATGTTCTGACAATAATACTTAATGAAAACGCATATGTTTCTAAACTTAACCGCATATTATAATTATACATAAATTAACATCAAAGTTCTTAACCCTTTCTCTGCGTTTCTCGCAAAACAGATGGATGAACACTGCTCTCACCCTCCAGCAAGTCCTCCTTTAGATGTTTCTTATAACCGTCTATTAATTGCATAGCCTTCACGACTTCTGGCCAAGGTATAGTATTTTCACCATCAAGAAGAGCATATGATTCTCGTACAACAATTGTGACACCGGTGAGAAACCGACGGTCCATGTCACCTCGTGTCTTGTTTTTGTCTATTAGCTTCAAGTTATCGGGCTATCTTTGTCTCTTTCAGCCGTGATAAACTTCATCTGCGCTTCCGAATGTCCAGACCTCTGTTGTAGTGACTTTGCATTCACTTCGGCTATGTCCGGTTCTCGTAAATACCCTTCCCGATGTTCTTCTAATACTTCGTTTTTACCAAGCACCTCAATAAGATGTTGATCCAGTGAATCTCTTTCACGTTTCGTTTAAGCGAGATCATACTCAACGTTAGCGAGTTTTTGCTCGATATCCGACATTATTTCCACATTGGTAACGGAACTCATATTCTGGTTTAGGCAAAAAATAAACGTATTTTAAAAAGAGTGACAATAAACTTAAGGCATTATGGGAAGTACCAACTTCAACCATATTTAAGGCCATACTATAGGGTAAAATAAATTAACGTGGGCTTTCACATTGTATAATCATGCAAAGAGCAAACAATGTTATTGTGAAAACAGAATACAACAAAAGGTACAATAATCTTCTCCTGCAAATATTAAGCACATTGCCAGATTGAAATATCTACTATACTTAATTTTGGCAAAACGTTCGAGCCACAAATGCAGTTTGATTTTCAGACCTGAAACAACTTTTAAATGAAATAATCTGAATGTTATATAGGCTACTATTTACATAAAGATATGCATTTCTTTTGCAGGGATAAAATAATAAGAACAAAAAAAAAACCACAAACCAGAGCACCTTTTCAAGGGAGTGAAGACGTTTTCTATATGATTTTTCCATAGATTTTGTAATTAGCACACTTGTTTAGACAAGTATTTATAGTGAGTTTTATATTTAAACTGATTTTGAAACAGTCTTGAATGGCTTTTGTAAGTATTTCTAATATTAATTAAATAGTATTGTGTCGTTTACTGTCATTAACATTCAATACATTTTTTATATATGCTATATCAAAGTGCACAACAATATTTCCTATGAACATTATCAATAAAATAAATGTTCCTTTAAAGGCATGACAATGGACATTGGCAGGAATACATTATATAGAAACATTTATTTGTATGAAATAAATTACCAGAGCATATTACAATTCCATTACTGCATTATTCTTGCAATAATATTCAATATACTTATTTACATGAAGATATGCATTTCTTTTGCAGGGAAAAAATAATAAGAACAGAAAAAAAAAAAACACAGAAATTAGAGTACCTTTTTAAGGCAGTGAAGACGGTTTGTATGATTATTCCATAGATTTTGTAATTACCACACTAGTTTAGGTAAGTATTTATAGTGAGTTTTATATATAAACTGCTTTGGATAAGAATAGAAGAAGTTACAATTTATGAGTGTAGTATTATTTGTCTTTTCACATGCATTAGTTTACATTTGCCATTTGACACATGTCTCATTTAAGCAAATAATCATGAATAGTGGTGTCTTTTCACCTGAATTATTTTACAACTTGCATCTGAGAGTGTAATTATTAGATGCATTAATTTATATTATTTAATTTAAATGGTACATTGTTAATGCACGTAATGGAGATTGTAAATACAGTGATGGGACAATTCTTTTCATGATGTATCGAAAATTCAAAAATTACAAAAGGTACTACGTCAATATAATGAAATATCATTAACAAATAAGAGAATGTACTTATATTCTTATATTCTGAATGGACATTGAAAATCAACAGTAGGTACAAGGGGTATGAGGTAAATATAAAACTTATACTCAAATGTACCTCATCTGTTTATATATAGTATTACTCGGTTTGATTTAATAGAATAAAAGCAAGTTCAACCGCTGGTCGGGAAATTGATGTTGGGATAGAGTCAAAATCTTCTTCTTCACTGTCTACAACAACAAGATTTTCTAACTCGGGTGCCAAATGATATTGAAACAGGTGCAATGCCCTCCTTGTTAAGAGATTGTCTGTCAAGTAACAAAGACACCTTCGAAAACCACTACATTATCCCTGGTAGTCGTTCTAACCCCAAATGAAATGCTTGTCTGTAATCTGCTTTCATATTCCTCTCTTAAACGGGCTTCCTCATTGTGTAAGATAAACATCTTAGCCCAACACTTGCATACTGCTTCCATGTTATGTTTGTCAGCTTGATTAACTTTTTGAAAGATTTGTAGCATGTAAGTTTCATCTTGTAGTACTGTGTTTTTTGCATAGTTATCCTCCACCCCTGCAATTATGGCGTCCTTCCTATTGAATAGTCATCCTAGCATTGTCTTCTTTGCGTCAAGATGATGTGCAATGAATTGTTTTCTGTCTTCCTCTTCAGAATTTGTTACCAATCCCAAGCAAAATAATGACATGATTTGCTCTGTGACATTTAAAACGGTTATTCCAAAATGTTCATTGGACGATAGCATTTAGAAGATCATACTTGTAAACTTTAAAAACACTATTAATTAAACGATGAACACTGAGCAATATTCAAATTGAAGAAATTGTACAATTAGTATTTTAATTTACCTATTACTCGTATTTCATATGTTGTACACAATTTTCGTACTTGCCCCAATTATCACAACACACGTAAAATCTCACACAATTGTAATCAATAAATAACATCCCATTAAACTTGACATGAACATCCAATTACACTGAAAACGATGAAAATGTAACCAACAAAAGAGGCGTGATTTTCAGGTGATTTTGTCAATGATTTAAATCAACCAAGTATAATTACCTAAGAAATACACCAAAAGAATGGACGAAATTCAGGACAATTTAGTAAATGAACGTGATTACCTGGCAATGAAGAAGTATTGAAAACGAAGGTGGAGTATAACCAAAATTTATGGAGAAGTTACCTAATACTCCGTAGTTGAAAGAACTATTTTCTTTGGAAAGATTGTTTGAAAGAAGTATTCCTTTTATCTATTTTAGATTTACACCTAATTGTGTGTTTTATAATTGAACATAAATTGGCTATACTTCCATAATAGGTATTATTTGGTCCACCCTAGATTTACGTGTATTGGGGTTATTTGGGCAAGTAGGAAAATTGTGTGCAACATATGATATAGAAGTAATAGTTAAATTAAAATACTACGTACTAATTGTACATATTTACTCAATTTCGAATATTGCTATTAGTGTATACGAAGTATTAGTGTATACGGAGTATTAGTGTATACGGAGTATATTTTTTTGTTTTCCTTAAAATGAACATTCTTGTATTAAAATGACCACGCACGATATAAATAATTGTATCAATTGTGAGATCCTAAAGCAAGAAAATTACACAGGATGTAAATTTGTTTTCCTTAAAATGAACATTCTCGTATTAAAGCAAGAACATCATTGATTTTAGTGAACATTTGTTTTCCTTTAAATGGACAACTGATCATTATAGAATGTACATTATAACAAGTACCTTGGGTGAATGCACATCCAGTACAACTTCGATGTACAGACGCCAAAGATCAAAAATACAAAAGAAAACTAATAAATCATATTCAGGAACTATTTGTGAATGTCGTTACACGCTAATGCATGTCTAATAATGCTGTTACGATGTTTGTTGTGCTCAAATGTTAGTAGCGTGCATAGGTACTTGAATCTCAGCATTGTCAACGATCTCATCTGCAAAAAAAAAAAACATGAAATTAGAATTTAATAACCAACAAAATAACATTGATTTATTCTAAATAAGTTACAATTAAAATGTAAAACTCACATCAATGTTGGACAGTCCACAGTCCCAAGTGGCTATTCCCATAAATGTTTCCATGTGCCTCATGGTGTAAATACCACAGTCAAAAATATTTCTGTGATTTCTCCATGGAAGCATTGCTATTGTAGGATCCATGCCCATTACTATATTACTTTTCTCCATAGTTGATTGATTTTCACCCAAAAACCGTGCAAAAGCATCACCCTGTAACACAATAATAAAAATTAGACGAGATGAACCATAATATACATGAATTTACCAATTCAAGTGAACGATAATAATTCATAGTTGAGGAGAATGTAAATTTACCAGTTCAAGTACACTATCACCATACTCTTCTAAGACACTCCCCCTTTCTAATGCGATTGTCAAGAATAATGAGACATTTCCTTGGCAGGTCGAAAACATACAACACAAAATGATTCTCAAGTGCAATAGGGAAGAAGAACTAGCATCAGGGAAAGAAACAATTGTAAGGTCACTGACACATAAAGGTTAATTTCATGTTAAGTAATAGCACATTTTGAAAACTTTGACAGTACATTCACTGACTTCTATTCAAATAGACTACTACAGTAATACTGAATTTAATTTCAATTACTAAATAAAGTGAAGGACTCACTAGTTCAATGGATGGAAGATTAATCCAATCAAACTCATTTAATTCTACTTCGATGCGACGCTTGAAAGGTTTGTAACGATGATCATCAATAGAAGCACCTGTGTTCTTCATTAATAACAACTGCAGAATGAAGATAAAAATTTAGTAATGTGAAAATGTTGGAAACAGTAAACTGAAATACATGAAAACAATGACCAAACTTACATATGTAAGTGTACTAAAAAAGAATCGTGTGGGATTGGTTGGATTCCCATCCTTTTCTTTGTAGTTTAGATATGCCGACCAAGAATCTATGACAAAGCTTGAGATATAGTGATACGGTTTTAATGACAACAGTTGATCCCAACCAAGGACATTATTTTTGAACTCAAATAACGTATTCATCGCACAAAAAACAGTAATAGCATTATGATTAGCAGCAGATATGTAAAGATGAACTATGTAAATGAATATAAAATATTAAATCTTCTGTATGTAATTACCAACTGTTATCCACAGAGTCGTGGCCAGTGAACACATAATTTCAAATCTGATATTGCATTGATGCCAAAGGTATGAAGGGTGATACGTGCCTAATGTATAGTCTTTTTGGCCTATTTCAGCACGCATTTCTATGCATTTCTATACTGTTTTTATAATATTTTGCCCCGAATTGGCTACTTTGGTGTATTTTGTCCTTTTTGTAGGGATAATCGCGGAAGTAGCGGAACCATACTCCATTTCGTCCTTTTTGCATGCATTTAGAGGAGACGGGATTGTCCCGGAGTGAGTTGTTGCACTTAGAAGTGTCGTTGCACGCATCACGAGGCATTTGGGTGAAGACATGAGCTGAATTGAAGACCCAAGTGGTCTATCAAGCTGTTTGGTGGTCTATCGAGCAGTATATTGGACGATCGAGTAGTCCATAAGCTCCCCAAGGCTCGATCGAGCTATTCCTTCCTCGATCGAGTAAGCTGCATTTGACCAAGTCCTCGATCGAGAACCCTGCTGGTCGATCGAGGAGTTTCTGCTGAGATCTTGGTCGATCGAGTGGTTTAACCCACTCGATCGAGAGGTTTCCGACTCTATGGGCTTTAGTTAGTCCGTGTTTTAATTATTTCCGCATAAACACTTTGTGTTTGGCTATTTAACCTATGTTTTTACTAGGTTATTAGACCTTGGATCTTTTGATACATTCCTTTTTATCATCTCTTTTACTCTCGAAGTTCGCATTAGACACTGTTACTTTCGACGTTGGTTTGCTTCACTCGAATTACGGGTTCTTTACGCCGGAATTGCTTGGATTGTAATTCTCTTTCTCTCTTAATAATAATTAACCTTCTTGTTGCTTTTAATTCTTGTTTATGTTATCGTTCTTCCTTGCCCTAATTTCTATTATTGAATTTTATTGTTATTTCGTTATGTTTTCTGCTGGGAAATTATCTGTTGTTAGATTAATTATGAGTATGAGTAGCTAAACCCCTTCATGTTGGGATTAGGGGATCTGCGGTAGAATAATGACGACGTAGCGAATGAATTAGACGAATTGATTAAAGAGACTCTGTCACTATAGCAATATAACTGTAATTCTCGACCTAGTTGAGTGCACGCTTCTATGTCACCCATTAATCTGGCTACAATTAATCATGGATCGAAAGATTGGACTAAATAGGCCTGCTATAAACAGTAGACTACCCTAATGAGGACGAAAGTTAAGTTAGTGGTATTTTAGGGTGGGAAGTGGACCGAAAGGACCTTCTAATATCCGTCTCGCATTAGTTCGTCTGAGTCATTTACTGCTAAGTTGTTGAACTACCGTAGTGAACCGAATTCTCGACATGTCTCCCTCTTATTGATAGGTTAATTCACTTCTTGCTTTACTGCTCTTGCCTTATTTCTCTTCCTTTCAACTCCGTAGTTAGAACCAAAAATTTAATCAACCCCAATTGTTACCATAGGATTAGAAATAGATAGCTGTAGTTGCATTACCTCCCTGAGGATTCGATACTCGACTGCCTCTACTACATTTTAGTTGAGACCGTTAGGTTTATTTTTGACAGTGCACGCGACGGACGTGTCAAATTTTGGCGCCGTTGCCGGGGAGGCAATTGTTTAATTTACTAGCTGTTTATTTTTAATTCTTCTTTTAGTTTAAGGAACATCGTTCCTTAGACTATTCTCATATCTTGTCTGTAGTTTCCTCTTATGCGCAGGTCGCAAGGTGGTCCACTACTACCTTTTGATCCCGAGATTGAGAGATCTCTACACGTAAAAAGGAGACTATTTCAAGAGCAACAGGCAGAGGAAGAGCCTAGTTCTCGTGGTAACTTTTACGAGAACGAGCTTTTCAAGACAATCCACCGTCTTCTCCGTTTCCAATTCATCAGTTGAGTCTCTTACTTTCCCAGAATTTCCCGAAATGGCTGAGGAAGCAACCATTGCTAGTCACTCAGAGCCCACGGCTGACAATCTCTATAAAGGGTTCGAACTGCCTGGAGATGCTTGGAAGTTCGAGCCAAAGCCTGCATATATCAATATGGTCGAGAAAAATCAGTTCGGGGGAGCTGCAACTGAAGACGCAGCTCAGCATATGGAGACTTTCATTGATTACTGCTGCTCCATACCTCCTCCCACTGGCGTGACAGCTGATCAGATCAAAGAAACTATGTTCATCTTCTCACTCCGCGATGCTGCAAGGGAGTGGTATAGGGATTTGGACCGAGCTGCTCACGGCATAGTAGATTGGAATTCGCTAGCATTGGCGTTTTATAAGAAGTATTTTTCTGCTTCGAGAACCATCGCCATCAGAGCTCAGATAACAAGTTTCAAACAAGGGCCTGACGAGAACTTCCACGAGGCATGGCTTCGGTTTAAGAAACTGGTGCGGACCATACCGCATCACGGTTTCGAAAAGTGGAGCCTATGTAACCATTTTTACAATGGTTTGTATGATGATCAGAGGGCTATATTAGATGCTGCAGCCAACGGTCGATTTGCTGACAACTTGGGAGCAACCAAGGGATGGAAAATCATAGACGATTTAGCCACTCATAGGGCTGAATATGGGAATTCAAGGGGAAACCAAAGGAGAGCCGTTGAATCCTCTTCAGTGGCCGCATTAGAAGCCCTTACTGCTAGGTTCGACAAGTATGAACTAGGGGGAGCTCTCAAGCCAGGGATGTACCAGGTTAATGCTATGACAGACGGTCCCTTCGTCTGTACGAGGTGTGGGGTAGATGGACATGTCGCTGATTATTGTCCTAGTCCTTATGAGCAATGTGCTGCCTTTCAACATTACAGGCAAAACAACACTCATTACGAGCCGAATATCCACCCCAATCTGAGGTGGAGTAACCAGAACGTGCTCAACCCCACCGCTCCTCCAAATCAGCAGCATCAGCCCTATACTCCTCCACATCAGAAGCAACAAGGCTATCAGAAGCCTCCGTCCTTCAACCCTCCTAACCAAGGTGCTTCGTCATCTAGTGGGGTGAGTGAGATATGTGAGTTAAAGTCCATGATGCAGTCCATTGCAAAGCAATTACAACAAAAGGACACGGCATTCAAGGCACTTGAGACTCAAGTTGCCCAACTGGCTGAAAATCAATCTTCAAGGAAGTCCGGTCATCTACCGACTCAAAATGACAAGAACCCAAATGAGACGGTGCATCTGATAGAGTTGAGAAGCGGTCTTTCTTATGAAGGACCGGAAGTACAGAAATCAGACCCAAAGGAAGCTGTCGCTGATGATGAACAGTGTTCTGTTAAAAGAAAAGGACTCACGACAAAACAACTACTCGATCGACTGAAAACTGGTGTTCGATCGAGTGGAACTGATGAGGAAAGCCCTCGATCGAGTAGTCTTTCTGCTCGATCGAGTGAACTGGAAGCTGAAGATGGTCGATCGAGTGGGAATGTTGCTCGATCGACTGAAGTTGCTGAAGAAGGTGATCGATCGAGTGAACACATTGCTCGATCGAGTGATATTGATGACGGGAAGCTTATTCGAGAGCCTGCTAGTGCTCGTTTAAGCGAGGAATTACCAGAAAGGCCTCGTTCGAGAGGTAAGAAGCGTCCCAAGGACACCGAACTTGCTCCGGAAGACACATTGGAGGCGAGAAACAAGGGACTAGAGATTCCAATTACGGTTCCCTTCCCGAGGCGGCTGCAGAATACCAAGATTAATCAACAGTTTGGCAAATTTGTTGAGCTTTTGAAGTGTTTGGAAGTTTCCATGCCGTTCACTGAACTGCTAACCAAGGTACCCTCTTATTTAAAATTTATGAAAGAAATTTTAGCACGTAAGAGGACTATAAATAATAATGAGACCGTAGCTTTGACTGAGGTGGGGTCAGCCCTATTTCAAAATAAGCTACCTCCTAAGCAATCAGACCCGGGTAGTTTTTCGATCCCTTGTCACATAGGTATGCAATTGATTGATAATGCGCTATGCGATTTAGGCGCTAGCGTAAGTGTTTTACCTTTGTCTCTAGCTAAGAGACTTGGTGTGACAAAGCTGAGTTGCACCAACATGATTGTCCAGATGGTCGACCGTAGTTTATCACGGCCACTAGGTGTAGCAGAAGACGTACCTGTTCAGATCGGGAAGTTCTTTATTCCCGTTGATTTTGTCGTCTTAGATATCCCCGAAGATGTGCACACCCCTATCATTTTAGGGAGACCATTTTTGTCCACCGCCCGTGCAAAAGTAATAGACGTCGGGGGAAAACTTTGACCTTCCGGTAGGGGATGAGGAGCCGACTTTTCATCACCAAGTTCCGAGGGGGCTCCCATGCAAGCTCAGCCTTGCAATGCCCTCTCTTCTGTTGACCCTATTATTGACACTCCAGATGAAAATTTGGAGAATATTGCTGTTATTGCTAACCCTCCGCCTCATACTGAGAGCAAAAAGGAGGAAGATCCGTCTGTTTCCCTTACTGTAGGTACAGATGAAGGCAATAAAGGAGCTGTCAAGGGACGTGGTGCAGCCATTATCAATCAAACTGGAGCCAAGGATGCCAAAGAAGACGACAGAGGGGCGAGAACGAAGGCAGTTCGAACCTACATAGATTGGAACTATGTTCCTCCTCCTCTTGCAAACAAGAATTCAAGCTCATGGAAATCAAAGAGGACGGTCAGTGTCGCTGAAGTGACGTCCTCCAGTCAGAAGCCCACGAAGGGGCTACTGAAAACTAATGGGAATTAAACGGGGAAATGCCCCGTGTAACAAATTGTAATAGATTTCGTTTGAATTTCTTTTGAATTTAATTATTATGTTTTTAATTAGGACAATTAGTTTAGACATTTCTTTAGCTTAGACTGAGACTATAGACTGTGTTTTCTGCGTTTTTGGTATTTTGGGATATGTTTGGATATGTTTTACGCAGGTTTGGGGAAATGCACGCATTTCGAGGAAGAAAAGACGGAAATTCAAAGAAGTCTACACGAGGAAGTCCTCGATCGAGTACTTTTTGTACTCGATCGAGTGGAAGTTGGTTCGATCGAGCTTGCTGGTTACTCGATCGAGAAAGGCCACAGAGGAAATGGTCGATCGAGAGGTCTCTTACTCGATCGAGCAAGGGGGACAGCAAAAGTCCTCGATCGAGTGATTAAAACCACTCGATCGAGTGAAATGAACAGGGACCACGGGAGTTTTCTTTCTTAAACTCTTTATTTCCCTAATCTTATTTCATTTCACTTATAACTTCCGTCTAACCTCTCCCTAATGTGCGATTGATTTTCCCCCAAATCCCCAATTTTTTGCCCAAAATCATCAAATCCACCACCAACATTCTATCACTAGCACTTAATTCTTCAATAGCCCCTTGTTCTCCCCTTATTTTGTGTTCGTTTTCACGGTTTCAAAGGGAATTAGGGTTCCGCGGGTTTTTCGATTAAAAATCCGCCTTTGTTGCTTGTTATTTGAAGTTTAATTGCTTGTATAGGATCATCATCATCAAGTAAGTGTTCCTTTCACACTCTTTGCATTTTATCTTCAATTAATTCGAATTTCTTGAGGTGACTGAATTAGGGTTCGAAAATTCCTTGTCTAGTCGAATTTATTCGATTAAATTGTGTTTATTTGCCCTTGATTAGCTTGTTGATGATATTTTCGCAATTCCTCCCTGTTTCTACATGTTAAATTCGAATTTCGCGCGATCTCCGCGATTAGGGTCCCTGTGAGTCGAATGTGTCGACTGGCAGACGGTTTTCTGTTGCCTTGCTTGCTTAACTTCAGTCCATGCTTACTTATTACTGTTGTTAACTGCCGTTACCGTCCCCTATCGCCTTTATATGCGCTGTGAATTATTAGGAATCTCGCGCTGTGAGTGGTTAATCTCGACTGCCCGGAGTCATACATGCCCCCATTTTCGGTTTTCATGCTGTATTAGCCCTTTTGCAGTCACTGATTTATCATTTTATCACCACTCACATGCTGTTTTTCGAAATTTTTGAGGAATTGTTGGTTTTGATTGCTGTACGTCGATTGTTTCGACCAATAGGGCCATTCTTTTTGCTGTCACATGTTGGTTAGCGGTTGTTTTAACCACGGTTAGCAGCATCTTCTCTTATTCGTGCCCTTTGATACTTTCCAGGATGGACGCGAGTTCTTTGCCTTCTACTAGCACGTCCTCCAGCTCGTCCGTGAGCGAGTCGAGTCGGTGGCCCTGCTTGTTGCCACTAGCTCCGCCTTGGTCACCACCGCAAAGACCGCTTCGCTTGTCTCACCGGGGACAGTTTACACCGCACCCAGCTCAGCCGGGAGCTCAGTTCAGGCTTCACCGGCCACTACCCCTACCAGGCCCTTCTCTCTACTAGAGTGCGGATTCACGCCCCGTTTCCCGCAGCTTGGTATGGTGCCACCGAGGCCACACCCGCAGGCTAGCCAGTTAGCCGTCACTTCCAGCCTTTCTGAGGCTGTTGCTACGGGGGAGAGCGCACTCACACCTCTACCGATACCCAGCGGACGGGTACCCTCCACTACCTTCTGACTCAGAGTCGGAGCCGGAGGAGACAGCGGTAGCATGAGAGGTGCGATTAGGGCGAGAAGCGGGCGGCACACCGAGCCGCCGAGAGGGAGGAGAGTGACCCTCCGTTCGTACCCGATCCGAAGGATCGGGATGGAGATGACGACCGAGTCTCCCCCTTGTTTGCTTCTTTGGTTTGGGGAGACCGTTTTGTTGAGTCGGAGTACCGAGAGAGATCGCGTGCCGACGACGAGTAGCTACTGGTCTACTCACTTCCCCAGTTTTCTGGCTGGTTTGGGGAAGTTCGTGTTTTGTATGTCCTCTCACTCCTTTTATTTCGTCTCCTTTATTTTTCTTTTATTGGTTTTATACTCTCATCCCCCATTTTTCTGCTGGTGTATGCTGGAGGACAACGAGGGCGTTGTCCGTTTTGGTTTGGGGAGGGTATTGCATCCTTTTGAGTCTGCATCTGCATTTGTTTTGCATTCACGTTTAATCTTTCAGTTTGCATTTGTTGTTTATTTTCAAAAAAAATCAAAAAATCCAAAAAAAATTAGAAAATGTTAAAATTCAAAAAAATTTCACGTTTATTTTTGCATTTAGGTTGAGTCGGAACGGTAGATTCCCGTGATGAACTTGCACTTAACTTGTCAATTCACTTGAGCCTTGCACTTTATTGATGGTTTTTAGCTTTGTCATACGCATAGTCTACGAATTTCTGTTCAAATAATAGCCGATCGTTTAGACTTGACTGATAAATTGGCAAACTACTTAAAAATTCTGAGTTTTAGAGCCATAACTGCTGCCATTCATGACCAGTTCATTAGGAATTTTGAGAGTAGTACTCCTTGCATAGCATGTTCGTCTCATTTGCACATTTATGATATTCAATTTCTCGTCAAATGCACATATTCGGGTCTGCGGTTGGTGTCACATGCAGGGAGGGTCTTGCAAATTCCCCTTTCTTTACATCCTTCACCCAATTAGCTCCACATTGACCAAAACTTGCCTTTTTGACCCATTAGCCACATTCCAAACTAAGCCTGCCTAGTCAAGCTAGTTAGTCTGTCCTTTTGTGGTATGTTTTCCGTTGCAGTTTGGTCCGTAATTCCCGTTTGGAGTTGGTGTTTGTATTAAGGAAGGAGGAAGAGAAAAAAAGAAAAAAGAAAAAAAGAGAAACGTGAAAGAAGAAAAAGAAAAAAAAAAGAAAAGAAAATGAAAAAAAAAATGATGAGATTCACGTATAAAAAGAAAGAAAAAGTTGTGAAAAAGTTGTACCCTCTTGTCAGAGTTGAGAAGATGTTTGAAGACGTACAATCGACAAGAGGGTTGGTTGTTTCAGTTAGTTGTCTCAGACGGTGTTTAAAAAAGGGAACTTTGTGACCGTCTAGCTCCTCCACTCTTATTCTATATTTTTTTGAGGAGATTGTGTTTTTGGATAGTGAGTTTTGTGCCAAAGAAGGGCACTTGTGTTTATTTCTTAGTCAGTTGAGATTCGGACGGTTTATCATGGTCCTGTTAGGAACTAGCTTGACGCTTTTACCTCCACATTTCCATAACTTGTTTTGCCTTTTCTCACCTGAACCTCACTATTCCCATATTATTTGCAAACCCTCGGTTGTGACGGACATTATTGGTTGGAGTGTGTGCATTAGTACTTGAATTGTCTTTCATCTTTGTTGCATGCATGCTATGTAGGTCGCAGTTAGGCGAGTGACTGTCTTCTCTTCTCTCTTTTACATATAACATTTGCCCTTTGCTTCATGAGAGAAGAGTGACCACGTGAGAGTCCGGTTTTGTTGGTCTTGCAAGGTCGATAGGTCAGCTTTATTTCTGAACAGCTTATAATTCGTTTGCGTATTGACTGTCTAGCTTTAACTGTTGATTTATGTTGCATTAAAGTGGTTCAAGTAGACAAGTAGCTAGCTCTGAGTTATCATTTCCGTTCCATTAGTTTAGTTTTGAGTTTACTCGAGGGCGAGTAAAGGTTTAGTTTGGGGAGATTTGATACGTGCCTAATGTATAGTCTTTTTGGCCTATTTCAGCACGCATTTCTATGCATTTCTATACTGTTTTTATAGTATTTTGCCCCGAATTGGCTACTTTGGTGTATTTTGTCCTTTTTGTAGGGATAATCGCGGAAGTAGCGGAACCATACTCCATTTCGTCCTTTTTGCATGCATTTAGAGGAGACGGGATTGTCCCGGAGTGAGTTGTTGCACTTAGAAGTGTCGTTGCACGCATCACGAGGCATTTGGGTGAAGACATGAGCTGAATTGAAGACCCAAGTGGTCTATCGAGCTGTTTGGTGGTCTATCGAGCAGTATATTGGACGATCGAGTAGTCCATAATCTCCCCAAGGCTCGATCGAGCTATTCCTTCCTCGATCGAGTAAGCTGCATTTGACCAAGTCCTCGATCGAGAACCCTGCTGGTCGATCGAGGAGTTTCTGCTGAGATCTTGGTCGATCGAGTGGTTTAACCCACTCGATCGAGAGGTTTCCGACTCTATGGGCTTTAGTTAGTCCGTGTTTTAATTATTTCCGCATAAACACTTTGTGTTTGGCTATTTAACCTATGTTTTTACTAGGTTATTAGACCTTGGATCTTTTGATACATTCCTTTTTATCATCTCTTTTACTCTCGAAGTTCGCATTAGACACTGTTACTTTCGACGTTGGTTTGCTTCACTCGAATTACGGGTTCTTTACGCCGGAATTGCTTGGATTGTAATTCTCTTTCTCTCTTAATAATAATTAACCTTCTTGTTGTTTTTAATTCTTGTTTATGTTATCGTTCTTTCTTGCCCTAATTTCTATTATTGAATTTTATTGTTATTTCGTTATGTTTTCTGCTGGGAAATTATCTGCTGTTAGATTAATTATGAGTATGAGTAGCTAAACCCCTTCATGTTGGGATTAGGGGATATGCGGTAGAATAATGACGACGTAGCGAATGAATTAGACGAATTGATTAAAGAGACTCTGTCACTATAGCAATATAACTGTAATTCTCGACCTAGTTGAGTGCACGCTTCTATGTCACCCATTAATCTGGCTACAATTAATCATGGATCGAAAGATTGGACTAAATAGGCCTGCTATAAACAGTAGACTACCCTAATGAGGACGAAAGTTAAGTTAGTGGTATTTTAGGGTGGGAAGTGGACCGAAAGGACCTTCTAATATCCGTCTCGCATTAGTTAAATCCGAGTCATTTCTTCGCTAAGTTGTTGAACTACCGTAGTGAACCGAATTCCCGACATGTCTCCCTCTTATTGATAGGTTAATTCACTTCTTGCTTTAATGCTCTTGCCTTATTTCTCTTCCTTTCAACTCCGTAGTTAGAACCAAAAATTTAATCAACCCCAATTGTTACCATAGGATTAGAAATAGATAGCTGTAGTTGCATTACCTCCCTGAGGATTCGATACTCGACTGCCTCTACTACATTTTAGTTGAGACCGTTAGGTTTATTTTTGACAGGTACGCGACAGACGTGTCAAAGGGATTCGTGTCGTCAATAGCATCAAGGAGAGGTTCACAGGAAGGACTCTTACTAAAATGATATTGATTCCCTGTTTTCGGATATAAAGGTGGACGATCAGCAGACAGTTTCTTTCTTTTTTTACCCCGCTCTGGTGCTGCATAAACAAAGAGTCCTCGTCTTCTCGGGAACACACCTAAACCGAATGACACAAAGAGCGTTTGTAGGCACATCCTTATTCCTTTCAGCAATTAATTTTCTCACTTTACGAAGAGCCGCTATGTGTTTGCTAGCGAAGTGGGTTGTTTGTTGAAAACCTGGTCCTGTTTGATATGACGTTTGAATTGGTGTTTCATTAAATGAGCAAGAATTTCTATCGGTGGCACTTCGCATGACTTGTTCCTAAGGTAGCCCTAACAATGTCATGTTTCTCCCTCACAGTCTGTTTAATGCGTGGCCAGTTACAAGACGGATCAACAATCCCATCTTCAATGGGGCTGTCAGGAACATCAATCAACAAAGGATAAGAGGAGTTTTTTAAGATGCTACACGAAGTGCGGCGAACTCTAGGACGATTAACAATCTCGTCTATTGTAGGGCTGTCGGGAACATCAATTATCGCAACAGAAGAATATTTTGTGTCAACTGTTTGTAAAGTATGACAAATGCTAGGATGACGTACTACTCCCATTGTAGGACCGTCAGAAACTTCAATTATCTCAGCAGAAGAAGAGTCTGTGGTGAATCTTGATAGAGGTTGACAAACAGTAGGTGAATCAGGACTGATTTGCACAACCCTAGTGACATCTGTGTTCTTCAGTTTTAAATGTTGTTTTTTTAAAAAATAAAAAGAAAAAAAAACATATAAGACAGAAACATAAAGCCATTAAAAATACAGATATCCAGAAAGAACATTCTAAACATTAAAAAGTACATGAAGAAAATACATCCTAAATATTAAGCCATAGCAAAGAACATCAAAATTATTAGGAAATAATGTGTACAAATTCCGACATATTAATATGAAGCACAGGTATCCAGAAAGTAAATGCTAAACATTAGTAACAAACTACATCAAAATCATTAGCAAACAATTCGTATAAATTCCGACATATTGATATGAAGGACACGTATCCAGAAAGTAAATACTAAACATTAAAAAAGTACATGAAGAAAATACATCCTAAACATTTAAAAATATTAAGTCATAGCAAAGTACATCAAAATAATTAGGAAACAATGCGTATAAATTCCGACATATTGATGCACCTGAGAAATAATACTAGGACTGATTTATAATGAACATCTTCGAACATTAACAGCTAAGGAAACTATGTAAAATTCGAAGCAGATGAAAAGTAAACACAGTTGTTTTTAGCAAATAATTAAAGGCAAAGAGTATAACCTTCATTCCGATAGAGAGCGATAAGAGTAAGTGAACGATCTGAGAATGAGAAAACGTGCAGGTACAATGTAATTGACAGGTTTATCAAAAAGTAATAAGATATTAAAGAGAAGAAGTTTAAAGTGGCGGTTTTTTTTTTTAAAATTGGGTCATACTATAATTCCACAAGTCCATTTTTTTTTCCTTTTTTGTTTATTCCAACTACTAGAACCATTTGAACCTCTACTTTTATATACCCATTTTATAATTAAAAACTTCAGATTAGGTCAAATTAGGATATATGGCCATTTAACACAATGGTAATGTTATAATTTGTCAATGTATTTTCTAAAAGTTCTTAATGTACTTTTTCGACATTCATAATGTACAAATTAGATCAAGTTGTTGGATTACGAACGACCACAAGATCGAAAGACACCCTAGAGGGGCCGAGTGAACGCTTGTTGGGGCGGGATTAAAACTAGGGACCAAGTATCCTAGAACGGCATGGGAAAGGGTTTACGGTTGGATTATGAACGGCCGCAAGACCAAAAGACACCCTAGAGGGGGCGACTGAACCCTTTTTGGGGACGGGATTAAATCTAGGGGGTCAGGTATCCTAAAATGGGACGGGAAAGCGTTTAGGGTTGCATTAGGCAGACCGCTACCGCGAATCCACCTAATCCAACTCTAAACCCTTTCCCTTATGTGTGGTTTGTATAGCCGCAAGACCAAAAGACACCCAACAAGGGGCGAGTGAATCCATTTTTTGGGAAGGGATTAAAAATAGATCTTTGACAGTTTATTAAACAGGTTTTCCTGTTTACACTGTATATATTATGTAATTTATGTAAACAGTTTAATTAAAATGTCCATTATCTATATTCATAATGTGCATGTTTTGATAATTAGGTGCAACTAAAATATCATTAAGCACTGTTTGGAAAATGTACAT
Source organism: Silene latifolia (assembly GCF_048544455.1). Taxonomy (NCBI): domain Eukaryota; kingdom Viridiplantae; phylum Streptophyta; class Magnoliopsida; order Caryophyllales; family Caryophyllaceae; genus Silene; species Silene latifolia. The sequence goes on from NC_133531.1 coordinate 76,560,350, forward strand.
TATATTATATTTAAAGGTACATTAAATTATTTTAAAAAGAACATGAAATATTAATATAATTGTAATGCATGTGATCGTTTAATAAGATAGAAAACTTCAAAAGTTCATTCATATACTTAGATTATGATGTCGCTATAGATAGATCTTTGACGTGATTTTAGACCTATTTCCCTGTTTTCAATGTATAATAGAAATAAATGTGCTTTCAATTTAATTCAAATGTCCATTATGTATGTTCATAATGTGCATGTACTGTTTTACAAAAGAGATTTAAAAGCAGACCTGAAATGTACATTATATTATTTTGCTAATTCAGTACATCATAAGTCGCTATTCAAGGAGATAATAACGTTCAAGTAAATAGCACGCCAAAAATAGACAAAAAAAGTACTTTAATTAAGTGCAACAAAACATTGGTTCACAAATTCAACATTTTGCTTATGCAATTACAAATCATTACACATACTAACGTACACTAGAATTTAAAACATCATACTACATGAACAGGGATGTCATCAGAAAAATTCTAACATACTGCGTAGATAATATCTGAACATTAAATGTAATCACTAGCTTTAGAAAAATGACTCTTCTTTGCATGATCAGCAACAGTTTCATGGCAATCGTTGTGCTCGAACATAAGTAATGTGCATAGATATTTGTATCGTAACACATTAAGCACGCTCATTTGCAAAACGAAAAGCCAACAATTAACAAGATAGGCAAAACACAATGAACATGAATTTCTTTAAAATAAGAACCAACACTCACATCATTTTTCATCAGGCCACATTTCCAAGAGATTAATCCCATAAATGTTTCCATGTGTCTCATTGTGTATATACCACAGTCATCAACATTGTAGTTATTTCTCCAACTAAGCTTTGCAACAATGGGATCCATAACCAACACAATGTTGCTAGAGTCAGAAGTTTTTGGGTTCTCACCCAAAAACCTTCCAAGAGCATCAATCTATGACAAAACATTGTAAACCAGTGTTAAGCGTGACTAATAGTCAAAAGTCAATAGAACAACAAAAATGTGTCAAATTCAAACATACTGTTAATAGTGGAGATACACCATATTTCTTGATGGCGTCTTCATCTGAGAGTGAGTTGTCAAGAATGACGAAACGCTTCCTCACCAGGTCAACCACGTATAAGAAAAAGTGTTTCTCGTGTACAATTGGGAAAAAAACTGAAATTACAAAACAAATGACGTACAACCATAAGTACAGTCAAACTCTTCAAAGGGTACATTTTAACTAATCATGAGGCACATGTAAAAAATGAGAACAGTACATTGCAATATAAAGTAACCTTATTTAATACAAACGCAAAGAAAATTCCCTTTGACTCAAGCAGTTGAAATAAAACAAAAGCAGAATGCAGACATGGAATGATAGTATGACTCATGGTCTATGTTCCTAACGTGTGCATATAGTTGCAACTTCTCATGCATATTAGATATTCCCCACATTGAGAAATTACAACATTAACATTCTAAATGTTTAAAAAGTACATTTAGTACGTTTAGAAAGTACATTAAGAAATTATAGCATTAACATTGTGTTAAATGGCCATTTATCCTACTTTGGCCTAATCTGAATTTTTTTAATATAAAATGGGTATATACAAGTTGAGGTTCAAATGAGTTTAGTAGTTGGAATTAATCAAAAAAAGAAAGGACTTATGCGATAATAGTATGTCTCAATTTTTAAAAAATGCAATACAACAATGGCAAAGAAAATTGCAAAGTATGTCAAGCAAACAATAACAACTTACGAGTGCGATTGAAGCTATGTCTATTCCCGGGAAAAGCTGCAACTCCCTTTTTACACGAGCCTCGAATAATTCATAAATTTTTTCATCACTTAAACCTGGGCTGGGTTTCGCTAATACAGACTGCATGGGAAAGTAACGAAAGAGGGAAGTACAATATTTCAAAATACATATTACACACAGCATTTAAGAGTGCATGTAAATGTACTTACATGCACAAGCGTGGTAAAAAAGAACCGCTTCGGAGTACCAAGATTATTTTCTTCCTCTTTACAATTCAAATATGATGACCAGCAATCAATTACAACACTCGAAACATGTTTAGACGGCTTTAATGACCACAAATGCATTCGCGTTGCAAAATAAGTCTTGTACGAATATAAGTGCTCACTAGAGCAAAAAAAATATAACAAATTACTTGTCAGGTGTGAAACACTGAAAATGACATACACAAAATGGTAATTTAGCAAGTACACATTTTAGATTACCTGCAACGACGATTGTTAGTGCCCCGATCACTGAAAACATAATCAGCCACTTGAAGGTGCACCGCAAAGAAGAGGTGTTAACACATTGGTGTCATCTTGGATAGCGAAAAAACAACGGATCAAAATGAGATGACTGTTGCTTGTTGCTGGATAGAGGTATATAAGAAGGACTTGCCATAAAATGAACCCTTTTGGTAGTCAAGAAGATTCACCAAAGACACGGCGATCCCGTTTAACCCCTTTAGCTGCGGCTAACCTTGCCTCACTCTCAAAGAAAGTCTTTCTCCAACCCTAAATCGAACGAAAATTCACCAAAGGATGTACAAATGAATTTCTCCACTTAGCACATTGTTCTCTGTGTTTAGCACGAGCAAGTTTCAATTTGTACGCTTTCTCACCGCATTTGCTACAAAGAATAAACTGTTCATCCTCATCTAGTGTGCTGGATTCTTACGGCGGTGCACACGACACATCTTCGGTACCACCACCATATGTCAAATATACAAATTCAGTTGCCGAATGGGCCTGTTTGACACACTCTTCACCTGGGAAACATTGCAAACCAACCGCGTATTTCTCATCTAACACAACCATATCTTCCAGGACTCTCTTTGCTGAAGCAGTGTAGTCATCTGCAAACTCCTGGACAAGGCACAGTATGAAGGTACATATTTAGTATTATGAAGGTACATCTTTAGTACTATGAAGGTACAAAGAAAATATTTCAAAGTGAATCTTGAAAAGGAATAGTGAATACTTCGATAATCAATGGATATACCTCCGGAGACGAGTATGAAATTGGAGATTTTGTATCAGTACTAACATCCCGCGACACTCTCCGCACTTTTTCAATCACTTGTCTACATGGATTAGAAAATCTAATTATTTCCATCAATCGACCTTTTACACGACCAAGACCAAACTGACCAGCTTCCATCTCCTGCTTTTCCCTTGAGAAAAGTGCATCAGATGTCCAATTCAAAAGAGTATAGTAATCTCTTTCTACGAATCGTTTTTCATGGACAACACGGTCAACATAAACAAGCCAGCAAGTAAAAACAGGATTATGACCGAAAATGGCAGTTTTAAAACCATAATAACTAACAATAAATGTAACCCAGAAGATTTGTACAATTAGAAACAGAAGAGGTCCACCAAAGTGATTCTTCTTCCCCTTCTTGACTCAATCCTTTGTGTTATACCGCAAACTCTCCATGACAAATTGACACCAATCAAGGCCGACCAATGGCGTACACATTCCTCGGTGATTTTAGTACATGGTGATTGACGAACGACTTCGATTGTTGCGCATTAACAAAGACACAAAGAAGCACCACAAAATTAATCTTAAATTGATCACTGTAATCATCATGACAAATAATATGCTCTGCAAGGGTCTTGATATCCACTTGACCATCAACATGAAATTGAGCTTTCCAATGCGCGTAAAACGCATCACATTCTCGCATCTTCATCACTACAAAGATGAAAGTAAAACAGGTTTTCCTCAATTGGGAGGCCAACAAAGATCATGAATACAAGAAGCGTAAACACGAAAGCGCTGTTTATCATGTAGAATGATGAAATCCGAATACGGGTTGTAGTTCTCAATTAACCAATAACCAAGGCGTAAAGGAAGCCTTGTAACCCTTAGCCAAAACAATGACGAAAAACCAATCTCTTCGAGAGCACACCATTGATTGTAATCAAGGTATCGAAGGACATCAACAAAACTTTTAGGTGACATCCGGGTGGTAATACGGAGAACGTTGGAGTAGGATCATCAACGAGGGACCGAGGTTGTTCAACCAAGGAGAAATACGGCGTGTAACAGTTCCGGGATCGCCTTTGCGCTTCAATAATCGAAAGTAGCTTTGCATGTAATATTAATCGGTTCATTGTGTTGTACACGTTTCACGAAGAAATGTCCTATCGCTTTATTGAAATGTGCATGATCTACAACAATAATGTGCACGCAATTATGACCTTTTGCATGTGGTCTTAAATTGATGCTACTTACGTTAAAAGTACTTAAAATTCAACAAAAATTCAAAAAAGCACAAATTAGATCAAACTAAAAAACAACAAACAAATTGAAATGTATAAGCAAGTTACGAAATCAACAAACAATGCGACAAATACAAATTCCGATAGCATGCAAATGAAAACGCAAATTTCGATTTTAAAAACAATACTGAACTCAAAATTCATCAATAAATGAATAATCCTAAAAATGAACATAAGAAACATTAATTTAGATTACAGTAGAGTTACATAAATTAAGGACGAAATCGAGAAAAGCTTGAAGCTAAACAGTATATACCTTCATGACGAAATAGGTAAGAGAAAATCCAACAGAAAGACGAAAATGCAACTCCACAGAGAATAAGGAGAGAGAGAAATAGTTGAAATCTTAACAAAGAAGGTCGGAATCCATGGTTGAAAGCTTAACGAAGAAGCGCGAGGTAAATTTCAGTGAAAAAGAAAGACAAAGCCCTCAAATTTTGGTAAAGGAGCGCGCGTTATAGGCCCTTAGATTAGCCGCGTCAGACAAGATCCAACGACTAACGCGCGTTCTCACGGTTCTCACGCTTGTGCCATTCTCATATGATCCGAAATCTTTATTATTATTATTATTATTATTATTATTATTATTATTATTATTATTATTATTATTATTATTATTATTATTATTATTATTATTATTATTATTATTATTATTATTATTATTATTATTATTATTATTATTATTATTATTATTATTATTATTATTATTATTATTATTATTATTATTATTATTATTATTATTATTATTATTATTATTATTATTGTTATTATTATTATTATTATTATTATTATTAATATTAATATTAATATTAATATTATTAATATTATTAATATTATTATTATTAATATTATTATTATTATTATTATTTTTTTTTTTTTTTTTTTTTTTGCAAGAAGATATACCTCTTTTTATTCATCCACAAGGGGAAAAAGAGGATAAAAACTTACAATACTAACCACTAGGAAAAAGAAACAAATTAGGCATGTAACCTAGCCTCAAGGAGAGGGGAACTAGCATTCATACAGTTAGTAAGCTTGGACCTAATAACAAATTTGATTTGTCCAATAATAAGCTCAGCAGTAGTGTCCTTGCCAAGAAAAATCCTTTTGTTCCTCTCTTGCCATATGTGATATACAGCAGCAACTATGCATCCCTTCCTCTATTATTATTATTATTATTATTATTATTATTATTATTATTATTATTATTATTATTATTATTATTATTATTATTATTATTATTATTATTATTATTATTATTATTATTATTATTATTATTATTATTATTATTATTATTATTATTATTATTATTATTATTATTATTATTATTATTATTATTATTATTATTATTATTATTATTATTATTATTATTATTATTATTATTATTATTATTATTATTATTATTATTACTACTACTACTACTACATGTATCAGTCTTACCATAAGTAGGATTTTCTCATGCAATATTTACTAACTTATTATTGCCATAACTTTATTATTATTATTGATATAATTATTATTACCTTGATATATTATTATTACCTTGATATATTATTATTTCCATATTATATTATTATTAATTCCCGATACAAATCCCAATCACACCCATACTAGATGAACCATAAATTCGGCCCAACTAACAATGGCACACGGCCCAATGCTAAATATTAGCTAAACCCAATTCCCCACTTGGATACTTAATTTATTATTTAATTAACTTCTTATTGTAATTATTATTAGAAATGTCTTTAATCAATTATTAAATTTCATAAATTATTCTCATAACTTACTATCAAAATATGGGGTATTACAGTCTTCCCCCCTTAAAATGAACTTCGTCCCGAAGTTCGCCCATAACTACTACCACAACACTTATAAACATTTACATAACTAAGCACCATCCAACACAATTGTCCATTTACGATTATCAATCATATCAATATCCTCACAAGGTATCACGATAATAACTCAAAACATTCGTAGTATTACATTCCTTCCCCCTAAAAATAAACTTCGTCCTCGAAGTTCGAGATAACAACCAACGGAAATAATTAGACCATTTATCACCAGAACATATAATACACATTGTAACATAAGACGACTATTATTCTCAGCAGAACATCGATTGATGACATAATTAATTTTAAATAGCAAAACCACATTGTATAGTATATTCCAACCGATCTTTATTTAAACTCAACTACTTTACTTAACTACCGGCGAATACATTGCCAGAACAAATAATAATCTATAACAAAATACGCATAATTGTTTAGTTAATCTTTTCTTAATAATGATATCTAACTTAAATATGGATGCAATTATTGTGAACATATATATGGCTTAGGGCAAAACATTCCACATATCACTTGACATGTCATCCTACTTCACATAACTTACATCATCAAAATATTAATGTGCAAAAGATATGAAACAAAACTTACATTTTTTTTAAGGCTAAGAAAACATGTTTTAACGTCTAAAAATCATAAATAAATAGTAACACAATTACTTCCCGAGAACTTATACTTTTTAGAAAATACAGAGAGTTAGTAAACTAAGAGGAAAAGAATCAAGTCAAAAACTCATAAGATCAATTTATAATGCATTTTACAAACTACTTGGTCGAAATAGAAATTTCATAGCAACTTGTCAGAAACTTAGGTCAACTTGTAAAAATTACTATAAATTGTCAAAATATTTTCTTACAACATGGCTTATTAATTTAGAAACATATAAGAATATTATAAATAGTGGAGTTGGAATCATGCCTAATTAATAAGTATTTTTTAAATGGAAAATTTTATAAAAACATGGCGCGAAAACATTACTGTACAGGAATATTTCGACCACTGTCCACTAAAATATTTATTTCTCCTAAACCTATATTATTTTAACACGAGGCCAGTGGCATATAAAAGCTAACTAACATGGGTATCACACATAAAAATCTCGTATAAGAATTGTAAACAGGCAGTAAATGGCAGCCAAAACAATCAAGGGTAAAAATCTTGTGAAATCAACCAAAATTGCATTCTTCACAATTCCACAAAACAATTAATACTTTACATGTTTAATCATATTCACACCTTCTAAATACATGCCAACATACCTCCTCATATCAAAATGCTTATAAAAATGCTTAAAAGAAATCATATCACATCCCTCCTCCGTAGAACAAGGTTACGCCCCCGTAACCGCAATCATCAATGACAACAATATGCAACCAAGACAAACAAAATTCCTAAGAGAAAATATACTATATTTATTTTAAATTACCCCACACTCTCAAGTATTCTCTCAAGGTTCCCGGTTCAAAACTGGAAGGGCCAAGGTACAAATTAGGCGCGCTTTCCTAACGATACTAAGAGGGGCTCCTAACAGTTTCTACCCGGGGTTCATTTTATTTAGACACGTCCTAATTTTATTATTATTCATTGGTTAGGCCTGAGGATCATTTTGCTCTGATACCACTTTGTAACAGCCCCATTTATTCAGGAGTCTTTAGCTAGACATCCCAAGTAAATGAGAGCGTTACCATCTCGGTTTCCCGAGGTAGTGAATAACAAAGTACAACAAACCAAATTACTTTAAATTAAAACTTTAGTGAATACATGTTTATTATAATTTAACTAACTAAAACTTAATATAAAATAATTAGAACTCGCAGCGGAAATAAATAAAGTGATATAATTATTCTATGTGATCTATACTTCAACTATGGTCCAAGTCGAGCTCTCATCCCAATGCTCCCGAGTCAGCTAATCTTTAGTATCTATCAAATCTGCTCCCCATAAAACGGTTCACCGCAGGTGTTCACGAATACACAGTCAACCGCGAGGTTGAGTAGGAATAAATACTAACAACAAAAACATACGATAACAATCCAATTTCCTTTTACATTGCACAACTCCCTGACAACGTGCTCCTTTCTTTGACTTAGCACACCTCCCTTAACAACGTGCTCACTTTACTTTGGTACCCCTCCCTTAACAACGTACCGTCTATATGTAATAGTACCCATACCTCACAACGTACATATTACCATCACCCCAGTGTACAAACTCCCTCAACAACGTACAACTGACTGTCGCACAACTTTTCACAATAATCACGCTCTCAATCAATGATAACAATTCAATTCACCTCATCAATATTATCAACACAAATCAATATAACTCACCCTTCCAACAATTACGATATTATCAACCAACATATACAATATGAATCTCCCTTCCAACAATTACGATTATATCAACCAACACAATTCACATACGATCAATGCACTTTAATATAAGCCATCCAATAAACCAAATATTATCGAGTAAGAGTTGAGTACGATTTATCCCTACCTGACAAGCAATTCCAATTACGCAGATCAAGCAATCCAATAAATAAAGCAATCCGATCCGATTATAATTCTTCACAACCGTCACCTAATCAAAATATTATAATTCAATTATTTACTTGTTATTATAATTTATTATATTAATTATTCAATTATAATTTAATTATATTAATAATTTCCCGTTTAAATTATTATTACGTAAAAACCGGTTTATTAAAGTCAAGACCCGATTACTTATTAATACCCGAGTTAACCCGTGTTAAAACTAAATAAACCAAAAACCCAAATCCCATGAATCCCCGTGAAAACCCACAACACAAATCCCGTCGAAACCGTGTTCAACACCCCCACCAAAACCCGTCCTTCACGACTTCCCTAACCACCATCAGCCCCGACCAATCCTGCCACCTCCTAGCCCACACCACGACGAACACCAGCGACCAAAACCACTAGCCAAACCGCCACTAGTAGCCCCCAAACACACGCCCTAACTCCCTCCTCTACTCGCCATCAATAACCAAACCACCACCCCCCACCGTGTATAAAACCCAAAAAACACGACCCCTACAGCCACTCTCAAATCCCACGGCCATCACCATTGCCACCCCTCGTCCATGGCGGTTCCAAAGGTGGTACCTACCCCTGGTACAGTCACAAACACGGCCACACTGCCCGTCTTAAAACAGCTGTGACAAAACCCCTGCTCTCCCCTGTTTTGCCCCACCACCAACACCAACCGCCCCTTGCCACCATACCAACACCACCAACATGACCGACCACCTTCCCCCATCACAACCCTACCATGCCCAGGTCAAGACTCGGCCGAATAAGGGTTCAATTACCCCCTACAACCACCCACGACCTAAACCCGCAACGCCCCTGACCAGCCACCTTTAACCGCCCCAACAACCAGCCTAGCAAAGTCAACGACGGTCAAATAAGGTCAGGTCAGAATCTCGGCAGTCTAAGGTTGCTTTAGGTCCAAATTTCGAGTCCTATGGTGGTATATGGAGGTCACACGGTTGTCTTAAAGATGCTTGCACAATTAAAGTATAAAACCGATTTAGGATGAGTAATTACCTCGAGTCGATTAATTGGTTTTTGTTAATTCCTTCTTCTTCCGTCTCCTAAAGTTCCTCGTCTTAATTTGTGATTTATTTCTCAGATTTAACATGGTATTTATAGTGTAAGATTAGAGAGAAAGCGAGGTCAACTAGAAAACTATTATAATTTACCCTATTTTAATTAGTATAGGAATTACCATTATTATAATTGCCATTTTATTATTATTATTACATGTATCAGTCTTACCATAAGTAGGATTTCCTCATACAATATTTACTAATTTATTATTGCCATAACTTTATTATTATTATTGATATAATTATTATTACGTTGACATATTATTATTTCCATATTATATTATTATTAATTCCCGATACAAATCCCGATCACACCCATACTAGATGAACCATAAATTCGGCCCAACTAACAATGGCACACGGCCCAATGCTAAATATTAGCTAAACCCAATTCCCGACTTGGATACTTAATTTATTATTTAATTAACGTCTTATTGTAATTATTATTAGAAATGTCTTTAATCAATTATTAAATTACATAAATTATTCTCATAACTTACTATCAAAATATGGGGTATTACATCTGTCTCATTTTATTGTATTATATATACCCTTCCTAATGAAATAAGAACATAATTCTGTCTCTCTTATTTTCTCTCTACCTCCTCGCTATAGTTCTCTTCTCTCTTTATTTCACAACACGTTATCAACCCGAGTCTTAACCGTCTGAGCAAAAAGGGATTTATAATCTTTATCGTTCATATATTATTCAAATCTGATAATCTGGAGGTTCATATTAGATTTAATTATTTTATTCCGCTAATTAATGTACGTTTGGTTATATGATTTATTTTTATAAGTTTTGATCAATCTGTAAAACCTAAATAATACGACATGAATCACATAGAATATTACGTTATCATGTTTGTCACAATATTTCATACAAACTGAATAAAAGTAATGGTGGCTGCAATATCAAAGGTATAAAAAGTGATTGTTAAGATTATAGAGGGGGGAAATTGTATGAGAACTGTATTATTGATAGATGATCCTATTTTACATGGATATGGTGAGGTATTTATAATACCTCCCGAAACCCTAACCTTACTATGATCAACTCTAATGGTAGTCGGGCCTAGTATAGGCCCAATCTCCTAATACCCTCCCGCAATCGTAAAGGCAGTACGTAGTACGGACTTTACGATTGGAGAAATACAAGATAAAAAAATGTCTATCTTCTCATCTCAATCTTCATTTTTCTACGTCTTCATCAATCCTCTACATCTTCGCATCACAAGGTAGGTACGAGAAACGAGTACAAACTCGCTAGAAAATTTTCGAACAAGAACGTTAATCTTTTCGGACTTGTCGAATATCAAATAATTTGTTAGGAACACTAATCGGACCTAAACAAATCTCAAGTAAAACGGAAAATTATCCGTCAATTTCAATATTTGGAGGACGCTAAGTTTTTCGAACGCCAAATAGATTTGAACCACCATCATGGTCATTTTAATTGTGTAACTCGCCAATCAGTTTTTGTACCACCTTGAACGCACCTTGAACGGACCTGAAGATTTTTAAGATTCAAAGAAACAATTTTTTTTTCTATTCAACGAGAGAATGAGGGAATTAGACAAGATCATTAAAATTGCAAATCCATAGCCAAAAGACTCTGAATTAGGGGATTGGAATAGCTCAATGTCCATGATATCTCACGGCAAAACTTCTTGTTCTTTTTTTTTTTAATGAAAATTAAAATTAAACTAATCTTACAATTAGATCAGCGTAGAAAATCCCGCCGGTGGGTGTTTTACATTATAGACCCACCGGCGAGGTAGCGGAAATTTGTTTTAGGCCAAAAGAGCGTAAGGCTCTGATACCATGTTAAGATTATAGAGGGGGGAAATTGTATGAGAACTGTATTATTGATAGATGATCCTATTTTACATGGATATGGTGAGGTATTTATAATACCTCCCGAAACCCTAACCCTACTATGATCAACCCTAATGGTAGTCGGGCCTAGTATAGGCCCAATCTCCTAATATGTTAAGATTATAGAGGGAGAATTGCATAAATGATTTGTATTATTGATATGGTGACGGTGAGGGTATTTATAATAATTCTCATCCTAGAACTTAACCCTAGTTTGGCTAACCCTAATGGTAGCCAGGCCTAGTATAGGCCCAATCTCCTAATACCCTCCCGCAATCGTAAAGGCAGTACGTAGTACGAACTTTACGATTGGAGAATTACAATAAAATCAAAATAAGAAAATCAATCTTCATCGACTTCTTCGTCTTCATTATCCATCTCCGTCTTCGCAAGGTTAGTAAAATAAACGAGTATTAACACTCGCTAGAAAATTTCTCGAACAAGAACATTAATTTTTTCGAACATGTCGAATATCAAATAATTTGTTAGGAACTCTAATCGGACCTAAACAAATTTCATCAAGACGGAAAATTATTCGTTAATTTCAATATTTGGAGAACGTTAATTTTTTCGAACTCCAAACAAATTTCAATTTGTACCACCTTAGGCAAATTGAAGATTTCAAATTTAGGAGTAGAAGAATCAATTGTAACAACAAAACAAAAAGTCAGAACATAATCCCTTCAATATATGGCTTACGGCTTGCATCCATGATGAGAAGAATAGAAGATTAGAAGTAATCATACTAATCATCATTAGTGAATGTTAAGCCCTCAAACACACATTTGATTTTGGAGTATGCCACAGATCTTGCTGCCGGCAGCTTTTGTGAGGATTTTTTTTTTAATATATAATTTGTGTAAACAACGAAAATCCCGTCGGTGAGCATTATAAGTTTTCGCCCACCGGCAAGACGGCAGAAGCGAATTTTAGAGTCCTCAAGAAAGAGGCTCTGATACCATGTTAAGATTATAAAGGGAGAATTGTATAAATGATTTGTATTATTGATATGGTGACGGTGAGGGTATTTATAATAATTCTCATCCTAGAACTTAACCCTAGTTTGGCTAACCCTAATGGTAGTCGGGCCTAGTATAGGCCCAATCTCCTAATAGTGATACATTGTTCATTATATTATAAGTAAGCTTACTTGGGATTTGTTTATTATTGTTTGGTAATTTGTTTGTGTCAGTTCGACAATCAGTAACAATGCAATAAAGATGAATATTTCTGTTAAATTTCATGGTAGATGATTTATATGTCCATATTTATTTCTTGATTAAACATCTAGTAAAAAGGTACGTTGTATAAAAGACATATCATATAGTTGATCGAACATTCCAAAGGATTTATTTTATAAAGATGAGACATATGCCTATATTATAACTTTGGCCTGAATTTCAAAGTTTTAAGGGTGGTTAATAATTTAACACCTCTTATCAATAGTAGATATTCATCTTGTATAAATATAAGTGACTAGAAGTCCACATATAAATGCTAGTGGCCAGAAGTTCACAGCTATACGTGATTTTTGAACCGCATTTGAGTTTCAAATGAATAAAGCGATCTTTATTAAAGGATAAATTATTTCTGAATTGATTCTTGTTCACCTGGAGTTGAACAGTATAATGAGATTTGAAATTTTATCTATTCCTGGAAGTGAATGTGACGTTTGATAAAGACTCTACATATAGTAGTGGTCGAGGACATGGCATAAGAATGAGTCGGTTGATGGGGCCTTAAGTGAGCCTAATAATGCGGCCTTAACTGAGCCATATCTTTCATTGAGAGAAAATATCTTATGAAAAGTCATGTGAGACTCATATACGCTAGAAATTGATATGAGAATGGACAAATGATGTATGAGTTGTAGTTTTGACACTCGTATTATGGCCTGAAGTTCATAATTGTTACAAAAACTGGAATTGTGACCTGAAATTCAAAATGTTTACAAATTATGACCAGAATCTTCTTTAATCGATTAGTATTTACAATTGATGAAACTCTTATATTATGTTTTACATAACTGCACCTACCTATCTATGGTTAATAAAATTAAAGTCCGACTTGATTGTTTGCTACAAAGACTTGCTTTCAATTGTTTGAGATGTCTCTTTATTCAAGAATAGTGACTTTTTATTCAAGTATAGTGACTTTGGTTTTCATATGAATTTTTATTTTGCAGCATGATTGTTAATATACTCCCACATTCGTATGTCTTGTCATGTGCATCAAAATCTAGGTACCAAATATCATTTTTTTTGCGCATGGTTTTACTGATAGTATCAGGATTATTAATATGGTCATTGATTAATTGTTTTATTTTGTGCACTCTTCAATCAATTGTATGATTATGACCCCATAACAAGTGGTACTAACTATCGCATATATTTTTTTCGCATTATGAATTTGATGCCTCACTATAATTGTTCTTGTATATTTTCATTGCTCGTAACTTTGTAATGCAGAGTATGTGTTAAGAACAGGTATGTCGTAATCTTAGATTCTTGATGCATGTGAATTTCTTTCTCCGCCAAAAATTTACTCTTATTTGGTTGGTTAGTATAATACAAACTTAATAATTAATTATGGTTTTATTATGGAAAGTTTAACTTTATCAACTTCACTTCGCTTATTTTATTGCTCATGTTAATTAAGTGAGTTGTAAACTTATAAGTAGAATAGCGGTTTTGCGAGTATTAATGTTTATATGACATTTTCTTTACGTATAATTAGTACCAATATTACATGTCATATTTTTAAGCATTTTTTTTCTACTTTCTACAAAGACATTATTTATTTCATATAAGACTCCGTCTTAAAGAACATTTTGTATGTCATATGGTGATAATAATATATTTATGACTGTTGCTCTAATGATATATTTAAGTAAATACTCAAAGAGGAATATAAAGTCATGTTCCCGGAAGGAATATTGATGAGTCTTGCCTACATATATGAGACACTTGTTGTAACACCCCCATAAGTGAGGATCCTTTCCTTTAGGTATTCCCAACACATGGGGGCATCACAAGACTTGGTTTCCCAAGTTTTGTAGTGCGAACAATCATGTACAGAAGTTCCCAACTCAACATAAAGAAATAGATAAGTTATAGTTAAGTGGTTACAAGTTAGGGTATGCAAATACCATCCCAAATGTTATACAACCCAATCGAAAAGTAGGAGTTTAATTGTCAAAAACCTAAGATAAACACAAGTGGTGACGACAAGTGAAGACCGCTCCCCAAGCCTTCGAATGAATCATGCTAACCTTTCAAAACTGCTTCCCATATGCACAGAAATCACCATATGGTTCACCACAGATCATTCAAAACCCAAGTGTTAGCTTAGTGATATAAATGTTCAATGCATGCAATATTAAGCTTACCTAAACATGTGACAATGCAAGATGAAACCAACAAAGTATAATGAACGATAGGGAATCACCCTCCAATTCACATCTTCACAAACCGGTGACCGGGACACGCCCACGACGTCACTAACACACACAAGGTACTCGGAACACGTACGTGGTATCGGGCCCGAGTGCGACTCGAGTTCCCTGCCAGACGTCGTGCCTCACCACACGAGTCCCTCCGTAACCCAAGTACTATATGTGCACATCCCCCTTGGATTCGGAAGCTCCAAGGGTGACTTGAGCGGAAGACGGTTTCCCAACCGCCTTCCGTCTCCAAAATCGGAACGATAATCCTCCAACATCCTCCAATGTCCACCAAACCAAGAACAAACCAACAAGTTCAAAAAACACAACTATGCAACCATTTTAGTAAAATAAGTACAATCATGCTCAACTCTTCACTAATTCATTTCTCCTCATTTAATTGCTCTTTAACATGTTATAATGCAATATAATCATTTTTGTGACAATTTACCATCCTCATCTTAACCTAATTACCATGAAATCATCTTATGTGATAAACTCTAATTACCAAAACATGTTATAATGTAACTATCATGAGACAAATGCAATTAGTGATAATAAATTATCACCATAGCTAAGTAGGGAAAACTCTACCCCAAGCTTATCTTCACAAATACACAAGCTACTCACTAAAAATGCTCCTCAATGAAACTCCCTACACATATTAATTGCTAAAATCAATACTACAATCTATTATAATAACCACACTAATTAAACCCCCCTTATATATCCCCTTTAATTCATATAACCTAATTAAGTATAGAGTAATCTACAACTAAATAAGATTGTTAAGACAAGATTAAAGGGAAGAAGGAGTGTAGATCAACTTACAACCAATCGGAAGAACAAAGGAGGCAAGAATCTTCTCAAGAGAATTAGGGTTTTGAGAGGGTTTGTTGGTGAGGAATATAGAGAGATATTGGCGGAGTTTAGAGAGTGGTGTGAATAGTGTTGGAGAAGGACTTTGTGTGGGAAATCTGAGATGATAAGGTTCCAAAAGCGACGTCTCACCAACAATCTTCTCGTATAAGCCGCACTCGACCGACACTTGGTCGAGTGGCTGGTCCACTCGATCGAGTGGAGTATCCACTCGGTCGAATGGATGGTCACTCGGTCAAGTGACCATCTTTACAGTCGTCTAGAATACTGTCCAGTGGCACTCGGTCCTTCACTCGGTCGAGTGGGGCTCAACTTGGCCGAGTGAATCATCTACTTGGTCGAGTCTAGTCTATATAAATGCAGGATATTGCAATCTTCCCTTAAAAATAACTTCGTCCCCGAAGGTCACACTCGACACACTAAGAGTCAAAATTCTATATCCCATGAAATTCTCAAACTGAAAGGAGGCGGTGAGTCGGGTATCAAAACTAGTATGCTATGACCAACCAAAATTTATACGGCTAAGTAAAAGATTAAGAATTTCGTGTTACTTATACTTGCGTAATACGCCCTACCCCTCTAGAAACATGGTTACGACCTCGTAACCGACTCATACCTGTTCAAAAAGGTGAGGGTATCTGTATCACCCCCTCATACCAAGGTACCTTACCAAGGACCACCCTAGCATGAAAGGCTATTACCATCTCCGTTGCCCGAGGTCAGTATATCAAAGTTACCAATCTAAACACAATTATTAAAGTATGAAAGATTAAAGTTTACATATTCTCAAAATCCAAAACCAAAGTACTGTCATTAAAATCCAACAACCAAAATAAAAGCTAAGTCTCTTGACAGCAGAAGTTAAACTCATGTGATGACTCCCCGTGACTGCCCCATAGCTAAACGACTGCATCACCTGTCACAACCAGCTCACCATCCCCGAATGGATCACTACAGATTTTACAAAATAACAACGGGGTCAGTTACTAAATAATCAAAGTAAGACAAGTAGAAAAAGGTAACAAGCTGATCAAGATCCACCTCCGGTCTCCCGATCTCACACAGTAATCGACTACTCACCGAAGTGTGTAGCCCTGCTAGATTACCCATCGCAACAGGTAATCCTCCCGGCAACTGGGGGACCGCAACCAATTCCCACCTAAGCCCTGCTCATCAACGAGCGATATCCTTGTCCCTTAATGTGCACATCCCCTCCCGTGGCGGGTTCCACGGAGGGCGAACTAGGGTGTGAATCCGCTGCTGCAAGTGACTCCACCACAATCATCACAACAACAACACTAACACCACACCAACACCAACACCAACACTCCAACAACGATTAGAAGACAATCAATCGTACGCAATACAACATAATCTCAATCAATTAAACAGGAACTGAGTAGGGAAACCCTACCTTAGCACAAATACAAGGGACACAAGCAAGAAACCTAGAACGGCTCCTCTACGAAGTCTTCGCCTAACATAATAACATAAACAACAATCACCACATGCAAAAACCCCTTTTTCCAAATTCGGCCCAAACCCTAAAATATTAATCAATGAATTATAGAAAACATGGACTTACCAACGATAGAACAAAGGATGAATGAACTTGCTAATGATCACACACACACGCACTAGGGAGAGATTTGGAGAGGATTAGGGCATCGTTGAGTGATTAGGTTTTGTAAAAGGGTAATTAGAAATTGATAATCGTGTTTATATAACTCTAATCATTTCCAAATCAAACCGCAATAAAAACACCCGTCAGACCGGATACTAGGTCGAGAATAGAGTATACTCGGCCGAGTACCCTCTACTCGGTCGAGTATTCCACATACTCGGCCGACTGTTCTTGGGCAGTAGCCAAACCAGGATACACGACACCCCTTACTCGATCGAGTAGGCCATACTCGGCCGAGTACTAGCTTAGGAAAACCATAGTGTTACAATCTCCCCCCCTTAAAAAGAACTTCATCCCCGAAGTTCATACTCTATATACACACTCTACAAACAGACAAGCCCAACGACTCCCAACACAACGCAACAAACAACCAAAGCATAGATAAACTAACACAAAACATCAGAAAACTTTACTAGGCCGACTCAAACTAATTCGAAAACAGACATGCGACCATCTCCTACCCCCCTAAAAAAAATAACAGTTACGTCCCCCTAACCAACCATACCTGATCAAAAAGGTTAGGAAAACGTTCTCGCATAGCCTCCTCGGGTTCCCATGTGGCCTCTTCCACATTATGACTAGACCAAAGCACCTTGAGTAAGACGGTCTCACCACTCCTTGTCTTGCGTACTTTGCGGTCTAGTATCTCTTTAGGAACCTTGGCATAAGATAAGGACGCATCAAGTTCGATGTTCTCAACTCAACTACATGTGACGGGTCACTCACATACTTCCTGAGCTGTGAAACATGAAAGACGTTGTGCACTCGATCCAAAGCTGGTGGTAAAGCTAGCCTGTAGGCAACTTCACCTACCCGATCCAAAATCTCATATGGGCCGATAAACTTCTGGCTCAACTTACCCTTCTTCCTAAACCTCATCACTCCTCGCATTGGTGACACTTTCAAGAGGACTTTGTCACCCACTGCGAACTCGATGTCCTTGCGATGTAAATCAGCATAACTTTTGTGACGATTCTGAGCTGCTTTAATCTTTTGACGAATTAGCCGAACTTGTTCAACCATATCCTGCACCATCTGTGGTCCTAAAACAACCGCCTCTGAACCGTCGGCCCAACAAACTGGACTTCGGCACTTCCTGCCATACAGTGCCTCGAAAGGTGCCATCCCGATGCTAGTATGGTAGCTGTTGTTGTACGAAAACTCGATCAAATCCAGTCTGTCATCCCAACTTCCCCTAAACTCCATGGCACAAGCTCTCAACATGTCCTCCAAGGTCTTGATAGTCCTCTCAGTCTGACCATCGGTTGCAGGATGAAAAGCTGTACTCATCTTTAAGCTAGTACCCATCAAATCCTGCAGTTCTTTCCAAAACTTCGATATAAACCTCCCATCTCGATCTGACACTATATCCTTAGCTGCATCTTAGTCTAGGTATCCTTCATAGGAACGAAGTGAGCTGACTTTGTTAACCAGTCGACAATCACCCAAATCATATTGTTACCTTACTGTGTCCTAGGTAACCCCACGATGAAGTCCATAGAGATCGACTCCGACTTCCACTCAGGTGCCTCAAGAGATTGGATCTTACCCTGTGGTCTCCGCTGCTCACCCTTGACCCTCTGACAGGTCAAACATCTAGTCATGAACTCAGCCACATCTCTTTTCATATTAGGCCACCAAAAAGTCTTCTCGAGGTCTTTATAAAGCTTGTCACCTCCTGGGTGAACCGAATAAGGAGTGCATTGAGCCTCTGTCATGATTACCCTTCTCAAATCTGCATCATCCGGAACACACCATCTCCCATCAAAGCGAACACTCCCATATGTGTGGATAGAAAACCTGGAAACTGTGCCACTCTCCACCCTAGACTTCTACTCTTGGATCTTAGGATCAAGCTCTTGTTTACTCTTGATGTTCTCATACAAATTCTAGCTTGATCATCAAATCCCCGATGGCATCCCCTTTCCTTATCATATAGATCCCCATCTTGGACATATCATCCCCCAGTTTCAGCAAAGACATAGTTGTACACAGCGAATGAACACTCTTCCTACTCAAAGCATCTGCAACAACGTTAGCCTTACCCTCGTGATAGATGATCTCCATGTCATAGTCCCCAATCAGCTCCATCCATCGTCTCTGTCGCATATTAAGCTCTCTCCCTAATAATAGATATATTTCAGACTCTTATGATCTGAAAAAACATTAAAGGTTGCCCCGTAAAGGTAGTGCCTCCAAATCTTAAGAGCAAAGACAACTGCACCCAGTTCCAAATCACGAGTAGGGTAGTTCTCCACATATGGCTTCAGCTGCCTTGACGCGTAAGCTATAACCTTCCCATTCTGCATCAGAACACAACCCAAACCATTCTTTAAAGCATCGGTATATACTTCAAAGTTCTCACAACCCTCTGGTAAAGCTAGGATAGGAGATGTAGTCAAACGCTCCTTTAAGGTTCAGAACGCCGTCTCACAACTCTCATCCCATCGAAATCTGGTCTCTTTCCTCATCAAAGCGGTCATCGGTCGTGCTATCGTAGAAAAGTCCTTCACGAACCTTCTGTAATAACCCGTTAGACCCAAGAAACTCCGAATCTCAGCAACATTCTTCGGTGATTCCCACTTGGTGACTGCTTCAATCTTGCTGGGATCCACAGACACCTCCTTTTTGTATATCACATGCCCCAGAAAAGCCACTTCCTCTAACCAGAACTCACACTTGGATAGCTTGGCATAAAGCTGATTGTCTCGCAAGGTTTACAACACTAACCTCAAATGCTGCTCGTGTTCCTCCTTAGTCTTAGAATAGACTAAGATGTCATCAATGAAGACAACCAAAAACCTGTCCAAAAACGGACTACAAATCCGGTTCATCAAATCCATGAAAGCTGCTGGCGCATTCGTCAAACCAAAAGGCATCACAACATATTCATAATGACCATAACGGGACCGGAAAGCTATCTTGGGAATATCCTCATCTGCTATCCTCAACTGGTGATAACCTGACCTCAAATCGATCTTAGAGAACACCCCGACGCCACTCAACTGGTCAAACAGATCATCAATCCTAGGTAAAGGATACTTTTTCTTCATCGTGACACGGTTAAGCTCCCTATAGTCGATACATAGCCTCATGCTCCCATCTTTCTTCTTTACAAACAAAACTGGTGCTCCCCATGGTGACACACTTGGCTGGATATACCCCTTGTCTAACAAATCATCTAACTGTTTCTCCAACTCTTCCAGTTCTTTAGGTGCCATACGGTATGGTGCTTTAGATATAGGACTTGTTCCCGGTTTCAGCTCCACATTGAAGTCAATATCTCTTTTCGGTGGTAACTCCGGTATCTCATCTGGGAAGACATCACTAAACTCTCCCACCACATGTATATATCTGAAGCTGTCGGCTGTTCCACACGTTGATCTCACTTGACAAAGGACCAAGGGACACTTTTTCCTCAAGCAGGACTTTAAGGTCATTACCGCGATGAGCTTACACTTGGGCCTCACAACAAACCCCTTATAAGACACCCTTATACCCTTAGGACCCTTTAAAGACACTTTCTTTTGTCGACAGTCTATCTTGGCATCATACTTACCCAACCAATCCATCCCGACGATGACCTCAAACCCTTCCATAAGAAACTCTAGCAAGTTAACCAGTAAGTCTACCCCTCCAACCCACATGGACACATCCCTATGCAACTTGACACATGACATCGACTCCCCAAAAGGTATAAACACATCATCTTTAACAAGCTCAAACTCTCCCAAACCCATAGACAAAGTATGGCCTCTAGACACAAAAGAGTGTGTTGCCCTAGAGTCAAACAAAACAAAAGACGGTGTATTATGAACAAGAAAGGTACCGGTAACTACATGAGCATCATTCTCAGCTTCCTGCTTGCCCATCATGAAGAGCTTCCGGCTGTTTTTATGACCTCCACCCTGGACCGAGGTGTTAGACGTACTAGGCTTAGCTGTCGAATTCTAGGTGACACTGTTGTTCGGGCGCTGGTAAGATCCTTCACTGTTGCGGTTAAAACCGCCATTGTTGTTCTGCCCTCCACGATTACCCCACGACCCAGATGGCCTATTGCTAGCAAAACTTTGACTCAAACCCTGTGAGAAACTCCCCTGAAAAGCTCCTGATGCTCCTCCAGCTTGTGCACTCGTACAATCATACCTCTTGTGGCCTATGTCACCACAGTTGAAGCAAGTAAGGTTGGATTTGTCACTAATAGTCCGTCCACCACCCCTACCCCATGCTCGCGATCCTCTAGAAAACTCAGCTCCTCCTGAAAAAGCCCTTGCATGACCAAAGTTGCCCTTCTTATGACTCGACTTGTTGCTACTCCCACTTCCTACTTTCCTCTTCTCTATAGCGGTTCTCTCCGTAGTTTCCTTGGAGAGATCTACCAACCTCTCAGCTTGTCAAGCTCTCAAGTACACATCTTTCAGATCGGTGATAACCCCAGCTGGTAACCGGTTCATGATCTTGGGTGCCAACCCCTCTCAAAACGAAGACCCAAACCCATTTTCCCTAACTGCATGTCTTCCGCATAGCAAGATAACTCAAGGAACCGGTGGTAGTACTCGGTGACCGTCATGTCATCAGTCATGGTAAAGGAATCGAACTCAGATCTTATCTTGTGACGGATATGTTCCGGTACAAACTGTTCCCTCATAGCGCTTTTCAAACCCGACCACGGTATAGCACCGAGACCCTCACCGTGGTAGTAAGCTCTGGCGTCTTCTTTGACATTTTGCCACCACACTGCAGCCTCACCCCTCAGGTAGTACACTGTAGGTAAATATCCGTATACTACCCATCGAATTAAGGATTATAACGCAAAATTTACATGTGAATATTGTCATAAAACGATAAACATAAAGAAACGACAAAGATTGTAGGAATAACCTTCGGTCCTAGTGCAAAAGGCAATGAGAGATTAAAGCAAATCTCCTCCTAAACGATGCACCCAAGAAGTCCGAGTAATGCCCTTGTGCTAGATCAATTCCTCTAATTGCCTTTGCAATATTGAGAGGATAGTTTTTGTGAGTTGTGTTGGATGTGAGATCCGAGTCCTGAGAGGCACAATTCCCAAAACCCTAATTTTGTTTAGCAAATGAACAATTAGGTTAGAAGGGAGGAGAGAGCTCTCCTTTTGTCTCCTCTATTCGGTTTGGCCGAGTGGTCTTAGGGGGAAAATGGGCTTCCATTTTCTCCTTAAGTTAAACTCATGGTCCGGTCCAAAACTTGCTAAGTGTATACGACGCGGTTTCATTATAAACTGTTATCGGTTATCGGAAATTAAGGCATCAACTAATAATACGGGTTAGTTGAATTCTTAATACGTGTCCGACACAACAGTATTGTATAATTAATTTGTCTAATATACATTAATCAAATATAAATCGCTTATATTTAATTTTACGAATTAATCGGTTAATCCGCATTAGCCCATGATATTTAATCCGTATTAAATATTATATCTCAACATCACATTTAACTAATTATTAGTCAAATAATTCGGACTAACAATCAGTCAAATTTGGCATCTACATGATCGTATTTTCATACCGTCACGTCACTCAAGACGTATCCTATAGGTGTGACTTTTAGGGACCAGTTGATCACCGCCATCCGTATGACAATAACGTCAAACTTATCTAGCAAGCCAACCGTTATTGATAAACGTGGATCAATTGATTATGATACAAAGTATACCCTTTGATCCTTTTAGAGGTTTATAAGTCCTTGCACTAACCGTTAAGGACACTAACCCCAACAAGCTCCCACTTGTCCGTACAAGTGTATGTGCAATGACGTTATCCGCACTAACTGGAGGACACAAGCTCAACAAACTCCCACTTGTCCGTACAAGTGTATGTGCGATAACCGATTCTCATATTCATTTAAAATTTCTCCCACTCAATGTAAAACAATTTGCGGATCTGGATCCACAAAGGTCGTATTTTACAATCGATCCGTATCTAGAGTGGTTTCCCCGACTAGAGAGTAACTTAACCGATAAAACGAATCCGTATCCGAGCATGGCCATGCATTTCGATTCTGACTCCTCGAGTGGCCCCGAGAAATATCTAGTACCGATAAAGGCTGAATATTTCCTTCAACTCGAACTCCTTCCGATCTAAGCACAGCATGAAATGACCCCGAAAAAATCTACTTGGCCCCCTGTTACGGATGACCGTGAGAAAGAAACCAAAGTCACCCAAAATCCGCCTTAGTCTCAAGAGACAGTCGATAGTCAAAAGAATCGACTCTTAGGATCACCATGGAAGTCCTATCCACGACCGGACAACGAATGTTATAAAACATTTAGGACTCCACGTCGATGTCACAATTGTGTCCTACGAAATATCCGTATAAATCGCCTCTGTGATTGGTCACCAACTTTTGACTTATGGCTTGTTGAACCCACCATCAACCAACGTCACGAAATAATTGCCAGAGTTATCGGCTCATGTGGGCAATTAAGGACTAACAAGATATGATGTTTGTTCATTTCACTTTGTGGTGTTCAAAATTGTCGTACAATTCCACATGAAAAACAAAATATATATATAATATCAAAACGATGATGTCGTATAGAGTACAAACGAGAATGAATCTAATCCATAAAAAGTACTATAACTCAGGAACACGTTTGATTCCCATGGAATTAACGTGCCCTTCATGCTTATCTTGTCGTAATGCTTTAGTGAGAGGATCTGCTATGTTATCATCTCGTAGCAATCTTTTCTATCACTCATCTTTTTGCTCCACGTAATCCGGATTAGATGAGCTTTCCGTTGTACATGTCTAGACTTGTTGCTAGACTTTGGCTCCTTAGCTTGGAAGATGGCACCACTATTGTCGCAATAGATGGTGATCGGGTCATTCGAACTAGGCACTACAGAGAGCCCATGTAAGAATTGACGCATCCATATCGCTTCCTTTGTTGCTTGTACGCGGCATAGTACTCGGACTCGATCGTAGAATCTCTGTAAATGTTTGTTTCGAACTCTTCCAAATGATCAGCGCCATTAAGAGTAAAAACGAATCCAGACCGAGATTTCGAGTCATCTCGATCCGTTTGGAAGCTAGCATCTGCAGAATCGGTTGCGCATAGCTTTTGATCGCCTCCATAAGTCAATGCCCAATCTTTAGTCCTCCTGAGGTACTTAAGAATGTTTTTGACACCAACCAAATGTGGTTCCCCCGGTTCCCGTTGGAATCGACTTGTCATACTCAATGCATATGCCACGTCCGGACGTGTGCATATCATGGCATACATGATAGATCCTATTGCCGAGGCATAAGGTATCCGTGCCATGCGCTCTTTCTCTTCCGGTGTCTCTGGTGCCCGAGACTTGCTCAAATGCACCCCTGGAGACATAGGAAGGAACCCCTTCTTGGAGTTAGTCATGCTTTGAATCTCTCTAGGACTTTGTCTATGTAAGACTCTGATCGAGAGATAGCATCCGTCGTGATCTATCTCGATAGATACGGATGCCTAGAATTCTCTCAGGCCCTCTCCCGGATCTTTCATCCGGAAATGGTTTTTCAACCATACTTTCACCGAAGTTAAGAGAGGTATGTCATTCCCAATCGGGAGTATGTCGTCAACATACAATATTAGGAAGACAATCTTGCTCCCACTCGACTTGATATATAGACATGGTTCCTCGACGGATCGAGTAAATCCATTTTCTTTTATCACTTGGTCGAAGCGATGATTCCAACTCCTTGATGCTTGCTTAAGTCCATAAATGGAACGCTTAAGCTTGCACACTTTCTTAGGATGTGATGGATCGATGAAACCTTCGGGTTGTACCATGTACAACTCTTCCTCCAAAAGCCGTTTAAGAAGGCGGTTTTCACGTCCATTTGCCAAATTTCATAGTCATGAAAAGCGGCAATCGCTAAGATAATCCGAATGGAACGCAGCATGACTACGGGTGCAAAAATCTCATCGTAGTGCAAACCTGGCACTTGGGTGAAACCTTTAGCAACTAGTCGTGCTTTATAGATATCTTGTTGACCTTCCAACGAATGCTTTATCTTGTAAAGCCATTTGCATTGAAGGGGACGAACCTTAGCAGGTAAGTCAACAAGATCCCACACGTTGTTCTCATACATGGAGTCCATCTCGGATTGCATGGCCTCAAGCCATAGCTTTGAGTCGAAACTAGTCATGGCACCTTTATAGGTTGCGGGTTCACTACTCGTTAAGAGTAGAACGTCATCTATATCATGTTCCTCGACCATACCAATGTATCTCATGCGGAGGAATAGAGACTCTTCCCGACCTCCTAGGTTCCTCAGAATATTCACTGCAGCCGGGATTGAAGGAATAGGGTCCTCCAATGGTTGCTCGGTGTTTGGTTCTCGGAATCTCCGACAGTCGAAGGTTCTATCACTCTTTGCATTCTCGAGAAATTCCTTCTCTAAGAATGTCGCACTAGCCGCAACAAAAACACGTTGTTCGGTTGGCGAATAGAAGTAATGACCACGTGATCCTTTAGGATAACCTATAAAGTATGTCTTGACCGATCGCGGGCCGAGCTTATCTTCGTGTCTCCACTTGACATAAGCCTCGCAGCCCCAAACCCGTATAAAGGACAAGTTAGGGACCGTTCCCTTCCATAGTTCATATGGAGTCTTGTCAACAGCTTTAGACGGACTTCGGTTAAGTATTAGAGCGGCTGACAAAAGAGCATAACCCCATAATGAATCAGGTAAAACCGTGTGACTCATCATGGATCGAACCATATCAAGTAAAGTTCGATTTCTCCGTTCGGATACACCATTCAATTGAGGTGTTCCAGGTGGAGTTAACTGTAGGGCGATCCCACAGTCTTTAAGGTGTTGATCAAACTCGTGAGAAAGATACTCGCCACCACGATCTGAACGTAGTGTTTTAATCTTTCTACCCAATAGGTTCTGCACCCTATTCTGGTATTCTTTGAATTTCTCAAAGGATTCACTTTTGTGCTTCATTAAGTAGACATAGCCATATCTACTTAAATCATCCGTGAAAGTGATGAAATACCTATAGCCTTCTCGTGCGGTGATTGACATAGGACCACATACATCCGTGTGTATGAGCCCTAATAGGTCGCCAGCCGCGCATTCCAACACCTTTGAAGGAAATACGAGTCATTTTACCGATGAGACATGATTCACACGTGCCAAATGATTGAAAATCAAAGGCCGAGATCGCTCCATGTTTGATGAGCTGTTTTACGCGTTTCTCATTAATGTGTCCCATACGGCAGTGCCATAGATATGTTTGATCTTTATCACCTACCTTTGACTTTTTATTCATTACGTGTAATATTTCGGTCGTCTGATCTAAAACATAAATTCCGTTCAAGGAGACTGCCTTGCCATAAATCATATTGTGTAAAGAGAAAATGCAAGCATTATTTTCTATTACAAATGAAAAACCAAGTTTGTCAAGTGCAGAAACTGAAATAATGTTTTTCAAAAGACTAGGAACATAATAGCAATCATATAATGATAACTCAAATCCGCTAGGAAGCTGGATCACATATGTCCCCTTTGAGATGGCAGCCACTCTTGCTCCATTCCCAACACGCAGGTCAACCTCACCCTTTACGAGAGGCTCGAGATTTCGGAGGCCCTGCACATGATTACACAGATGAGAACCACAACCAGTATCTAGTACCCAAGTTCCGTAACTTGCATGGTTAATCTCAATCATATGAATAAAAGTAGAAGAAGAAGACATACCAACCGGTTTAACGCGACCCGCTTTTATGTCCTCATGATAAACAGACATGTACGCCTCCGGTGCCCAGGACTTGTGGCGGTGATGGCATTCCATGTTATCCATTTTGCTCTTTGTCGCGCCTGATGAGGTGCTCGACTCACCAGGCCCACTCTTACCTCGAACCCGACTTTTTGAACTTCGGTTTGCCTACTGCTAGGTTTGCCGGAGCTTTGCCCTTACCCTTCCCTTTATTTGACACAACGAGAACATCCTGTTTCATGCTCCCACTGAACTTCATGTCCTTCTCGGTCTGTACGAGAAGGGAGTGCAGTTCATGTGGAGTTTTCTTCAAATCATTCATATAGTAATTCGCTCTAAATTGCGAATAACCATCGTGGAGTGAATGAAGAATACGGTCGAAATAACAATATTCTCGGCCGATGTTACGATTAAAGGTCTCCGGTTTCTCGACATTCTCAATCATGCTGAGAATGTGTGGGCTAACCGGTTGGCCCTTCTGGAGTCTCGCATCAAAGAAGCGAGTGGTATGCTCATAGGTCACGATTCTCGGTGCTTTCGAGAATTCCTTGGTGAGCGTGGTGAAAATCTTGTTTGCACCTTGGGCTATGAAGCGTTTCTGCAAATTGGATTCCATTGCAAAAATGAGCACGTTTTTAATCGCACCCGCTTCCATGACGAAATCGTTATAAGTAGCGATCTCGTTAGCTCCAGCCGTGTGACCTGGGTGTGGCGGCATGGGCTCAAGTAGATATTTGAGCTTTCCGTCGCGGCGGCATTCCGTAATGCTTTGCCTCCCGATCTCCGGTTGGATCCATCATTCTTCGATCCGAGTAGACCGATTCATCCGATTCATGAAGATCCGCCGCCGGGACTCACGGTCCAATGTGGCACTAGGCATTGGGTCGTTCAAGTGACCACCATTTGTTATTTTGCGGTTAAAGAACGTGATCTACACTGAAAAAGAAAGAAAAACAAAACGAAATAAGCAACTCATCGAGGTGATTTAAGTCTATTTTAAAATTCATTTTAACATGTAGACTCAAGCACTTGCACAATTGATCTCCCTCAAGAAAGATACAAGTGATCCCAAGACTCAATTTCTGTAAATTGATAAGCCAACTGTTTAGCTAATTCTTTCGGAAGAACTCTTGGTCGATAGATTTCTGTAAATCCTATCTATTAGTCCACCATAGTCACAGGATCGTACGAGTGACCATAGTGTTGAGATAAAATAGGTCAATCGGTTCCAATTTACCCGACGTAGAAGGGGTCATAGTATGCCTACCGACGAAGAAGGGAGTCAGTGGAGTTTGACCTATAAAGACCGTTCTCAATTTTGGTTTATACGAGGAAGATCCCATCAGCTCAAAAATAATTCATTTTAAGTGAACTAATAACTAGCGTTTGCGTGAATGAATTAATTTGGGTGATGGCTTAAAATCGTGTGACATGCGAATGTCAAAAGAAAACTAACTCGTGACCTCTATATGTGTCAGTTTTCATGCAATTATTAGGTGGTTTGGTTTTTAGGCGGAATATGATGCATACTATCGTTGCAATAAAATAAATAAATGAATGCGATACGTAAATAAAAATCCTAGTGTGGCCTATCCTAGTAAAAAGAACAAAATACAACTTTGGAATCCACCGTTGGACCCGAAAGCTTGTCTTGGTGTTCCATCTTTGTCCATGTAGCGGGAGTGAGCTCCGGTCTCCATCTTTAGTCTTCTCAAGAATTACAATTTAAAATTTACAAATATAAACCTATTTACATTCTTCATAAAAACTATAATTAAAAGGAAAAATGGAGATTCGAGATCTCAAAATACAACCAAGACCGTGTTCCATCATTACGGTAACACGTTCTACTAAGGCCACACTAAGTTACAACCTTTTGCAAAATAATTAAAT
Organism: Silene latifolia; assembly: GCF_048544455.1. NCBI lineage: Eukaryota > Viridiplantae > Streptophyta > Magnoliopsida > Caryophyllales > Caryophyllaceae > Silene > Silene latifolia. The sequence continues at coordinate 76,589,694 of NC_133531.1, forward strand.
ACGTAATTAAAAGGCATTCAAAACATTCAAAATATAAATAAGAACGATAAAACAAAATGCATCAACTAAAAATAAATTTATTCGTGACATAATTCCGTAATCATGTTAAATTTATCCAAACCACCAAAGATAATTAAAATTATGTGACAAAACCGCTTCATCAACTTAATTTTAATTCGATATAATCCGTTACTTTAAATTTTTAAAGTAACTAACATTTACGTGGGTGAACCGTTTCACTAATCAAGCGAGAGCATAAAAAACCGTTTTATGCCTTAAAAAAGCCGAAAGAAAAAAACAGGAAAAATTTTTTCTTCTGTACTGTTCACGTGAACAGTACCAGGGCCAAAAAAATTTTTTTTTTTTTTTTTTTTAAAACCGGCAGAAATGCCGAGAGGTTCTAAAAGCCAAAAAAAAATTTTACACGGCTAAAACGTGATCAAACAAGTGATCAAACAACAAAACGATTTGTAAAACCTCAATTGCAATTTATTCTAATCCGGATCAAAACAAAAAATACAATTGACATGTTCTTTACATCTTGTTGTAATTATCGATTAAAACAACAATTCGCTAAGAACAACACTAAAACAAGAGATCGAACGATCTAACAAAATTGTGTGGCACGCAAATTAATGTAAAAATCAGAAAACAGGCCGTGAATCATCACAAGCCTCACGGTTTTCAAGAACAAAATGCCGAGACAAAAATTTTTTGTGCAACACGAAATTTTATGCAATGATTTTAACCGATCTTTAACATATAGCGATGAATATCGATTACATAGACAATATGCAAAGATCAAAAATTAAAACAAGGCAATCAACACCGTGTAAACTAGACACGGTTTCCAACAATCACAAAAAACGCAGCAAATTTTTTTCAAAAATGCCGTGACAAAAAACTCGGCAAAACCGAGACCAATTTTTGAACAAAATTCATCGTTTTCAAAATCGTTTAATGAAAAAAACACATATAAAAATATACGTGGCCTCGCTCTGATACCACTTGTAGGTAAATATCCGTATACTACCCATCGAATTAAGGATTATAACGCAAAATTTACATGTGAATATTGTCATAAAACGATAAACATAAAGAAACGACAAAGATTGTAGGAATAACCTTCGGTCCTAGTGCAAAAGGCAATGAGAGATTAAAGCAAATCTCCTCCTAAACGATGCACCCAAGAAGTCCGAGTAATGCCCTTGTGCTAGATCAATTCCTCTAATTGCCTTTGCAATATTGAGAGGATAGTTTTTGTGAGTTGTGTTGGATGTGAGATCCGAGTCCTGAGAGGCACAATTCCCAAAACCCTAATTTTGTTTAGCAAATGAACAATTAGGTTAGAAGGGAGGAGAGAGCTCTCCTTTTGTCTCCTCTATTCGGTTTGGCCGAGTGGTCTTAGGGGGAAAATGGGCTTCCATTTTCTCCTTAAGTTAAACTCATGGTCCGGTCCAAAACTTGCTAAGTGTATACGACGCGGTTTCATTATAAATCACATCGGTTATCGGAAATTAAGGCATCAACTAATAATACGGGTTAGTTGAATTCTTAATACGTGTCCGACACAACAGTATTGTATAATTAATTTGTCTAATATACATTAATCAAATATAAATCGCTTATATTTAATTTTACGAATTAACTGGTTAATCCGCATTAGCCCATGATATTTAATCCGTATTAAATATTATATCTCAACATCACATTTAACTAATTATTAGTCAAATAATTCAGACTAACTGGTTAGTCAAATTTGGCATCTACATGACTGTATTTTCATACCGTCACGTCACTCAAGACGTATCCTATAGGTGTGACTTTTAGGGACCAGTTGATCACCGCCATCTGTATGACAATAACGTCAAACTTATCTAGCAAGCCAACCGTTATTGATAAACGTGGATCAACTGATTATGATACAAAGTATACCCTTTGATCCTTTTAGAGATTTATAAGTCCTTGCACTAACTGTTAAGGACACTAACCCCAACATACACTACCTGCTCAACAGCTAACTCTGGCGGACACTTCACCACTTCAAGGAGACTCTCCATCTCCCGGTGCTAGTTATCGAGCAACTTTGGTTCCCCGACGCCCTCATAAGTTGATGGGTTGAAGCGGGCGATGATAGTGCTTAGGTGGGTAGCATCCACGGGTTTCTCAGCCCCTTACCCACATTCTTAAGAGCTTCAAGGAGTGCATCCTGCTGCTCGATCATATGAGCTACCTCCTCAGTGGACATCTCAGCTTCTTGGATATACGCGGCTGACCTCTTTGGTGGCATTTAGAGCTGATAAGAATAAGAAAACGTAAGCACAAAAGCCTACAGCTCAAAATATGAACGACCCTCCGTCAAAGAAGCACTCGGCCGAGTATGGTTAGACACTCGGTCGAGTATGGATCACTCGGTCGAGTATCACTAATACTCGGTCGAGTAATCCACTCTAGTAGCCAACGTCAAAATCACAGAAATCATACTCGGTCGAGTATGGATAATACTCGGTTGAGTATGCTCTACTCGGTCGAGTATACTATAATACTGGCCGAATAGACACAACCAGTAGCTACTACTACGCACACCCAAACAACACTCGGTTGAGTGCTTGGTTACTCGGCCGAGTCAGGCCAAAACGAGCTTTAACTATCCGCAATCATATTCTACACATGCCTTTCTACCCAAAAGATACATACAATACATCACCAATCTTTAAAACCCACATGATAAACACGTAACATACCAACATATTCCATACTAAAATCCAAAGTCAACAAATCTCGCCACCTCTTTCACATACTACCGCATTCCACTTCTTCTATCACATTATTCAACCATTCAAGCTTCCAAGTACCACACACATATATTGACTTAACATAAAACAATTTCCCCTGGTGACCGGTTTCAGATTGTAAGGGCCTTAGTGCGACTTCGGGACGTCTCCGAAGTCTTTGCGGTAGCTCCAAATAACTCTCTCCGGGTTCATTTTATTTAGACTCCCTAAGTTCATTGGGTTCATTAGTTTTAGGTGCCAGAATCGTCGCTTTGATACCACTTTGTAACACCCCCTCATACCAAGGTACCTTACCAAGGACCACCCTAGCATGAAAGGCTGTTACCATCTCGGTTGCCCAAGGTCAGTATAACAAAGTTACCAATCTAAACACAATTATTAAAGCATGAAAGATTAAAGTTTACATATTCTCAAAATCCAAAACCAAAGTACTGTCATTAAAATCTAACAACTAAAATAAAAGCTAAGTCTCTTGACAGCGGAAGCTAAACTCGTGTGATGACTCCCCATGACTGCCCCATAGCTAAACGACTGCATCACCTGTCACAATCTGCTCACCATCCCCGAATAGATGAGCACAGATTTTACAAAACAACAACGGGGTCAGTTACTGAATAATCAAAGTAAGACAAGTACAAAAAGGTAACCAGCTGATCAACATCCACCTCCGGTCTCCCGATCTCACACAGTGACCGACTACACACCAAAGTGTGTAGCCCTGCCAGATTACCCATCACAACAGGTAATCCTCGTCGCCAGTGGGAGGCCGCAGCCAATCCCTACCTAGGCCCCACTCATCAACGAGCGATATCCCTATCCCTAAATCTGCACATCCCCTCCCGTGGCGGGTTCCACGGAGGGCGAACTAGGGTGTGAAGCCACTCCCACAAGTGACTCCACCATAATTATCACAACACAAACACTAACACCACACCAACACTAACACCAACACTCCAACAATGATCAGAAGACAATCAATCGTACGCAATACAACATAATCTCAAATCAATTAAACAGGAACTGATTAGGGAAACCCTGCCTTAGCACAACTGCAAGGGACACAAGCAAGCAAGCTAGAATGGCTCCTCTACGAAGTCTTCACCTAACACAATCACATAAACAACAATCACCACATGCAAAACCCCCTTTTTCCAAATTCCGCCCAAACCCTAAAAGATTAATCAATGAATTATAGAAAACATGGACTTATCGACGATAGAACAAAGGATGAATGAACTTGCTAACGATCACACACACACGCACTAGGGAGATATTTGGGGAGGATTAGTGTGTCGTTGAGTGATTAGGGTTTGTAAAAGTGTAATTAGAAACTGATAATTGTGTTTATATAACTAATCATTTCCAAATCAAACCGCAATAAAAACACCCGTCAGACCGGATACTCGGTCGAGTATAGAGTATACTCGGCCGATTAGAGGGTATTCCACATACTCGGCCGAGTGTTCCTTGGCAGTAGCCAAACCAGGATACACCACACCACTTACTCGACCGAGTAGGCCATACTCGGCCGAGTACTAGCTTAGGAAAACCGTAGTGTTACATTATCGTTCTTTCATGTTTTCCTCGGCCTCCTAAGTGGCTTCCTCAATGATGTGAACATTATTTGCGCACATTTAGTCCCCTAATTAAGCCTATTTTGCATACTATTATAACAATTCATGGCCATTTTATCCGTCAAAACCTTCCTATTTGCTTTTCTAGTGCATTTCATATGTTTTGTAGAAAAGGAGAATATAAGGCGGAAATTCCCGTCTTTCGTGCATATTTGGAAGCTTATTGATGATGTTAGATGGACTAGTATGAAGAGGAGGCAAGAATGATGACCAAGGATGTAGGAATAAAGTGTATATAGAAGGATCAAAAGGTTAAAAGCAAGGATGACGAGAAGGAAGGCATTGCATGAAGAAATTGATCGGAACCCAAATGAAGAGTTGCTCCTTTGGCTCTAAAAATATAATATATGGAACAGCGTCGAAAAAACAAGTGATCTAGGCTTTTGAATCACTCCAATAGGAGTCCGGCTGAGAAAATGACGTCCGTTTTACAATCCGAGCTCAAACAAAGAAGCTGTTCGCCAATCCGCGCGTCCCGAGACAGAAGACGCCCGTCTTCCCCACAAGACGCCCGGGCAGAATCTTCAGAAGACGCCCGTCTTAACCCAAAGACGCCCGGGCAGAGACCCCAGAATCCGCCCGTCCCGTGCTAAAGACGCTCGGATTCCAAGGCAGACCAATTTCGTTTCTTCAAGCTTCAAGAAAGATGCCCATCCTTCCAAAAAGACCGGCGTTTCCTTAAGTAGGGACTTAATCGTCATTTAAGCCCTTAGTTAACCCTAATTCTTACACCTAATCTCTACTATATATACCCCATTTGTAATAATCAAACAATTAAGTTTTCTTAGATTAAATCAAGTTCTCTTAGATTAGATTAGGAGTAGATTAGAATAGATTACTCTTTAATCTTTCCACAAATTACACATTAATCTCTCCTTAATTATTGTTCAAGTTTATTATTCAAGTTTATTATTGGGTAATTGAAGACTATTGGGTTATTATTGGAGGATTGACAACCCTTCAGCAATCAATCAAATTTCTTCTATTATTCTTTGCTTTATTATTTGGAATCATCTCATGTTTGGTATAATTCTTTTACCCTTTACGCTTTATTGTTTATTTCCTCATTCTCTTATCATGTTTACACTTGTTGTTATGTTTGACACCATTAATGACATGTTCTCCATGATAATGAGTGAGTAGTTACTAAACTAGGATTAGTGGGTAATTAAGGGAAACAAACATGGGATTGATTAATGCTTAATCTAATATGTTTTCATAATTAAATTGCTTGCTTGTTGTGATGTCAACTTTATGCACATGTTATGTTTGATGAAATGCTAAGCCTATGAATCCTTGCATTTTTACCATCTCTTATCTATTCAACTTGACTTGTAAGATATAAACCAACTCGAGTCTTGTTAGACCATGCATAGAAGTTGAATAGGAGGAAAGTAAGTCAACTTGTAGGTGTTGTACAATCTAATCGATTCGGCTCCGGGACCCAACTCTTCCTATGAACCGTAAGACATAAACCAACTCGGTTTCTCCACAACATTAATTGCTTGCAACTTTGTAAACATGTTTGTATGATCAACACCATGAATCCCTTATGAACCCATGACACCCTAGTGCTTTTAGTCATTTGTTTACATTTCCTAGTTCATTGTTTGCTTTACTTTGTTACTTTCACTAGTTTAGAATACAACTACAAACCCCATCAATTGTGACACTAGCACAAATTGAGATAGATAGACTTAGAACCCAAAGCACACCGTCCCATGGATCGACCTCGACTTACCGCTAATTAGTTGTTTGTTAAGTATTATAAATGTGTTTGATTGGGAGACCCGACGACATCACCCACTATCAAAATGGCGCCGTTGCCGGGGATGGTGCTATGTGATTAAGTTCTTGCTTGTTTGTCTATTTTGATTTTGCTTTCACCTTGAGGAACTTGTTCCTCAAGGATTGTTTTTACCGTTTTCTTGTAGTTTCCTTGTTTGTAGTTATATCTTTGTCCTAGCTATGATAATGACCGAAGGCTTGGCACATGGAGTATGTGGTAGATCTTTTGAGTATGACTACCATGGGTACGGGGAGTTTGTGGAGCAAGTCAAAACAAACCTACCTTACAACTCATACAATGAAAGTCCTAACCACTACCCCAACTTTTCTTACCAAAGCCCCCACATCCAACATCCACAAAACCCACTTTACAATCAATGCCAAATGTCATCCTACAATGAACACCCATACCACCAAATTCCCATGTACCCACAACAAGAGAATGAGCATAATCTTGACATGCAAAGTGTGGTTCTTCAAATGCTAAGGGACCAACAAAATCTCTTCATGCAAATGCTAGAAGAGAGCCAAGCTAGGGACATTGTTCTCAAAAACATTGTTACTAATGGTGAGAAGTTGGCAAATCAAATTGCCCAAATGGAAGCCACCCAAATGTTAAATGAAGAAGAAGGGGAAGATAATGAGGGTAAGAAGAATTTGGATGGCATTATGAAGCTACTCTTGTGAATCCCCCACCACCTCCTAAATTCATAAGTATTAAACACCCCATATTCCAACTTGTACCCAACTTTACAAACATTCATGATAGATGCGAATATAAAGATGTAACTTTTGAGGAAGGGGAGTGCTTGATTGATTATGGACCAAGAGTGGATGATGAATTGAAGCATGATGAAGTTGGAGAGGAGAGCAATGGTGAATATGAGTTGGAGGCCAATTATGAGACAAGCACTTTGTCTAAATTGCCTCATGTATCTAGCTCCCACACTAGCCTTGCTTCTCCAATTTGGGACACCTATGATGATGCTGAGGAAGACCTCCCACCGCAATTTCCCTCTATGACCCATGTAGAGGAAGTGTGCTCCCTTGGCACTTATGGGAGTGAAGGTAAAACTTGGAAAGAAGAGGTTGATGAATTTGAACTTGCTATCTTTGGAGAATTGAGAGGCCAAGAGGAAAACTATGATGTTGGCATCTTTGATCATAGTTTGGAAGAAATTGAAGCTCTTTTCTTTGGAAATGGTTCAAGTTCTAAGGAGGATCAAGAAGAAAGTGAAGAAAATGAAAGCATGAATGACCTCAATGGTGAGAAGTTGACTCCTCCACATCTTATCCTTCAACTATCCCCTCATCAAAGAAATGAGAACTCTCCTTCTACTATTGAAGGATTGATGAATCAATGCTCTATCATCATAGAATTTGAAAGAGATGGTAAAGAGTGGAAGCCTCCGGATAAGAATGGGTAATACTTCATACATTGTATTGACAAGAATCATGTGCTTGTTAGTTTGAAGCATTGTAAGAAGCCAAGTGCCAAGGGCAAAACAAATGGGAGAGTGTTTGGCAAGTTCTATTCCAAGCCAAGATGGGTAACCTACGTTTTGACATCACCAATCTCCTATTTATGCTTACATGAAGCCCATTCAAAAGCCTTTGACCGGTTGTTGAGAGCATTAAGCAACATGGACAACATCAATAATCATGGCAACAAGGAATGAGTTTGGTGGAGTCCTCCCTCAAACCACTATTTGTAAGATATCCTTTCCTTTCACTTTGCATTACATTTCCACTTGCATTTAGTTATATACATATACATTTAGCTTGCATTTGTATTATATTTCATTTTGCATTTGCATTAGTTAGTTCATTTAGATTAGTTTGCATTGTATATATCTCACATGCACACTACTACAAATACAGGCTATAACAACGGTCAAAAACCGTTGTTATATAATAAAGCGGACGTTGTTAAAGCGTCCGTTGTAAAAGGTTTTAACAACGGTTGGTTTTCTTAAGGAAAACGTTGTTAAAAATATTAACAACGGTTTTAAGTATAAAAACCCGTTGTGGAAAGTGTGACTCAATTTTGGGGGGAAAGTTATAACAACGGGTTTTAATATACAAAACCGTTGTTATAACTAAAGACAACGGGTTGTTTGTAAATAACCATTGTTGTTTGTTCTTAAAAAATAAAAAAAATTAAATTAAATATTACTAGATGCATGCATAATTACGGCCCATTATAATTCCGATGCATGCATTATTACTGACATCACTGTGCATATGAACGGACAATATGGAATGAGAAGAGTTAGTAATAAGATTTGAAGCAGCATTGAGAGATATGATGATGATTATGGCACAACTTCCTAACATATATATTAATTAAAAAACAACTCAACCCACACATTGCTTAGTATAAATACATTGCATTATCTCAACTAACATTTCCATTATCTCAATATATACATCTCCAAACCCTAACTGCTAAAACAAACTCCAAATAAATAACTCTACTTAATCTTTCAAAACAAACTCCAAACTCCAACAAAATGAATGATTTCATCCTTAAGACTCTTACTATGATCGAGAACAACAACAGTTTCATCCGCCGGTTCCTCCATATTGAGGAAAGTTTCAGGAGCTACCTTGCGATGCTCGATCCGTCTTGAAGGACGCTAAAGAAGATGGCTTGACGGAGCGAAAGAATGATTGTAGCTATATGACGATATAGCAACTGCTGAACGGAACCTCCAAATAGCCAAGGAGGACAGGACGGATACGATAGAGGAGAATAAGATCCTCTATGAAAATATAAGAATTGCATTTTTATTAATGTAATTTTTTTTTTAATTTATGTATTTATATATTAATTATGTTTATCTTGCTTCTTCATCTTGCTTCTTCATTGTTTTACTAACTAATTATGCGAACAATACTTAAACAAATAACATAATGGTCGATAAAAACACATACATGCAAAAGAAATAAATAGAAAAAGAAAATAATGACGATGAAACTAACGGTGATTTGCGAGATTTACGATAAATACGAACGTAAGAGACGATGAAATCAACAGTGACGGCGAGAAGATAAAGCGACGATGAGAAAGAGAGAAAGAGAGAAAGAGAGAAAGAGAGAAAGAGAGAAAGAGAGAAAGAGAAAGTGTGTGTTTTGTGTTTATGTTTGTCTGCTGTGTTTGTGTTTGTGTATTAAGGGTTGTGTTTTGTGGCTGCAGCAGACTTGTGTTTGTGTGGTTTATAGTATGGAAGGTATTGACAACGGTTATTAAACAACAACCGTTGTCAAATATGTTTTAACAACGGTTGTAAAAAACACCCGTTGTCAAATATGTTTTAACAACGGGTTACAAAAGTAACCGTTGTGATTACTTTTCACTAACTTTGCGCCAATTTTGCGCCAAATTATTAACAACGGTTGTGCATGTGTGACCCGTTGTTAAAACTAATAACAACGGTTTTTATAACCATACCCGTTGTAATTAAGTTTAGTAAAATTCGCGCCATACATTCTACAACGTCTATTGTGATTTTCGTGAATAATCGTTGTTAAAGGGGCGTTGTAGTTGCCTGGATTTGTAGTAGTGATGATTCATGTAGTTAGTTGCATATAGACTAGAATCCATGCATAGTTACTAATGGCCAAACCTATTCATTTCTACACTAGAAATAGTGTTTAAATCGGTTTGGGGAGGTTTGATCATAAGTGACTTAAGCATTTAGCATGCATCATATAATATAGTTTAGATTGCATTCATTTGTTATATATGCTATATAGAATTGCATTTAGTTAGAGCATGCATTGATTCATATCATATCATTGCATTTGTACTTTATTTCCATAAAATCAAAAATCCAAAAACATGTATTTCCTTTTTTCATTCCTACTCCTACATATACATTGAGGAAAATGTCCAAAATAAAGTGGGGGATGGGAATTTATATTCCAAAATGCATAAAAATTGAAAATTTTTTAAAAATCACAAAAATATGTCTTTTAATTTCAGAAAAGAAAAACCTATAAAAATTTGAAAAATTGAAAAAACAAAAACAAGTTCATTTCCTTTGTAGTGTAGTCATGTATATATTGTTGTATATATATTGTGTTTGTTCTATCCTTGTTCACATTTATTGACTACGCCACATCCGAGATATGAGGATATTGAAGACCGCATGGTATGATCTTTCCAATCTCCTTTTTCCTCTTTATGTTAATGACTATGTGGTTTTATTTTGATTGATGCGGTACAACAGTGTGAACTTAGGACTTGCATTTAGTTTATATGTCATATTAGTTGGTAGAATCATTTGCATTAGGATGTATAAATGTTAGTTGCATCATGGCATGTAGTTTGCATGGTTAGAAAAATTTTGTGAAACCGTCTACTTGGGAAGCTTGACAAGTGTATATAGGCCCTAGTAGATGCTTTTTCTTCTTAAGACTTTGCTTGTTAGAATACTTGTAAAACACCCTAGGATGTGTCATGCTAGTATCCTTTGACCCATGGATTAAGGCCTAGTCAAGAGTACCTTGTGGTGTGATAACTCCTTGGCTACCGTTTATTCCAAGGTGACCCTTGAAACCATGCATCCATACATCCATTATCCATGTTCTACCACATTTTTGTCAACAAAAGGGAATGGGCACAAAAAGAAATCAATTTGAGTTCAATGAAATAAAAATTGAAAGAAAGTTTGCAAAAAAAAAATGCATCAAATGAAAAGAGGAGCAAAAATAGACTCCTAAAGCTTCAAATATAAGGCACCCTCACTACATATGGGGTGACTTTGAAAATGTTCAAAAGAAATGCAAAAAGTTGAAAGTTGTGAAGTATTGAATTGCCAAATATCAAAAGAAATGGCAAAAGAAAGTGTTCTCAAATGTTAAATGCCACAAGAAATTGGGGGGGGGGGGGGGGGAAAAACAAAAACAAAAACAAACTCCCAAAGTGAAACTCAAATATCTATTGATCCCTTTATCCATCGTATCCATTTTTGTGCATGGTAGAGAGGGGATGACCCTTCTTCTTGTCTAGGCAAGAGGGGGAATTCCGCGATCCTCCAGTGTTTCTAACACCATAGGGAGTCGATTTTTGACAAAAGCATTTAACGATTGAGGACAAAGGTACCCTAGCTTGACACAACTTGGAGGTGATTTATTGGTATCCTTCTAGGCTTAGTAGTTTGAAAAATTGCATCTATGAAGGAGTGTGTACCCTTGAATTGCTTCCCTTGTAGATAATTTCCGCCACTTAGATGAGGAAAGTGGCTATTCTTTTGTAGATGCATCCATTACTTGTTTTGTGCGCTTTAATGCTTGGATGTGTCGCCATTTTGGCAAGACCCACCTTGCCTTGCAAGAAAGCATCCTACCTCATGGTTGTCTTGTTGTGAGTTGAAGGGGCGGAGTGAGACCCGCTAATTGTCTCACATCGGTTTTATTAGTAGGATAGTTTAAATAAAGGTCTAGTTTTAGTCACCTCTTTACTCGGGACGAGTAAAGGTTTGGTTTGGGGATATTTGATGTGAACATTATTTGCGCACATTTAGTCCCCTAATTGAGCCTATTTTGCATACTATTAAAACATTTCATGGCCATTTTATCCGTCAAAACCTTCCTATTTGCTTTTCTAGTGCATTTCATATGTTTTGTAGAAAAGGAGATAATAAGGCGGAAATTCCCGTCTTTCGTGCATATTTGGAAGCTTATTGATGATATTAGATGGACTAGTATGAAGAGGAGGCAAGAATGATGACCAAGGATGTAGGAATAAAGTGTATATAGAAGGATCAAAAGGTTAAAAGCAAGGATGACGAGAAGGAAGGCAATGCATGAAGAAATTGCTCGGAACCCAAATAAAGAGTTGCTCCTTTGGCTCTGAAAATATGCTAGATGGAACGGCGTCGAAAAAACAAGTGATCTAGGCTTTTGAATCACTCCAATAGGAGTCCGGATGAGAAAATGACGTCCGTTTTACAATCCGAGCTCAAACAAAGAAGCTGTTCGCCAATCCGCGCGTCCCGAGACAGAAGACGCCCGTCTTCCCCAAAAGACGCCCGGGCAGAATCTCCAGAAGACGCCCGTCTTAACCCAAAGACGCCCGGGCAGAGACCCCAGAATCCGCCCGTCCCGTGCTTAAGACGCCCGGATTCCAAGGCAGACCAATTTCATTTCTTTAAGCTTCAAGAAAGATGCCCATCCTTCCAAAAAGACCGGCGTTTCCTTAAGTAGAGACTTAATCGTCATTTAAGCCCTTAGTTAACCCTAATTCTTACACTTAATCTCTACTATATATACCCCATTTGTAATAATCAAACAATCAAGTTTTCTTAGATTAAATCAAGTTCTCTTTGATTAGATTAGGAGTAGATTAGAATATATTACTCTTTAATCTTTCCACAAATTACACATTAATCTCTCCTTAATTATTGTTCAAGTTTATTATTCAAATTTATTATTGGGTAATTGAAGACTATTGGGTTATTATTGGAGGATTGACAACCCTTCATCAATCAATCAAATTTCTTCTATTATTCTTTGCTTTATTATTTGGAATCATCTCAAGTTTGGTATAATTCTTTTACCCTTTACTCTTTATTGTTTATTTCCTCATTCTCTTATCATGTTTACACTTGTTGTTATGTTTGACACCATTAATGACATGTTCTCCATGATAATGAGTGAGTAGTTACTAAACTAGGATTAGTGGGTAATTAGGGGAAACAAACATGGGATTGATTAATGCTTAATCTAATATGTTTTCATAATTAAATTGCTTGCTTGTTGTGATGTCAACTTTATGCACATGTTATGTTTGATGAAATGCTAAGCCTATGAATCCTTGCATTTTTACCATCTCTTATCTACTCAACTTGACTTGTAAGATATAAACCAACTCGAGTCTTGTTAGACCATGCATAAAAGTTGAATAGGAGGAAAGTAAGTCGACTTGTAGGTGTTGTACAATCTAATCGATTCGGCTCCGTGACCCAACTCTTCCTATGAACCGTAAGACATAAACCAACTCGGTTTCTCCACAACATTAATTGCTTGCAACTTTGTAAACATGTTTGTATGATCAACACCATGAATCCCTTATGAACCCATGACATCCTAGTGCTTTTAGTCATTTGTTTACATTTCCTAGTTCATTGTTTGCTTTACTTTGTTACTTTCACTAGTTTAGAATACAACTACAAACCCCATCAATTGTGACACTAGCACAAATTGAGATAGATAGACTTAGAACCCAAAGCACACCGTCCCATGGATCGACCTCAACTTACCGCTAATTAGTTGTTTGTTAAGTATTATAAATGTGTTTGATTGGGAGACCCGACGACATCACCCATCACTCAACAAGGTGATTGGACCACAACACTTTTACCAAGATTGTCTCGCCATGTCTTGCCTTCCTAACCTTAAGGTCTAGGATTTCTTTGGGTGTTTCCACATATGTTAAGGCATCATCGAGTTCGATCATCTCCGCTTCGAGCACATGAATAGGGTCACTTATGTACTTCCGCAATTGAGACACGTGGAAGACATTGTGAACTCGGTCCAAAGCCGGTGGAAGTGTTAAGCGGTAGGCCACTTCCCCGACTCTATCTAAAATTTCATAGGGGCCAATGAACTTTTGGCTCAACTTGCCCCTTTTCCCAAATCTCATGACTCCTCTCTGTTGGAGTATGTGTCATCAACAATAGTGTGATCACATGATTTAATATCATAATTAAATCTCATATTAAGAATACGAAAGGGATGATAAATTAAATAGTCAGCTGATCAACATTAATCGGTAACGATTGGCTTGCTAGAGTTTGACGTTACTGTCGTAGGACGGTAGTGGTCAGTTGATCCCTTAAGGTCACACCTAAAGGATGATGCCCTTATCAGTAAAGTTGATTAATTGTATGACGATACAAGTTAATCAATTCCTTAAAATAGAACAATTTATATTTATGAGAGGAAATACGTATCTTATTGTAATGTGATTAAATAAGATTCGATTTAATGAATTAATATGTTCATTTACTAAATTATGTTGAGGTTTTATAAATATTTCGAGGTAGAGGTAATTAGTTATTTTCATTTACAAGAGGTTGTAAATTTAACTAACTAACTATTATGGGACCCATTATATGTTGATATAATGGTAAAATATTACTCAATAAGTTGAGTAAATATATGTTTATTAATTTGTCACATAATTGTTGTATGATCAAATTAATATTTAATTATGTAAGATAATTAAACATAAGACTTATAAGCATTTGTGGGACAAATATTATAAGACAAAAATGGACTAAAATAACTCATATGAACCGTCCAAATGGTAGGATGGTTGAGTTGCTTTTGTTTTTGTCATTTTGTTGTTGGAAAGATTCTCCAACATCTTATGACATGCCTACCCTACTACCTACACTTATAGATGATTGTGAAAGACATTTTGAGAAGCAAAATATGCTCTTATTAAGAGCATGAGGCCGGAACTCACATAGGAGAGAGAACATCTTTTGTTCTTATTATTCCACTCTCTTATTCTCATAAAATGTACATACTTTCACCACATGAAAACCTCTCTCTTGTTCATAGTTTTTTCCTCCAAAACTTGAGAAGTTTAATCTAAATTGTTCAATGAAATTACTAATATTATTAGTGTAATATATGAGTATTAGTAATCAATTTTAAGGTAGACTACTAAATAAATATCTAGTTAATATTATATAGTAGTGATAAGGGCTAAACTTCGGTGCAATCAAGAGGAGAATCTCTACATTGAGATTTTTGGAGGATCATCCACCATATTAAGCTCAACAACAAATAAGGAAAGTTATCTTATTTGTGCCCATTAATTTTGAACCAATATACAATGTAAGGGACATTGTTTTTCTTATAAATCACTTATTTTGTTATGCATGCACTAGATCTAAAGAACAAATAATTAAAAAGTTAATTAGTTCATTATTAAAGGAGTCTAATGAGAGGTAAATAAACCTAACAAGTGGTATCAGAGCATAGGATGTTGCATGCATAATCGGTTATTGTTTTTCCGAGTTAAAATGTTAACATATAAAACTAAAAATATGTGATTTATAAGAGTAATCCATGAAATAATGATGCATGTTATATATTCTGGTCCTAAAATAAGTTAACCTTCACTAATGGCCGTGATATTTTAGTATGACCTCATATGAATATTTTATGTATTGCATATAAAATATCATATTAATGTGATTAATAATTCATAATTTATGAATTTTTAGTGTAAAAATGGCATAAATGGAGGTTAAATGACTAAAAATGGTTAAACTTAATTTCTGACCTTGAAACTTTTATATGACTTCACATGTATATTTTACAAGTTGTGTGTAAAATCTAGTATTAATTTGATTAATATTGCATGATTTATGATTTTTATGAGATAAAAATTGATTAAAAGAGGTAAAATGGTTAAAAATAGTTAAACTTCGAACTAGGCCATAAAACTTTAATATGTTTTCACATGCATGATTTACATAGTGTATGTAAATGTCTAGATGAAATGATCTTATTTAGCATGATTTATGAATTTTTAGTGTAAAAATGGCATAAATAGTGACTATTTTAGCATAAATAGCTAAAACGAATTGCATGGCATGAGAAAATTATTTTAGGTTGCATAAATATCCCACTTATCAGATCTAAGATTGTAAAATTTATTAGATTAATTTTTGGATACTTTAGATGTTTTATGAGATAAAACCGATAAATTGCAACTATATTTTCTCAAAATTAATTCGAAATTTTTAACCATGAATTTTGACATTATGAGTGTCATGGAATTATTTCAGAATGTTCAAAAATTTAAAATTAAAATTTTGAATTATTGTAATTTAATTTGGATTTATTTTATAAATATTATGATTTTAAGGTAAAAAATGAGCATAAAATTAAATCAAGTTGAATTATTGTCAAAAATTGATTGATGACTAATTTTTGAGTCCTAAGGGTGTTAGGATAATTAACTTGAGTTTAGATGTTATTTAAGTGTTAATTTGTGATTTTAAGAAGTTATTATCACGCATTTGCATAAAACCGGGTTATATATTCGATATAAATTAAATAGGGCGATTTGCCACATAATTTGGCATGATAGATACATATTATAATGCTGCATATTTCAATTGTTGAATGTCTTTTATTTATATAATTTTGAATTATGTAATTTTATCTTAGTATGGTCTTAGTTTTAATCGATATTACCCGTAATGAAAGGGAATATTGATTCGGTTGTAATTTAATGTGATCTCGTATCACTTTTATTTTTACTAGTTTTTCCATTTTACAAATGTATAATAGGAATAGTTTTGTATTTTTATTATTATTTGTAATTATGGAATTGCTTCAAGACGGTGCCATACGGAGAGGATATCTCGACAAAGACGATGTTCTTGGGAGGCGTGCCACTTGAAGATTCAAGGGACCAAAGGAGTTGGTTTCCGAATATGTAATAGATTATTTGATTTTATATTTTTAGGAAGGCCATACTAGGAATTTATTATTATTGCTTTGCATTTCTTTTAATATGTTACATGCATTGCCAAATCGCCATAACAACACATGCATATCATATTGAGTCATCGACCGTGTCAATTATAATTATCGTAGTTCACCGCTTTAGTTCACTTAAAACGTGATAAATAATAAATTGACAAGACCTCTCACTTATAATAATTGAGAATTAGCCTTGCCAAATAGTAGAAACCATGAGTCCCAATTTCATAAGGAAGTGGGCTCGGCTTACCGGGGTACTAAACTTGTTACGTTGAGTAAGTGGGTAATAAAATGTTATTACATCGAAATTTGGATTGAGCTCAACGGAAGTATTCGTGACCGTAGTCGCATGTGTTCCGGGTTAAAGATAAATATTAAAGTAGTTTATATCGACCGAGAATTCTAGAGGTACAATCGATTAAAGAGTTAATCCACCGAGTTATATTAATAAGGGATGAATCGGCTCACCGTGCCCGAGTTAATATGAATTTGGATCTCTGAATCATTTATAATAGTTGGGTAGAGGTCACTATATAAATGCAATACTTGTTTACAAGTGTTATTAAAACGATAGATGTTAATTATTTCCTTCATTTCCGTTTTTGTAGTTATTTATACGCAATGGATTCATCTAATACTCTTACACCAATCACCATTAATTCATGGCTCCAATCATTTGATGAAAAATGCTCCGAGTATGACAATGATACGATTAGAGAATTACGCTGTGGCATTAGTCAAGATGGAAATCTTTGCTTCTTTACAACCTCCACACCACCCACTCCAATATTAATGCCCACCACCTTGGTATGAAAATCTTGTGAAGAAAATCTCACTAAACCCAAGGTATCCTTGTTTGAAGAAACAAGCAGAAATATTAAATTCAGTGGGAGTTCTAGCAAGAGTGTCCTTGCAACTGAAAGGAGTATTGGTATTATTAAAGGAAAGACAAAGATGGGTAAGGAACCCAAACCTGACAATGAATTGGAAATGGATAGTGAGACTACCACAACCAAGACCAAGAAGGGTGCCCAATCTTATGAAGAATGTCATTATTGTAATGTCATGGGCCATTGGAAGCGAAATTGCCCCAAGTATTTGGAAGATATCAAAGTTGGACTTATTACTCCAAGTGGGACTTGGAAATGTGGAAAAGCAAAACAAGAGTGATATAAATCTCCGACAAGGAAATGGAGCTAGGGCAGCCGCCACTTCGAGAGGGACTTGTGTACTTGTTTTAGCTAATAACTTTGAGTTGTAATCTACATAATGGTGATTATTTACCCATTTTATCTAAAACATTATTTCATGTTAGACATGGAAGGATTCATATTTGGCCATAAAAAATAATCGCTGTATTTTGTTTGAAAATTGACATGGCTGGGAGCCAAGTAAATTCTCTTAATGGTATTCATGTTTTAGACAATTCCAACTCAACTAAATATATCTATAACATACAATCTAAAAGACTCATAACTAGTGATCCAAATAATTTGTACATTACAATCATATGGAATATGCGAATCTTGTCTCCTTTGCAAAATGATTTGCACTCCCTTTAGTGGTAATTGGACATGAGCAAGTGATTTGTTGAAACTAATACATGCCGATGTATGTGTTCTAATAAGCATCACCACAAGGGGAATTTATGACTAATTCGTCACTTTTAACGATGATTTAAGTAGATATGGGTATATTTATTTAATCAAATATAAAGTGAAGCATTTGAGAAATTTGAGAAATTTCTAAATGACATAGAGAACCGATTGAACAAAGTACTAAAGCATTACGATCCGATCGTAGTGGCAAAGATCTAAGTAATTTGATTTATTAAATATGGATTATGACCTAGTGTCACTACCCATAAGATCAAAATAATATGAGTCGGTTTGAGTTATTAAACTCATTTTTTGGGAATTTGCAATCCAAAACGGACACGTAATTCTAAGCGGATGGTCAACCAAGAAATACCTGAAATAGAGAGCCTATTCAACAAATAACATGGATCAGATTCGCATATAACATAAATCAAGCTGCCATGATAGAGCTGGTCTTTTATGTGCTAACATGTCAGTCTTGACAAACTTCCATTTACTTCACCACATATGTTTGTAACTCACAAAGCTATCTCTTAAGAAGATAGATGTATTTCTAAGAGATAGAGTGGGAGTAGATTAGATCGTTACAAACATGTCTTATAGTTATTGTGTTACTTTGTGAAAGTAATGGAACTATAATCTATAAAGATAGAGTGGGAGTATAGCACACATGTCTTATTGTTAAAAATATTGCTTTTCGAAAGTAATGGTATTATGACCTTGTCCCAAATCGACCTTGTTGCATACGAGCCATAGCATTACAATCCAAAAATTGTTACTCAAGAGTAGATTTACGTTAAGGCGAGGGTCTCTTTAAAGTAAATAGAGCTTTAGAGTACTTAAATGCATAGATTAACATGGAGATGTTGATCGAGATAAATAATGTTAGGAATTGCCGCATTTCATTTTAATGAAGAATGGCAGATGATAATTAAAATTCGCTTTTCTAAAATGGTAATTTAGAGAAGGATGTGTTTGGAACACAAAATCTTAGATAAAGATCTAAGAATCCTAACGTATTATGCGTAGCTTTCTTAAGTGATCCTAGAATGGTCTTTAGCAAGCATTAATGGATTATACTTTTCGTTCATGTGATAATTGAGAATGGTATCATTCACATGATTGAAGAATCATGTTTATACATGAAGTTAAGTGGGAGCCAGAATTATTTTTCCATGTCTTATATGTTAATAACATATTACTTATTGAGAATAATGTAGCAATACTCTCCACTATGAAGAGTGATTGGGAGACTAAGAAAAGGTGCGATATATTTTAGATTACCGAATCTATGTGAGAGAATATTGGCATAGAATCGAGAGTCTTATGGTGATAAGATCTTTCATATCTGTTAAACATCAACAAGGTTGAATAGGTTATTCATGTTTATGAAAGTGGAATTACTATGATGGAGTCATGATCGTTCACTGAACCTGTTAAGTTGTTGATCACATGAAATCATTTGCTGATGATTCCGCCATTAGAATGATCATGTATGCCAACAGACGCACACGTCGTGATGAACCATATGCTAGGAGCACAATAAGTCAATGACAAGTTAATTCATAAGATGGTCTTGTGAAAGCCTTAAAGAACATCCTTGAGATTCTTGAGAAGAATCAAGGATTTGTTCATATGTTTGGATATGATAAACTAAGTTATGTGTTGAAGGGTTGCACAAACTTTAGTTTCCAAACCAAAAAGGATTTGGAGAAATCCTAGGCTGTTTTTATTGACTAAGGAGTAAGAAACTAGAGAAGTGTTTTAGTTTTGACCATTGCAAATTCTACAAAAGGAATCTAAGTAAATTGTGATAAAATGGTCAACGTAGGGATCAAGGGTGAATCCCTCTACAAATGACTTTATCACATGTTATGCGATAACAATGGGAGCATCTTTCAAGTTAAAGAGTCCAAGTCTAGTAAGAAGACTAGACAAATACTTAGAGATAAATTCAAGTTATTAGAAATAACATTGAATAGATAGCTGGCCGGAGTTTCGTTTTCGGTTACTTGTCGTTAGGAGTACCTAGACCAAAACAATATTTATAACTTCACAAACTACTCTACTATTATTAAAGAGGTAAGTAAAGGTCGGATCCCAAGGGACGGGTATTGATGTAGGATTTTCGATTGCAAGTGGTCGTGTCTAAGGGTGTCACAATTTGCGTTGAGGTAGAAGATCGCTAAACTAAATAACAATGTAAACAAAAGCTACCCCTGCCGCTGTTACTGATTATAGACCAATCTCCTGCTGTACTGTCTTCTATAAGACAGTGAGCAAGATCCTGGCTAATAGGATCCAAACTGTCCTCCCCTCCCTTGTAGGACCTGAGCAGGCTGCTTTTGTCAAGCATAGAAGTATTTTTGAAAACATAATGTTTTCACAGACTCTTGTTAAAGGGTATAATAGGAGTAATATCTCTCCTAGGTGTTTGATTAAAGTTAACATCAGGAAAGCTTTTGACTCTCTTCATTGGGAGTTTATTGCTAATATGCTCAAGGGCTATGGCTTTCCTCAAAAATTTGTAGATTGGGTCTTGGGATGCATTACTAGTCCTTGGTATTCTTTGAAATTGAATGGCCAAATCTCTGGTTTTTTCCCTGGTAAGAGTGGGGTTAGACAGGGAGATCCCCTTTCCCCTTATCTTTTTGTTTTGGGGATGGAAATTCTTTCCAGATATCTCAGAACTCTTTGCTCTCTCCCTAATGTCTCTCATCACCCCAAATGCAGCAGAATTAATTTGACTCATCTCATCTTTGCTGATAACCTTATGGTCTTCACTAGAGGGTATGTCCCTTCTGTTCAGGCTGTCCAACAGATGCTTCACCAGTTTGAAGCTTTTTCTGGTCTTTCTGCTAATGTTGAAAAGACTAACATTTATTTTGGAGGAGTGCATCCTGATATCAAAACTGCCATTCTTGCTGTCACTGGCTTCTCTGAAGGACAGTTCCGTTTTAGGTATCTTGGCATTCCTTTGACTACTTCAAGGCTCAATCTGAACATGTTTGATGACCTTATTTTGAAAGTCCAGCATGTCATTCAGCATTGGTCTTCTCATTTACTTACTTATGCTGGTAGAGTTTAGCTTCTGAACTCTGTTGTGTTTGGCATTGAGAATTTCTGGTGCTCTAGCATTCTTCTTCCACAAGAAGTCATTAGAAAACTAAATCAGTCTTGCAAGAGGTATTTTTGGGGGCATTCTTCTGGAGAGAAGAGAATGGTCTTCAAAAAGTGGGAGGATATTTGTAAACCCTGGGATGCTGGAGGCTTTAATGTCAAAGATTTAGCCACCTGGAATGTAGCCTTGCTTTGTAAATGGCTGTTTCTTCTTTCTTCTCCAAATTCAGGTATTTGGGCCACCTGGTATCAGCATTATGTTGTTGCCTCTGAGAATATCTGGAATGTGCAAACCAAGGCTAGTTACTCTACAAGTTTTAAAGGCATTCTTAAGGTCAAAGACAAATTACTGTCCCTGGCTGGTTCTATCCAGGCTGCTGCAGACCTGTTGCAGAGCTGGGCTGGTGGTCCTAAATTCAATCTTGGCTTAGCTTATGGTTGCTTGAGAAATGTCTCTGCTCTTGGAGATTGGACCATATCGCTTATGCATAACCGAATTATGCCCACTCATAGGATAATCTGTTCTCTTGCTGTACAACAACATCTAGCCACAATTGATAACCTTCAAGTTAGGGGCATTCAGTTGGCTAATAGATGCTCCCTTTGTCAGAATGGGCTTGAGAGCCACGATCATCTTTTTTTCAAATGTGACTATTCTGCTGCTGTTTGGGATAGACTGCTGCAATGGATGGGTTCTCCTCATTTGAGTTATGCTCTGGTTACCATCTTGGAAAATTCTGGAGCAACTGGGAAGCATTGTAGATGGGAGCATGCTTGATTTCAGGTTACTGTTGCTGCTGCAGTTTACCAGCTTTGGGGAGAACGCAATGCTAGAATTTTCTCTAATCGACATTCTAGTATTGATGCTTGTGTCCATCATGTTAAATATTTTGTTTGTGTTAGGATGTTTATGTGGAAAACACATAAAAATTATAGGTGTATTGTTGATAGACTAAGTACCTAGTGAGTTACTAGTCTAGTGGATAGTTTTTGCAAAATTTCCTTGTAATTTCATTTACTATTAAATGAAATGATATCTTTTTTGCAAAAAAAATGTAAACAAACAAGCAAGATGATTAAAATGAGATGTAAGCAAATGATTAAAAGCACTAGGGTGTCATGGGTTCATATGGGATTCATGGGGTTTGATCATACAAACATGTTTTCAACTAGATGCAAGCAATTATTGTTGTGATGGGATCGAGTTAGTGTATATCTTACAATCCCTAGGAAGGTTTGGGTCCCGTAGCCGAATCGATTAGATTTGTACAACACCTACAAGTTGACTTAATCCTCCCTATCCAACTATATGCATGGTCTAATGGGACTCGAGTTGGTTTATGTCTTACAAGTCTCATTGAAAAGATAAGTGATGGGTAAAAAATGCAAGGATTCATAGGCTCGTATTTCATCAAACATAACATGTGCATAAGTTGAAATTACAACAAGCAAGCAAATTAATTATGAAAGCATATTAGATTAAGCATGAATCAATCCCCATGTTGGTTTCCCCTACTTCCCCATTAACCCTAGTTAAGATGACTACTCACTAATTATCAAGTTTAACATGCTAACAAGGTTGTCAATCATACTAGCAAGACAAAACATGATGAATAAATGAAGATGATTAACAATAATTAAAAAGGGATTAAGAGAATTATACCTAATGATGATTCCAAAATAATAAGCAAAGAATTATAGAAGTACTTGATGAATGATTGGAAGGTTGTCAATCCTCCAAATAAACCCCAAATAATCTTCAATTACCCAAAATAAATGATGAACAATAGAGAAATTATGGAAATGAGATTTGTATTAATGCTTAATTAAAAGTTGATTACAAGATTAAAATGAGATTAAGATTGCATAAGAAAAACATGATAATCTAATTAGTACAATGGGGTATTTATCCTAAGGATTAAGTACATAAATTAGGGTTACTAAGGGCTTAAATGACGATTAAGACCCTTAAGAAAAGTTGAGGAAATGCTCCTCTTGAAGTAGATGCTCATCTTTGCCCATCTACTTCATTATTTACATAGGCCTTCTAGTCTTGTCTTTACTTTGATGCTTGGTCATTAGATTCGATCAATTTAGCTCTATTTTGCCATGAAAATGCAAGGTTTGCACTTCTCTCCTACCAAGTAAACAAAACCTCAAAGAATATGCAAAACGAAAGACTAAAGATAGTAAATGACCCAATTATGCACTAAAAAGCATAGGAACGAGGCTAATTCGGGGACTAAATATGCTCAAATGTTGGTCAAATCAAATATCCCCAAACCGAACCTTTGCTCGTCCCGAGTAAAGAGGTGAAAAAACTAGGACCCTTATTTAAACTAACCTACTAATATAGCCGATATGAGACAATTAGCGGGTCTCACTCCGCCCCTTCAACTCACAACAAGACAACCATGAGGTAGGATGCCTTCTTGCAAGGCAAGGTGGGTCTTGCCAAAATGGCGACACATCCAAGCATTAAAGCACACAAAATCAAGTTATGGATGCATATATAAAAGAATAACCATTTTTCTCATCTAAGTGGCGGAAATTATCTAAAGGGGAAACAATTTTAGGGTACACATTCCATTATAGATATGGTTTCTTCAAACTACTAAGCCTAGAATGATACCAATAAATCACCTCCAAGTTTTGTTAAGCTAGGGTACCTTTGTCCTCAATCGTTAAATGCTTTTGTCAAAAATAGACTCCCTATGTTGTTAGAAACACTAGAAGATCGCGGAATTCCACTTCTTGCCTAGACAAGAAGAAGGGTCGTCCCCTCTCTACCATGCACAAAAGTGGATTCGATGGATAAATGGATCATTTGAATTAGAGTTTCATATGGGAGTTTGCTTTTTGTTGTTGTTTTTCCCCCCAATTTGTTGTGGCATTAGACATTTGAGAACACTTTCTTTTTGCCATTTCTTTGATGTTTGGCTTTTCAATACTTGACAGTTTCAACTTTTCCTTGCATTTCTTTTGAACATTTTCAAAGTCACCCCATTTGTAGGGAGGGTGCTTATATTTGAAGCATAGGAGTCTATTTTTGCTCTTCTTTTCTTTTGATGCATTTTGCAAACTTTTTCAACTTTCATTTCATTTCTTGAACTCAAATTTTTGAACATTTTTTGTGCCCATTCCCTTTGATGACAAAATGTGGTAGAACATGGATGATGGTTGCATGGTTTCAAGGGTCACCTTGGAATAAACGGCAGCCAAGGAGTTATCACACCACAGGGGACTCTTGACTAGGCCTTAATCCATGGGTCAAAGGATACTAGCATGACACATCCTAGGGTGTTTTACAAGTATTCTAACAAGCAAAGTCTTAAGAAGAAAAAGTATCTACAAGGGCCAATATACACTTGTCAAGCTTCCCAAATAGACGGTTTCACAAAATTTTTCCTAAATGCAACTATATGCCATGATGCAACTAACATTTATACATCCTAATGCATATGATTTTACCAACTAGTATGCCAAATAATCTAAATGCAATCCTATAATCACATTGTTTATACCGCATCAATCAAAATAAAGGCACATAGTCATTAACATAAAGAGGAGAAAGGAGATTGGAAAGATCATACCATGCGGTCTTCAATATCCTCATTTCTCGGATGTGGTGTAGTCAATCAATGTGAAAAAGGATGAACAAACACAGTATATACAATATATACAATATATACAAGACTACAGTACAAAGGAAAAGAACATGTTTTTGGATTTTTTAATTTTTTTCAAATTTTTATGTATTTTTCAAAAAATTTCAATTTTTTTGGTTTTTTTGTTTTAAAAAGTCAAGTTAGAATTTCCCATCCCCACACTAGTATGGGCATTGTCCTCAATGGTCAATACGATAGGAAATTATGCAATTTATATGAATATGCATGATTTTTAAACTAAATGCAAACTAAACTACACTACACTACATGATGCATGTGTTTTTGTTATGATGGAGAGCATAATTTAGATTAGCTCCCAATGCATATGCATAAACTTCCCCAAACCAAAATAGACACTATTTCTAATGTCAAAAATTTTGGGGGAGTTCATGCACAAAAATGCAATGCATGAAACTAAAATTTGTCATTTTGGATTTTGAAAATGGGAACAATAAAATGAACACCTTAATGGAACTAAGGTGTTAGTCCTCTAATGTTGCTAGGACTCCATAAATATGATCAAGATAAAAATAAAAACAAGAGAAGTAGACAAACCATAAAGGAGGTGTAAGAATATAAGATCCTTCAAGAGTTTGCTAATCCTCACCCATTGTGTCATCATCATTATCGTCATCAATCTCCTCACTTGAGGCATCATCAACCTCCATGGATGTGTAGTCATTTCCACTCTCACTTGCACTTTATTGTTCATCCTCACTTTCCTCTTCTTCTTAAAATTCTTCATCTTCATCACCTCTTGCTCACCACTCTCATCAACAACCATATCCTCACCCGGTCTACCACCTCTAGAAGTGCTAGGAAAGAATACCTCCTTATCCGGCCAACTAGGCCAAGGACAAGATGGATCGAGAAGTCCTTGCCTAGCAGGATGTAGGAGGGGCGGATATTGTGCTTTGTAAGCATCAACGCTATCATCATAAGCTTGTCTATGCATTTCCTTCATCAATAGAGTCAAGTAGTCGTTTCCCGGCTTGGCATTTTCGGGTTTGAACTCGTGGTAGACAAATGGATAAGGTGGGGTGATAATGGAGGAGGAGGGCTCGGCAACTTCTTCCCCTTGGTGTTGAATGATGTATTCGGCTTCTTCGGAGAGTGGGAGAAGGTAATTCGGTCTATGAACAATCAAGCGGCAAATTTTGCTAGGCAATGTGAAGGATTTAGATTCATTTGTCAACCACCCAAATTTGTTGTCAAGAGTATCATTCTTGACCCATTTAAACTTTTGAACCATGGTGGGCAAATCAATAAGATGGCCTCCTTTTACCGGTGTATAAGTGTTATTTTTGTTGAAATCTCGGTTAAAGTGCTTAGCCAAGTAAGTCACTAATCCTCCATTGACAATAAAGGCCGTGCCTTCTTTGCCACAATCAACATTAAGCCATCTATCAATCAAAAGTCGTAAAGCATTATATGGCTTGGTGAACTCTCTCCCAATGTTCAAAGCCGACTCAAGAAGAACAAAATCAAGTTCGGTAAGATGATTTGTGCCTTTCCTAGCTATCAAGGTATGCCCAACAACCTTATGCCATACTCTTATGCCCGGATGATGGACTAAGAGAGCACGACAATCATGATAAGATGTGAATTCTTTTCCGAAAATGGATTTCCATAGAGGAGCGGAGTCATACTTGGTAGGCTTATTTGTAAAAGCCGGGTTATCACTAAGGCCAAATATTTTACCAATCTCGTCATAAGATAAGCATCTATCCACATTCTCAAGATGAAACTCAATACTGGTTCGGGTCTCCACCTTTGTGACTTTCAAAGAGCTCAAAAACTCTAAGGTGAGGGAAGAGTAAGTCAATTCTTGCATTTCAAACAATTTACTCAACCCTATAGACTCGAAAAAGGTCTTTGTTTGCTCAAGGACACCCAATTTCGACAATATATCTTGACAAATGAACTTGGTAGGCAAGATAGTTTTCTTAGCAAAGGAAATAAGTTTCTTCCTATGGGAGTCGGAAGTGAAAATTACCTCCGGATAATCGGCTAGTTGTTCAATGACTTGAGTAGTAGAAGTAGTAGCTTCCATGGGAGGATTTTGTTCTTGAATCTCCAACCTTGCATTATGAACTACCAATGCCTTTGATGCTTGTTTATCTTGAAGAGCTTGTTGTCTCTTAGAAAGGTTCTTCTTTTGGGGTGCCTTGCTTCCACCTTTTGTTCTTGCCATACTCCTTTGCTTAGTAACACCAATAAAAGCTTGAAATCTTCAATTTCTAGTAATACCCAAATCGATTTAGGATAGATGAATGTTGCCTTGTATCCCAAAAATTGACTCAAAACTTGAAGATTTTGGTGTTTTAATCACTTGTTGTTGCTAAAGGAGTGATTTAATTTTGTTTTGAGGAAGTTTGGATTTGATTTGGTTGATTTTGGTTGAGAAATTTGATTTTTGTTGATGGAGAGGATGAGGGTTTTGGGGTTTTGGGTAGTGTTTGTGTTTGAAAGAATGGAAATAAATTGGGAAAGTGGGGTTTAAAGACCCGTTGGATTTTTGAAAAGCAGAGGGAGACGAGCGGATAGTCCTCGGGACGCTCAGATTCTTTGGATTCTGGGTTCAGGAAAAGACGCCTGGGGACGAGCATCTCAAAGGTAGAATGAGCGGATTCTTGAGCTGGGACGAGCGTCCTATGCTGGAGACGCTCGGATTCCTTCCCAGGCAGAAATCCCAAAAATTGACAGTGTAAAGACGAGCGTTTTTCCTCTGGGACGACCGTCCTGGCTGAGACGAGCCGATTCCTTGCTGGGACGCTCAGATTCTCAGTCAGACCCAAAAAATATTATTGCAGCTTCACAAGACGAGCGACTTATGCCCTGGACGCTCGGGTTTACTTCAAGACGAGCGGATTCCCTTCTGGGATGCTCGAATTTTGCCTCTTCCTCACGGATTCAGGTCCATCTGTGGGTGCTTCGTAACCCGTGTCATTCATTCTTTAATTCTTGTGTCCTCCATTGTAGGGGCACTATAAAAGCTCAGATAGCCTAGGCAATTGCTATCCCCACACTAAGGGAAAACACTACACATAAATAGACTCATAAGTCCCTACCTCACTTCTCTCAAAATGATGAAAATCTTGATCAAGGCATAGAAAATGCAAATCCAAAATTGACAAAAATGCAATACAATAATTAAAATGCAAGTTAAGGAGTTAGAATATTTACAAGTGGTGGTTTAGGGAGGACTCCACCAAACTCTCATCCAATAATTAGACGTCAAGAGGGCATGTTCAAGGTGTTGTTGATGTTACTCAACACCTTGAAGAAGTAGTCGAAAGCTTGTTCATTGTCATGATAATGATTTTCAATAGACCTTTGCACTTGTTGTTCTCCATGATGGTCTTGGGTCATAGCATTATCAATATAGGTATTGAATATCCCTTCAAACTCATCATCCCAAAGACCGCATACTTTGTCTACTTGATCACTAAAAATGTCATGAGTTGATGAAGACAACTCTCCTTCCTTCTTATCTTGGCCAATGAGGCCTTCTTCTTCACTTGTCATGGGTGAGCTTTTCAAGCTCTCTTTGTTGCAATTTCCTTGCTCTTTTGATGAAGCATCATCCACTTTCTTCTTCTATTGAAATGCCAACTTCTTCCTATCATCTTTCCGGCTATAGTGATCAACCATAAAACATGGCTCATGCAATCGTGGAGCTCTCATTGTCTTGTCAAGATTGAAAGTGATGGTTTCATCTCCCACTTCAAGGGTGAACTCTCCATGTTTTACATCGATCACCGCTCCCACGGTGTGCAAGAATGGTCTTTCTAAGATAATAGGAATGTTGGAGTCTTCTTCCATGTCAACAATAACAAAATCCACCGGGATGAAGAATTTGCCAATTCTTACCGGCACAACTTCCCATACCCCTAAAGTTGTCTTTGTTGATCTATCCGCCATTTGAAGCGTGATATTTGTGCACTTGAGTTCTCCCATTCCTAGCCTCTTGCTTACCGAATAAGGCATGACACTAACACTTGCCCCAAGGTCACATAGAGCTTTGTTAATTGTAGTGTCACCAATAGTGCATGGAATGAAGAAACTTCCCGAATCCTTTAGTTTTGGAGGTAAACTTCCTTGTAGGATAGCACTACTCACCTTAGTGAAAGCAATAATCTCAAGCTTCCGGATGGATTTATTCTTTGTAAGAATATCTTTCATATATTTTGCATAGGCCGGAACGTGATTGATTAACTCCGTAAATGGAATCGAGACTTCTAAATTCTTCACAATCTCCATGAATTTTCCAAGTTGGTCATCAAACTTAGGCTTAGCTTGATGACTCGGGAATGGAAGTCTAATCACAATAGGCTCCTTCTCTTTGGCCTTTTCTTCATCCTTCTTTGAAACTTCTTGAATGGTGGGTTCTTCTTCCCTAGAGTTTTGCACAACTCTTTCCTTGTCACTAGTCTCCACAATGTTATCCTCAACTAGCTTCTTTGGCCCTTCATAGCTTGTACCACTCTTCAAGTGGATGGCACTCACCGATTCATGTCTTGGGGGATTACTTTGAGGTGGTAATTGCCCCTTTTGTCTTTGAGAGCTCGAAGATGCTAATTGAGTCATTTGGGTTTCCAACATTTTTGTGTGAGCTAGGATGTTGTTGATGGTGATGTCTTTTGCTTGGCTATCCTTTTGCATTTGAGTGAAAAATTCTTGTTGGTTCTTTTGCATTTGGAGGACCGCTTTTTGAACATCAAAACCTTGGTCATTTGATTGAGTGTATGGAGTTTGATTTTGGTAACCTTGGTTTTGGTTGTAAAAGGGTCTTTGATTTTGGTTTCTCATTGGAGGTGGGGTGTATGTTGTTTGAGGGTTTTGAACATTTTGGCTGTTGTATGAGAGATTTGGATGGAATTTGGTGTTTTCATTGTAGTAGTTGGAATAAGGGGTACCACTCTTGTATGCTTGAAAAGCATTCACTTGTTCATTAATTCCCCTACATTCACTTTGGTCATGTCCCAAAGTTCCACAATTCTCACATATTCCACTTGGAATTGATGAAGATGCCACCATGGCATTAACATGTTGCTTCGGTGATTTGGAGGCTTCTTCAAGCTTAGCCATAGCCTTCTCAAACTTCAAGTTGATGGTATCAATATGAGCACTAAGTTGAGCACCCAATTGAGTAATAGAGTCCACTTCATGCTTTCCTCCTCTAGTAGCCTTTCGAGGTCTACTATATTGTGAGTTATGGACCGCCATTTCCTCAATCTTATTCCAAGTTTGATTATCGTCAATTTCGATGAACATACCATTTGATCCCATGTTGAGAATGTTTCGAGAGTCTTCATAAAGATCATTCCAAAATTGTTGTACCAAGAACCACTCGCTAAGTCCATGATGAGGACATGAGCGACAAGTTCCTTTGTATCACTCCCAAGCTTCATACAAAGATTCTTCGTCCCTTTGTTTAAATCCCGTGATTTGGGCTCTTAGCATGTTAGTCTTTTCCGTAGGATAGAACTTTTTGTAGAAAGCAAGAGCCAATTTCTTCCAAGAGTCGATACCAAGAGTAGCTTTATCAAGGCTCTTTAACCTTTATTTCGCAGTACCAATCAAAGAAATAGGAAATAAGACCCATCGAATTTGGTCTTGAGTCACTCCGGTTTGTGAAATTGCATCACAATAGTCATAAAAAGTCTCCATGTGAGAATAAGGGTCTTCACTAGGCATCCCCCCAAATTGGCTTCTTTCAACTAATTTGATAAATGCGGATTTTGTAATGAAATTACCGGTCAAGTGTTGTGGTGTGGGAGTACCATTGGGTAGGTTTTCCTCGGTTGGTACGGAATGTGATGAAAACTTAGGCATTATGGGTTAATTTTGTGGTTGATTTTGTCTTGGGTTCTCCTCTCCTTCTCTTGCAAAAGGGTTGATGAACTCAATAGTATTTAGATGAATATCTACAACCTCATCAATACCTCTCAAAGTATTTATAGCAAGTTTTCTATTGGTTGTCAAAGTTCTTTCAATTTTGTGATCAATGGGTAACAAGTTACCTTGTGATCTTCTAGACATGCAAAATATCAAACAACTTGAAAATAATTAGAATAAACCTTGAGGAGTTTTACTTTCCCAAGGCAAAGAAAGACACAACTAATAACAATCAAAGAAAATCAAATCAAGTTAACACCGTCCCCGGCAACGGCGCCATTTTTTTTTGGTCGGAGTGTCGTTTTCGGTTACTTGTCGTTAGGAGTACCTAGACCAAAACAATATTTATAACTTCACAAACTACTCTACTATTAGTAAAGAGGTAAGTAAAGGTCGGATCCCGAGGGACGGGTATTCAAGTAGGATTTTCGATTGCAAGTGGTCGTGACTAAGGGTGTCACAATTTGGGTTGAGGTAGAAGATCACTAAACTAAATAACAATGTAAACAAACAAGCAAGATGATTAAAATGAGATGTAAGCAAATGATTAAAAGCACTAGGGTGTCTTGGGTCATAAGGGATTCATGGGATTTGATCATACAAACATGTTTTCAACTAGATGCAAGCAATTATTGTTGTGATGGGATCGAGTTAGTTTATATCTTACAATCCCTAGGAAGGTTTAGGTCCCGGAGCCGAATCGATTAGATTGTACAACACCTACAAGTTGACTTAATCCTCCCTATCCAACTATATGCATGGTCTAATGAGACTCGAGTTGCTTTATGTCTTACAAGTCTCATTGAAAAGATAAGTGATGGGTAAAAAATGCAAGGATTCATAGGCTCGCATTTCATCAAACATAACATGTGCATAAGTTGAAATTACAACAAGAAAGCAAATTAATTATGAAAGCATATTAGATTAAGCATGAATCAATCCCCATGTTGGTTTCCCCTACTTCCCCATTAACCCTAGTTAAGATGACTACTCACTCATTATGAAGTTTAACATGCTAACAAGGTTGTCAATCATACTAGCAAGACAAAACATGATGAATAAATGAAGATGATTAACAATAATTAAAAATGGATTAAGAGAATTATACCTAATGATGATTCCAAAATAATAAGCAAAGAATAATAGAAGTACTTGATGAATGATTGGAAGGTTGTCAATCCTCCAAATAAACCCCAAATAATCTTCAATTACCCAAAATAAATGATGAACAATAGAGAAATTAAGGAAATGAGATTTGTATTAATGCTTAATTAAAAGTTGATTACATGATTAAAATGAGATTAAGATTGCATAAGAAGAACATGATAATCTAATTAGTACAATGGGGTATTTATACTAAGGATTAAGTACATAAATTAGGGGTACTAAGGGCTTAAATGACGATTAAGACCCTTAAGAAAAGTTGAGGAAATGCTCCTCTCGAAGTAGATGCTCATCTTTGCCCATCTACTTCATTATTTACATAGGTCTTCTAGTCTTGTCTTTACTTTGATGCTTGGTCATTATATTCAATCAATTTAGCTCCATTTTGCCATGAAAATGCAAGGTTTGCACTCCTCTCCTACCAAGGAAACAAAGCCACAAAGAATATGCAAAACAAAAGACTAAAGATAGTAAATGACCCAATTATGCACTAAAAAGCATAGGAACGAGGCTAATTCGGGGACTAAATATGCTCAAATGTTGGTCACATCAATAACAATTGACAATATGAATATATGGATATAGGGTATATCCACTTGCCAAGTTTTTATTGCATTTCGACTAGTGTAAAAGGTATACTAAAGATTATAAGATATGAAGTAGTAATAGTGTATTGACTATTCATATGTGATAATCGCATTTATCGTTTGAGTTTTATTAAACTCACCCATTACCTTGTTATATCCAAATGGGTTGTAGAGACAAATTGAACCCCATTAAAGTGAACTGGATTGACATGGTATTCGCCCCTAGTTACTTATATGAGGTGACGTCTCGAAGTGACTAGAGTGTGATGCGATTGATGGCAAGTTCAAGTGCCATAGAGTCATACGGGATGACTAGTCGATCACATAGGCAGACTGTATGAGACACTCTGTCGGGCAGTGACCGCTTATAGAGTTCTGGTAATTCATAAAGCCCGGTCGTGACAAGAGCTGCTATAGTATTCTTATGAGTCAATTCTTTTGACTAAAGACTATTCGCCCAACTTGGCACTGTTGGGAAATTTGTCCTCAACAATAGTGCGATCACATGATTTAAATATCATTATTAAATCTCATACCAAGAATACGAAAGGGATGATACATTACATATATAGTCAACTGATCAACATTAATCAGTAACGATTGGCTTGCTATAGTTTGACGTTACTGTCGTGGGACGGTGGTGGTCAGTTGATCCCTTAAGATCACACCTAAAGGATGATGCCCTTATCTATAAAGTTGATTAATTGTATGACGATGCAAGTTGATCAATTCCTTAAAATTGAACAATTCGATTTGTGAGAGAGAATAAATATCTTATTGTAATGGGATTAAATAAGATTTATTTTAGTAATAAAATGCTTTGTTACTAAAATTATTTTTTGTTTGAGAAACAATAGAGATAGGAATGAATGGTTAATTATAATTACAAGGTATTGTGAATTATAATCAAATGACCCATTTTATTTATGTTATCAAGTATCACTAGTCAATTTGTTGAATGTAATTTAATTAATTTATAAAATGATATTTATGTGATAAATATGCATTTAATTAATTAATAACATGTATCATACTACATGTGACATATTGTGTGACAAATGACAAATTGACAAAATAAAATGGTAGTCCATTTTATGAATATGGACCGAAATAATGGAGGTGGAAGGTGTTAGTGGGTGAATTATTTTATGAGATAAAATGACCTAATCATGGCTAACCTACACTAGCTTACACACCTACACTAAGTAGACTTACATGCCTATAATTTAGAGAAGTGAAAAAAAGCATTAAAAAAAGATGCCATCCTTGGCATTTTTGTCTCCTCCAACCGTGCTCCTCCTCCTATTATTGAGAATATGAGTTCTCTTATTTTTCATTCATTCATTAACACATGCAAGTTCATGCATTATTCTTTTTCTCTCTCTTTATCTTCATCAAAACATGATATTTTTGATCCAAATTGTTCATAAAAGATTACTAAAATTATTAATGTAATATATGAGTATTAGTAATCAATTTTAAGGTAAACTATTAAATAAATATCTAGCACATATTATTTAGTAGAGATATGGGATAATCTTGGGTGCTATGAAGAGGAGTGGCTTCTACACTTGAAGTCTTTGGAGGATCATCCTTTAATATATTGGAAAGCTCAAGAACTAACAAGAAGGAGATCTTGTTGGTGCCCATTTGACCGAAATTCACATGGTGAGAAATTGATTTTCTTATCTCTTTTTATTAAAGTTTGCATGCATAAGATCTAGAATTTATTTTATGACTAAATATATTTGAAACATATAAGAATATGTTGTATAATGAGATATAGATTTCCAACAAGCGGTATCATGAGCATAAGGTTGTTTGCATGCAAATCGGTTATTGTTTTTCCGAGTTATATGATTAACAAACAAAACTTGTAAATTTGTGTTATTATGATATATCACAAAATTAATTTTTGCATGTTAAAGTTTCTGATCCTAAAATGTATTTAGGAATTTTTGGTTAATTTATGGATTTTATTGTTCATTTTATATAATATTGGCATTAAAATGTGATTTTTATGATAAAAATGTCATTTTTAGACGAAAATTAGCTAAACTTCGAATTTTCCAGTGGTTTTTGGATATGTTTTCACATATATTATTTTTAGATGATCTGGAAATTGTCATAATTTTATGAGTTCTTATGCTCGAAATATGGATTTTTCATGTTAAAAATCGAATTTAAATGAAAAATAGGTTAATATGAGAAATATTTCGAATCTGGTCATAGAAATTTAGTATGTTGTCACATACAATTTTATAAGATGTGTGTAAAATAATTGGCTATAATGAAGTCTTTATGCATGATTTATGGATTTTTGATGAAAAATAGCATAAATAGTGACTTAATTAGTGAATAATTGGTAAAACATACTTCATGACTAAGGAAAAACGTCACATGTTGCATTTTATTATCTTTTTCAGATGTAAAATTTAAAAGTTGATGAATATAATTTTTCTCATGTTTTTATGATTTTTATTGATAAGGGTTTCATCGGTCATACCGTGCCCT
Source organism: Silene latifolia (assembly GCF_048544455.1). Classification (NCBI taxonomy): domain Eukaryota; kingdom Viridiplantae; phylum Streptophyta; class Magnoliopsida; order Caryophyllales; family Caryophyllaceae; genus Silene; species Silene latifolia. The sequence continues at coordinate 76,624,981 of NC_133531.1, forward strand.
TGTCGGATGTGTTTTGGGCTAAAGATAAATATTAATGTAATTTTATCGACCAAGAGTTCTAAAAGTAGAATCGATTAAAGCGTTAATCCACCGAGTTATATTGATAAGGGTTTTATCGGCCCTACCGTGCCCAAGTTAATATGAATTTGGATCTTGGAATCATTTATCATAGTTGGGTAGAGGTCACTATGTAAATGCTTTACTTGTTATTTACAAGTATTAATATAACGATAAATGTTAAGTTTTCCACTATTTCGTTATTATATTATTCTATTTCTTTACCACAATTCATATACGATATCATTTTGATTTTTGTTTCAAATCTCCATTAAAACATCGTAACTAAAGACAAAATTTGAATTTTCTTCTAAAACCTCAAATGAACCATTGTTAAGGATCTCTTGTAAAGAGTATAGATTAAAGTTATTCATTGTCAAACAGGTTTTTGATTCTTGACTAACACATCTACTTACAATGAATTGTTTCTAATTTTGGTAACTAGATTTGTTGGAAATCAAAATTGACCAAAATAACTCAACCACTTCAATGAAAGTTTTAAGACTAAAACGAACAAATGAAGAGTAATCTTCATGAATTCAATTTTGCTTCTTAAATCAAAAACTCATTGAAATGAGTGGGAGCATTCTCTTAAACCGTTAAGATGAGGACGAGGTTCAAGAAGTAAAGATTATAATGGAATTGATACAAGGTAATGTTAAAAGTAAAGTTGTTGAGAATAGCGATACTAAACCTATCAATCCCGACCGATAAAGTTTCCACTGTCTTAAATGTTGGACACTAGAAGGGAAACTACCCCAAATTATTGAAGAATCAACAAGTTAGTTGTGGGACATCTAATGGGACCTTCTTCTTTAAATGTTTATTTGATTAAACATAAATTTTGCTAATACTACTTAAATCGATATTAGAAACCTAGGTGGTGGTTTTCATCATTATGTTTGATACATAGGATGATTAGAATATGACGACTAGCAACAATAAAGTCGAGAGATAGAGTCATTGCGTACTAAATCTAGTTTTCGGGTTTGGAGTTGTACTTAATTGTGACTATTAAGTACATAAACTCTAAATAAGAATACAAACTTGTTAAGATACAAAAGAGGTTTCACTTTTGTGACTCTATACACCACGATTTGATGTATGGCTAGCCCATTATCAAGGTGATAATATTCTAAACCAAACTAGAATGATATATCATGAAGATAATGCTAGACTCAAATTGGTAACCCAAGATTAAACCTTAAATTCTGGAATGATTAACGCAAAGAGTTATTGATTACTCTTGAAACCATTAGATTGTTAATGGTATATGCGTATCTTGTATTCAAAGCAAGATATCTCGTGCCTTTTGGTTGAAAAAGGATATCGAGGTTGTAAATCATTGATTCAAAATAGGTTGATCATTTTCTTTTACCAACGATTTAGGTTGACACTAATGTGTTCACTTAATAAGGTAAATAGAGAAATTTTTGAAGAAGTTCAAAAATTCAAAGAAGCACGATTTAGTCGTGATGGGATTATCAAAGTGAAGACTTTGATATAAGCCAAAGGAAATGTGATATAGTATCACAAGTTAATCTCTCTTAGCACGCATTATGGAATAATGTGTGGTTGGATAAGAATTCAAACGCTATTCGATATGGTTTGGACTTCAATCAAGTTACTTTGAGTTACTTGATCCTTTTGGGGAATTTATCATTTTTGTCTAAATTATTTTCCACTAAATCATATGAGATATGAAATGGTAATGCACCATATTTGTAAGTTTTCACAAGAAACAAATGCTCATTTTTCTTTTCAATTATCACGAGTACGACGGGTTTGCGGCTCGTGAAGCTGTCTTTCTAAAATACAAGTTTATTTGTAGAAGACAGAGTGGGAGAAATTATTCAAGAGCCACAAAGAAAGCCACAAAGAATGTTATGTCGCAAGAAACTGGTCTTTCTTGGTACATGAGACGTTTTGTGTAAGATGTTGTTTCTTTAACACCTAGGAGGTTAAATTCGTCACTTGTTGAAAATAATGAATTCATGCTACTTTTAAGAAAGTAAAGAGTTTATAACTTACAAAAGAAATTGTTTGATTCAAGTTGATTACTTATGGAAAGTAATAAACATATGACTTACATGAGAGTGTTTAAGTCACAACTCAATATAAGGCTTAGAGCCATGAAAATCCGAAATAAAAAGGCTTGATTAGTGACAAAGGTTTTGCACTAATAAAGAGAGATTTCAAAGCTTGATTGGTGACAAAGAGTTTTCCACTAGTTGAAATGCTTAAAAGTATTTGGATCTTCTTGGGGATTATATATCATTATGAGATATATAGCGAGTGAATCTAAAACCCACTTCTTCAATTAGAAGGAATGTATTCAATACATGTCTTGAGTTTAGTAGATTCTTACAATCCTAAGATAATGTGAAACTTAAGAGAGAATCTTAAGTAGGACATCAATGAGTTGGAATCAATGATTTGATCATGTTATAAAACGTTTCTTGATAAGTCGAGAAGTTGTGTTTATACATGAAGTTTAGTGGGAGTTACGGAAATTTTAATTAGTCTTATATGTGAATGACATATTGATCATCGAGAATGATTTAAGACTTTTGGAGTATTATAATACATCTTAAATATCCGGATTTATGAAGATAAATCCACATGATATTAGCGTCAAATAAGAAGTCTTATGTTCATAAGATTCATGACTAAGTTCAATAAAATTGAACATATTTGATTGATTCCATTTGCTTCTGCTGCCGGATCAATTAAATGAGTAATGATGTATAACACTTCATATACTTTGAGTATGATGAATTGTTTTCAAAATCGAATTTAAGTAATCTTTGCCAAGTAAGCCATAAAGATTACCCTTAAGTGCTTGAAGAAGCATTAAGGAAATAAAGCAAAGTGTTTATGATGTAATTTTGTGTAAGGGTGTTACACAAGTGACAATTGACAATTGAGATTGCGCATGGTTTCTGACAAAACCATAATCAAAACACATTAGGATGGTTAAGATACCATTGTGGCTATGTTATTTAAGAAATAGATTTTCTAGAATCGTTCTAGGCAATAAAGAACAATGAGAGATATTTATAACGGAAATTGAGTACACTTGCAATCATGAGATTTGCAAGAGGATGAATCCCCCACACTGTGAAAACAGTGGGAGCTATTCTTAGGCTAGAGGACCTATGTCTTGATTGGATCTCGACACGTACTCAGAAAGTTTTGTGATGCAAATGTATACATTACAAAGGAAAACGAGTATGTAGTAAGGTTGAGTAAGGTACAAGAAGTTGATAAAACCTACTAACCAAAGCTTTTTCATAGGCTTAACGTGATGAGTCATGTTATTTCAATTAAATTGAAATGAACAACTACATACAAGATCAAATTAGTTTATAGAACATGAAATAGTAATCAGGCATTGACTATTGATATGTGATAATCGCATTTGTCGTTCGAGTTTTACTTTAAAACTATTTTATTATACTTTGTTACATCCAAACGGGTTGTAGAGACAATTGAACCCCGTTAAAGTGAACACGGATTAGCATTGTATTCGCCCATAGTCACTTACATGAGGTGACGTCTCAAAGTGACTAGAGTGTGATTCGATTGATGGCAAGTTCAAGTGCCATAGAGTCACGTGAGATGACTAGTCGATCACATAGGCAGACTGTTAGGAACACTTTGTCGGGCAGTGATCGCTTATAGAGTTCTGGCAAATTTATATAGCCTGGTCATGGCGAGAGCTACTATAGTATTCTAATGAGTCGATTCTTTTGACTAAAGACTGTTCACCTAAGATGGCACGATTTGATTAACTTTGATTTGTGTTACTACGACCTTCATAAATGGGGTCAAATGGGCATATTTTGGGTTATGATGGTTGTGGCTAGTCGAAGGGAATAAGTGCGATAGGAATTGTCCACCCCCTTGTCAGGGTTAAAACAATATCTCAGGGCCACTCGAGGAGTAATGAACTGGAAATGCGTGGCCACGCTCGGAATGTATCAATGGTGGATAAATTCCGGTCAATCAGTTATTCTCCAGATCGGGAAACCACTCTCGATATGATCACTTGCAAGTACGACCCGAAAGACACCTTGCATTGAGTGGGAGATAGTAATAGGACAAGAGAATTGGTGATGCACACTTGTCGAGGACAAGTGGGAGATTGTTCGGAAATGTGTCCTCAACAATAGTGCGATCACATGATTTAAATATCATTATTAAATCTCATACCAAGAATACGAAAGGGATGATACATTACATATATAGTCAACTGATCAACATTAATCGGTAACGATTGGCTTGCTAGAGTTTGACGTTACTGTCGTGGGACGGTGGTGGTCAGTTGATCCCTTAAGGTCACACCTAAAGGATGATGCCCTTATCTATAAAGTTGATTAATTGTATGACGATGCAAGTTGATCAATTCCTTAAAATTGAACAATTCGATTTGTGAGAGAGAATAAATATCTTATTGTAATGGGATTAAATAAGATTTATTTTAGTAATAAAATGCTTTGTTACTAAAATTATTTATTGTTTGAGAAACAATAGAGATAGGAATGAATGGTTAATTATAATTACAAGGTATTGTGAATTATAATCAAATGACCCATTTTATTTATGTGATCAAGTATCACTAGTCAATTTGTTGAATGTAATTTAATTAATTTATAAAATGATATTTATGTGATAAATATGCATTTAATTAATTAATAACATGTATCATACTACATGTGACATATTGTGTGACAAATGATAAATTGACAAAATAAAATGGTAGTCCATTTTATGAATATGGACCGAAATAATGGAGGTGGAAGGTGTTAGTGGGTGAATTATTTTATGAGATAAAATGACCGAATCATGGCTAACCTACACTAGCTTACACACCTACACTAAGTAGACTTACATGCCTATAATTTAGAGAAGTGAAAAAAAGCATTAAAAAAAGATGCCATCCTTGGCATTTTTGTCTCCTCCAACCGTGCTCCTCCTTCTATTATTGAGAATATGAGTTCTCTTATTTTCATTCATTCATTAACACATGCAAGTTCATGCATTATTCTTTTTCTCTCTCTTTATCTTCATCAAAACATGATATTTTTGATCCAAATTGTTCATAAAAGATTACTAAAATTATTAATGTAATATATGAGTATTAGTAATCAATTTTAAGGTAAACTATTAAATAAATATCTAGCACATATTATTTAGTAGAGATATGGGATAATCTTGGGTGCTATCAAGAGGAGTGGCTTCTACACTTGAAGTCTTTGGAGGATCATCCTTTAATATATTGGAAAACTCAAGAACTAACAAGAAGGAGATCTTGTTGGTGCCCATTTGACCGAAATTCACATGGTGAGAAATTGATTTTCTTATCTCCTTTTATTAAAGTTTGCATGCATAATATCTAGAATTTATTTTATGACTAAATAAATTTGAAACATATAAGAATATGTTGTATAATGAGATATAGATTTCCAACAGGCACAAGTTTCTGATTAGCTTTGATTTATGCTCTACGACCGTCGTAAATGAGGTCAAATGGGTATATTTTGGGTTATGATGAACTGTGGCTAAACAAAGGGAATAGTGCGATAGGAATTGTCCACCCCTTGTCAGGGTTGTTTGAAATCTCAAGGCCACTCGAGGAGTAGCGAACTGGAAATGCGTGGCCACGCTCGGAAGGTATCTATGGTAGATAATTTCGGTCAGACAGTTACACTCCAGATCGAGGAAACCACTCAAGATATAATCAATGTGCAAGTACGACCTGCGAGACACCTTGCATTGAGTGGGAGATTGTAATAGGACAAGAGAATGGGTGACGCACACTTGTCTCGGACAAGTGGGAGATTGTTGGAGTATGTGTCCTCAACAATAGTGCGATCACATGATTTAATATCATAATTAAATCTCATATTAAGAATACGAAAGGGATGATAAATTAAATAGTCAACTGATCAACATTAATCGGTAATGATTGGCTTGCTAGAGTTTGACGTTACTGTCGTAGGACGGTGGTGGTCAGTTGATCCCTTAAGGTCACACCTAAAGGATGATGCCCTTATAAGTAAAGTTGATTAATTGTATGACGATACAAGTTAATCAATTCCTTAAAATAGAACAATTTATATTTATGAGAGGAAATATGTATCTTATTGTAATGTGATTAAAAAAGATTCGATTTAGTGAATTAATATGTTAATTTACTAAATTATGTTGAGGTTTTATAAATATTTCGAGGTAGAGGTAATTAGTTATTTACATTTACAAGAGTTTGTAAATTTAACTAACTAGCTATTATGGGACCCATTATATGTTGATATAATGGTAAAATATTACTCAATAAGTTGAGTGAATATATGTTTATTAATTTGTCACATAATTGTTGTATGATCAAATTAATATTTAATTATGTAAGATAATTAAACATAAGACTAAATATAAGCATTTGTGGGACAAATATTATAAGATAAAAATGGACTAAAATAACTCATATGAACCGTCCAAATGGTAGGATGGTTGAGTTGCTTTTGTTTTTGTCATTTTGTTGTTGGAAAGATTCTCCAACATCTTATGACATGTCTACCCTACTACCTACACTTATAGATGATTGTGAAAGTCATTTTGAGAAGCAAAATATGCTCTTTTTAAGAGCATGAGGCCGGAACTCACATAGGAGAGAGAACATCTTTTGTTCTTATTATTCCACTCTCTTATTCTCATAAAATGTACATACTTTCACCACATGAAAACCTCTCTATTGTTCATAGTTTTTTCCTCCAAAACTTGAGAAGTTTAATCTAAATTGTTCAATGAAATTACTAATATTATTAGTGTAATATATGAGTATTAGTAATCAATTTTAAGGTAGATACTAAATAAATATCTAGTTAATATTATTTAGTAGTGATAAGGGCTAATCTTGGGTGCAATCAAGAGGAGAATCTCTACATTGGGATTTTTGGAGGATCATCCAACATATTAAGCTCAAGAAAAAATAAGGAAGGTGACCTTATTTGTGCCCACTAATTTCGAACCAATATACAATGTAAGGGACATTGTTTTTATTATAAATCTCTTATTTTGTTATGCATGCACTAGATCTAAAGAACAAATAATTAAGAAGTTAATTAGTTCATTATTAAAAGAGTCTAATAAGAGGTAAATAAACCTAACACTCTCATGGGTGAAACTGTGAGTAGTACTTTGTCTCCTACCACAAACTCTATGTCACTTCTCCTCAAGTCGGCGTATCCCTTTTGCTTATCTTGTGCCGCTCTCATCTTCTCATGAATTACGCGGACTTGGTCAATCATGTCTTGGATCATTTGAGGTCCCAATAGCACGGCTCCGCTGCTATCATCCCAACATATCGGGCTTCGGCATTTCCTTCCATATAGAGCTTCAAATGGTGTCATCCCAATGCTAAAATTATAGCTATTATTGTAGAAGAACTCAATCAAATGTAGCATTTCTTCCCAAGAGCCTCCAAATTCGAAGACACAAGCTCTCAACATATCCTTTAATGTTTGGATGGTCTTTTCCGTTTGTCCATCCGTTGCCGGGTGAAAGGTCGTACTCATCTTCAATTGGGTGACCAAGGAGCTTTGAAGTTCTTGCCAAAATCTTAAAATAAACCGCGAATGTCGATCCGATACTATGTCCTTTGAGAACCCATGAAGCTTGACCACATATTTGCAAGAAGAATTAGCCAACTCTACCTTACTCAAAGTGTCCTTCATTGTGATGAAATGAGCCGACTTGGTCAATCTATCCACAATGACCCAAATCATGTTGTTCCCTTTTTGGGTTCTTGGTAGTCCAACTATGAAGTCCATAGATATCGACTCCCACTTCCATTCCGGCACACCTAAGGGTTGTACTTTCCCTTAAAGTCTCTTGTGTTCTCACTTTACTTTTTGGCAAGTCAATCATCTTGCCACGAACTCCGCCACCTCCCTTTTCATATTGGGCCACCAAAACGTCTTCTTGAGGTCCTTGTACAACTTATCACCACCCGGGTGCACCGAATAAGGTGTGTTGTGGGCTTCATTCATAATCTTCTTCTTAAGTTCGTCATCATTCGGTACACACCACCTCTCTTTGAATCTAAGACTTCTATCCTTGTGTAACTCGAATCTTGAGGGCTATACCTTTTCAAGTGTTCCCTTCCATTCTTGAGTTTTCGCATCACTTGCTTGCCTTCCCCGGATTTCATCATATAACTCGGGCTCTATGGTCAAATCACCCATTGTTTCCCCTTTTCGTATCACATGGATACCCATCTTGCTCACTTATTCCTTCAACCTTAGCATGGACAAGGCGGTACACAAGGAGTGCACCGACTTCCTACTCAAGGCATCGGCCACCACATTAGCTTTCCCTTCATGATAGACTATCTCCATGTCATAGTCCCCAATAAGCTTGATCCACCTCCTTTGTCTCATGTTCAACTCCTTTTGGGTGTAGATATACTTCAAGCTTTTGTGG